>NC_135959.1:11314582-11616991 GCF_053455715.1 Rhinoraja longicauda | reverse complement strand
TCCTTCCTACTTACTTATTCTGAGACTGGAATAATAGCTCTCATTGAGAACCGACGAATAAGAGGGCTCCATTTGTGTAGTTATTTCTAATTACCCGATTAATTATTTAATATTGCAGAATAAAAAGTTATGCAGGGAGATATTACTGTTAGCATCATGTCCTTAACCTCTGAGGACCCCTGTTAGAAATGGTCCTTCATTTACATTCAACGTGTTCAGCCACTTCTAACAGTTAATTTTAGAGGAAGCTTGAAATGAAATATTTCCCAGTGTTGTATTGAGAATAGAGATTTTTTTTTTAATTGTTTTAAAAACGGATAATAATAGAAACTTGGAAACTATTGAATAAACTGAAGTGTGGTTGACAATGTGGCAGAACACCAGAATCAAAAAAGGCATTAAACCTTGTGGAGTAAGAATGCATTAATATCATGAATTTCAGTGCAGTTTTTTGTCACATGCACCGAGATACAATGAAAAGCTTTTGTTGCGGGCTACCCAGCCAGCGGAAAGACAACGCTTGATTACAATCGAGCCGCTCGCAGTGTGCAGATACATGGTAAGGAACTAACTTTCAGTGCAAGGTAAAGACAATAGACAATAGACAATAGACAATAGGTGCAGGAGGAGGCCATTCGAGCCAGCACCGCCATTCAATGTGATCATGGCTGATCATTCTCAATCAGTACCCCGTTCCTACCTTCTCCCCATACCCCCTGACTCCGCTATCCTTAAGAGCTCTATCTAGCTCTCTCTTCAATGCATTCAGAGAATTGGCCTCCACTGCCTTCTGAGGCAGAGAATTCCACAGATTCACAACTCTCTGACTGAAAAAGGTTTTTCCTCATCTCAGTTCTAAATGGCCTACCCCTTATTCTTAAACTGTGGCCCCTTGTTCTGGACTCCCCCAACATTGGGAACATGTTTCCTGCCTCTAACGTGTCCAACCCCTTAATAATCTTATACGTTTCGATAAGATCTCCTCTCCAAAGATCTCCAAAGATAAGATCTCCAAAGATAGTTCGAGGGATCACCAAATAAGGTGGATGGTAGTTCAGGATTGCTCTCTAGACTTGACCAGGACCCTCAGGACTTGCCTTGAAAGGGAGATTAATGGTCGGCGTGGGCTGCTGGACTTCTTCTTCTTTCGTGCCCGCCTTCTTTGTTTCAAATGTTGCATCACTGTCATCGTCCGTCCTCAAAATGGTGCAGGCTTCCGGCGACAGTCAGTGGGAGCCTTCACTTGTACAATAGATGATGGTGGTAGCAGAATTAGCTCAGGACACTTCCAGTTTCCAGCCCCGCGACGTGGGCGCTTCTGCTATGGGGCCGGCTGCTGGGCCGAGGGGCCTGTGGGGCCGGCTGCTGGGCCGAGGGGCCTGTGGGGCCGGCTGCTGGGCCGAGGGGCCTGTGGGGCCGGCTGCTGGGCCGAGGGGCCTGTGGGGCCAGCTGCTGGGCCGAGGGGCCTGTGGGGCCGGCTGCTGGGCCGAGGGGCCTGTGGGGCCGGCTGCTGGGCCGAGGGGCCTGTGGGGCCGGCTGCTGGGCCGAGGGGCCTGTGGGGCCGGCTGCTGGGCCGAGGGGCCTGTGGGGCCGACTGCTGGGCCGAGGGGCCTGTGGGGCCGGCTGCTGGGCCGAGGGGCCTGTTTTCCTGCTGCATCTCCGAGTAAACTAAACAATTGCGTAAACTGAGGAGCAGTCGAAATGATAATCTTAGCAACTATACTGGGCAAGTTTAATGAAGTTTTCCAAAGCAAATGTAAAATACAAACAACGAGATAATCATGAATAAATCCAATATGAGTTCAGGGGGGACTTCTGTGACCAGAGGCTGATTGGTATGCGGATATGTGTTCAAAGGATTAGTTGAAGTTAATAGCATAAATATATTTAAGAAGAAGTTTAATAAGTGTTAGAGGGGAAAAGCATTAGAAGTATATATTGGTGGGGCGAAATGAAATGAATTGATAAGAAGCCCACATGGGGCATAAGAACAGCATGGATAAGCCTGGCAAAATGGGTTATTTCTAGACTGAAAACTGTGTGCAATTGAATGATAGTGATTGCATTAGAATAAAGCATATTTTTCATGATTGTATATGAAAAACTGGTTGTCAGTGAGTGATTACCCAATGAATAGTGGTCACCTGTAAGCTTATGTATGATGAATAATGGATAACTTGAAAAAATTACTCAAACAGTAGGATTCCCGAGAATCACTGAAAAGTTAGTGCCGACTAAATGAGAGTGATTGAATGCCGAGCCCAAAGAATTCACAGCAAAATTAAAAGAGAAAATTGTTCAGAAAGTGAGCCCAAGAAGAGAGAAAAGGAGATCGCAACTTTGGGTCAAACAGTGGCTCAGCTGGTAGAGCAACTGCCTCACAGCACCAGAGATCCTGGTTCGATCCTGGCCTCGGGTGCTGTTGGCGTGGAGTTTGCTCGTTCTCCCTGTGACGACGTGGGTTTCCTCCGGGTGCTCCGGTTTCCTCCCACATTTCAAAGCCTCTGTAAATTGCCCCTGGTGCGTAGGGAGAGGATGGAAATGTGGCATAACGGCACGGTGGCGCAGTGGTAGAGTTGCTGCCTTACAGCGAATGCAGCGCCGGAGACTCAGGTTCGATCTTGACTACGGGCGCCGTCTGTACGGAGTTTGTACGTTCTCCCCGTGACCTGCGTGTGTTTCCTCCAAGATCTTCGGTTTCCTCCCACACTCCAAAGACGTACAGGTATGTAGGTTAATTGGCTGGGCAAATGTAAAAAATTGTCCCTAGTGGGTGTAGGATAGTGTTAGTGTGTGCGGGGATCGCTGGGCGGCGCGGACCCGGTGGGCCGAAGGGCCTGTTTCTGCGCTGTATCTCTAAATCTAAAAACTAGTGTGAATGGGTGATCGATGGCCAGCGTTGACTCGGTGGGCCAAAGAGCCTGTTTCCGTGCTGCATAGTTCAACCAACTAATCAAGCAATTTACTTCTTTCGTGTAAGGAGTGTCAGGAGGTGGTGAACATGTGGAATTCTTTGCCACAGGAGGCCTTGGAGGCCAAGTCGATGGATATTTTTAAGGTAGAGATAGATAGACTCTTGAATAGTATGGGTGTCAGCGGTTATGTGGAGAAGGCAGGAGAATGGGATTGTGGAAAGATAGATCAGCCTTGGGTAAGGTCTGAAGAAGGGTCTCGACCCGAAACGTCACCCATTCCTTCTGTCCTGAGATGCTGCCTGACCTGCTGAGTTACTCCAGCATTTTGTGAATAAATACCTTCGTTCAGCCTTGGTTGAATGGCGGAGTATACTGGATGGGCCAAATGGCCTAATTCTGCTCCTATCACTTAAGAACTTATGAACAGGGTTTACGTGGAAAACAATCCTAGAGTGTTGATTCTTGGGGTGAGGCTACAGCAGATAGTTCAATCCATTAAAAATCTGCACGCAGGATAGTAAATAAATTGGGTTTTTTTGTCTTCACTGATATCCGTGACCAATTCTCACCATTGCTCCTTGCCCAGTGACTATCAACCTTGTGCTGTTTCTAAATGGGCCAATCTTCCCATGAAACCAAGTTATTTTTCATTGAATCATGGAGTTGTTACTGTGCGGAACAAAAAAAAAAGCCTTTGGCCTATTGAGACTTTGCTGGCTCTACATAAAACAAGCCGATCAAGTTCTTTCCCCCTCACTTTCCTCATAAGCCTCCAAGTCAATGACTCTCCAGTGCCTACCCAATTGCCTTTTGAAGATACTGTTTTGCTTTTACAGTTCCACATTGTCATCGCTCGCTGAATAAAAAGAAGTATCTCCTCACTGCCCTTTTGTCCAGACATTTCATTTCTATGTCCTTGAACCATCTGTGAAGGGGAACAGATTCTCTCTCTTAGCCTCGCTACCTCATGATGTGGGTACACTTCCATCAAATCTACACTCAACCCTCCTTGCTACAAAGGGAACACATCCATTTTCTCCAGTCCAGGGAATCCTTTGATGCAGCAGCTTTGCACCACACCATTCCTAGATTGTGGTAACAGTGGATGCAATACTGTCCGTGTGACCCTAGTTGTGTTTAAAACACATGAAACATATTCTCTGAGCTTTTGTACTCTGTGTTTCCATTTATAAATCCCATGCGATCGCTTCGCTGAACACCTGCGCTCGGTCCGCATTAACCAAACTGATCTCCCGGTGGCCGAGCACTTCAACTCCCCCTCCCATTCCCAGTCTGACCTTTCTGTCATGGGCCTCCTCCAGTGCCATAGTGAGGCCCACCGGAAATTGGAGGAACAGTACCTCATATTTCGCCTGGGCAGTTTGCAGCCCAGCGGTATGAACATCGACTTCTCCAACTTTAGATAGTTCCTCTGTCCCTCCCTTCCCCTCCTCCTTCCCAGATCTCCCTCTATCTTCCTGTCTCCACCTATATCCTTCCTTTGTCCCGCCCCCCTGACATCAGTCTGAAGAAGGGTCTCGACCCGAAACGTCACCCATTCCTTCTCTCCCGAGATGCTGCCTGACCTGCTGAGTTACTCCAGCATTTTGTGAATAAATCGATTTGTACCAGCATCTGCAGTTATTTTCTTATAAATCCCATGATCCTGATGAATGATCTATGATGTTGGTGCACTACAATGCTATATTCTGCACTCTGTATCTTGCCTTTGTTTTCTCTACTGCACTTTTAGTTTAGTTTACAGACATAGCACAGAAGCAGACTTTCGGCCCACTGAGTCCGTGTTGATCAATGATCCCTCCACACTAACACTATCCTACACACACAATTTTTGCCCAGCCAATTGTCCTACAAACTTGGACATCTTTGGAGTGTGGGAGGAAACCAGAGCTCCCAGAGAAAACCCATGCAGGTCACGGGGAGAACGTACAAACTCCATACAGCTAGAACCCATAGTCAGGATCGAACCCGGGTCTGCCGCCCGTTTGTGATCACTTGACTGTATCAGAATCAGAATCAGAATTGCCTTTATTGTCATCCAAAAAAAACAAGTCTTTTGGACGAAATTCCATTACCCACAGTCCAACAATAAGAGCAATAAAAATAAGCAATAACACACACAATCACAAACCAACACAAAACCAAAAAAAAAGAAACATCCATCACAGTGAGTCTCCTCCAGTCACCTCCTCACTGTGATGGATGTTTCTTTTTTTTTGGTTTTGTGTTGGTTTGTGATTGTGTGTGTTATTGCTTATTTTATGTGTAGTATTATCTGAACTGATTGGATAGTATGTAAAACAAACCTTTTCACTGTACCTCACTCAGTACGTGTGACAATAATAAACCTAAACCCATACCATTCTGTGGACTTTACATACCACTCACACTTATGTAGGGCTTGATAGCAGTTGCCAGCAGGAAATATTATCAAGGGGCAATAATGAGAATACAGAAACTGACAGCATACAAAATTAAATGGACAAGGAGAAAGGAAATAAAGGTCTATGAGAAAGAACTAGTTAAGTGCTACCCCAATGGTTGGGTTTTGTGGGCTAGAATTGGAAACACCAATGGGTCGAATGGTCTGCTTGATTATGCGAAATTCATTGTATTGTGTTGTTTATAACATCTTAAATTCATTTTAGCCTAAAATCATTTATTATATTCATTTTATAGACAATAGACAATAGGTGCATTCGGCCCTTCGAGTCAACACCGCCATTCAATGTGATCATGGCTGATCATTCTCAATCAGTACCCCATTCCTGCCATCTCCCCATACCCCCTGACTCCGCTATCCTTAAAGAGCTCTATCTAGCTCTCTCATTTTATTAAAAGTTTTAATAACCTTTATGTTTTAGACTTTAGTGATACAATGCAGCAACAGGCCTTTCAGCCCGCTGATTTCACACTGGCCAGTGATCAGCCCTGCGCACTAACACTATCCTACGCACGAGGGACAATTAACCTACAATACTGTACATCTTATGATACAGCACTTTATTTGCCGCATGTATCTGTATACAGTTCAGTACAAGTAGAGTGTGGGAGGAAACCCACGCAGTCACAGGGAGAACGTACAAAGTCTGCACAGAGGATTGAACCCTGGTCTCTGGCACTTTAAAGGGCCTGTCCCACTTAGGCGATTTTAAGGCGACTGCCGGCGACTAGGCTGTTGCCGAACATTTGCCGGGGTGTCGCGGGCATGATCGTGAGGTGTCTTCAATGAATCGTAGCGGATCTCGGCGCGTCGCGGAAAAAAATTCCAGATAGAAATTTCTCGGCGACAGCTGGCTTGTCGCCAGGTATCGTAGCTTATTGCGGCCGCTGTCGCACGCTGTCCCCGGGTTTGCTAGGTTGTCGCAGATGCATTCAGAAGCACGTAATATTAAATTAAGAAAAGGCATTTGAAGATACCAGAAGATAGTTTTGTTTAACCAATTTATTTACCGTCAGGACATTTGACAGGTAGATTGGAGGCGGCAGTTTGACGGTCAGGTAAGCGTGGAAATTTTGCGATGTTTCCGAAGACGGTGTAATCTCTTAGCCAGGTGCTAGTTTCACAAAAAATGTAACTTGTAACGACCTGACTCGGCATTGTCGTGGTCATTGTCATAGGGTAAAAGAAAATATTGGCGTTCTGCTACGACTTTGACAGTCGCCTTAAAAATCGTGTAACTGGGACAGGCCCTTAAGGCAGAAACTCTACCGCTGCACCATTGTGCTGCCCCTGAACAGTAAGAGGTTACACTCTAAAATCTGATGTAAAGTACCCATTACGATTAAAATGTACATCAATACCCAACACAGCGGTGATGTTTGTTCAGCAATCCACACTTCCGAGATCTCCCTTATGAAATGACCATGATTTTTGAGTTCTACCATTGATACAATACTGAGCGAATGATATGGACTTTGCTAATGCTCAAAGATGTTTGGCCGTTGGATTGAAAATCCAATTTTCATGGATTTAAGTTCCCTGCTTGCTTGAGACAATCACACCGCGGGCACCTCCATGAAAGATTCTTCAGTTATTTCTGCAAAATTATAGCTGTGTTCTGAATAGACCTCTTCTCATTTCAATGGAAATTCAGAATTTGAGAAATCCTCGAGTAATGTTTCTGCTGTGCCATCTCAAATGAATTCTGAGTCTACAAAATGCTCCTGAGGTTTATGTCACTGATTTGGTCAATAGGATGCAGTGAATAATATTTGATGAAAGCATTTGGACGAGACTATATCTATGGTTTGGTGCGGTACAACATTCATTTTGGGTTTACCCATGTAGTTAACCTGTTCCAGATTCTGTCATTACCAACAATTGCTATCAATTCAATGTTCAGTTCTGTTCAGTTTAGTTTATTGTCACATATACCAAGGTACAGCGATAAGCTTTTGTGGCATAATATAAGAAAATAACTGCAGATGCTGGTACAAATCGAAGGTATTTATTCACAAAATGCTGGAGTAACTCAGCAGGTCAGGCAGCATCTCGGGAGAGAAGGAATGGGTGATGTTTCGGGTCGAGACCCTTCTTCAGACTGATGTCAGGGGGTCGGGACAAAGGAAGGATATAGGTGGAGACAGGAAGACAGAGGGAGATCTGGGGCTTGCTATCCAGTCAGTCAAAAGACAACTCATGATTACAATCTACCTGATCTCCCGGTTGCCGGACACTTTAATTCTCCTTCACATTCCCACACAGACCTTTCTGTCCTAGGCCTCCTCCATTGTCAGAGTGAGACTAATTGCAAATTGGAGGAACAGCATCTCATATTTCACTTGGGCAGCTTACAGCCCAGTGGTATGAATATTGATTTCTCTCACTTCAGGTAACCCCGGCATTCCCTCCCTCTCTATCCCTCCCCCAACCGAGTCACACTAGCTTCTCGTTTTCACGCTACAAACAGCTAACCATGGCCTGCTTCCTTTATCAGCGTTACTTTTTTGCATATCTTTCATTCATTGTTCTTTATCTCTCCACACCATCGTCTATATCTCTCGTTTTCCTGATCCCTAACCAGTCTGAGGAAGGGTCTCGACCCGAAATATCACCCATTCCTTCTCTCCAGAGATGCTGCCTGTCCCTCTGAGTTACTCCGGATTTTTGTGTCTATCATGATTACAATCGAGCCGTTCACAGTGTACAGATACATCATAAGGGAATAATGTTTAGTGCAAGGTAAAGCCAGTAAAGTCTGATCAAGGATAGTCCAAGGGTAGATAGTAGTTCAGGACTGCTCTCTGGTTGTGGTCGGATGATTCCGTTGCCAGCTGGGAAGAACCTGTCCCTGAATCTGGAGGTGTGCGTTTTCACACTCCTATACCTTTTGCCTGATGGGAGAGGGGACAAGAGGGAGTGCCCAGCAATTGAATTGAATTGAACACTTTATTGTGACTTGTGACAAGTCGCAGTGAAATTCTTTGCTTGCATACGTTGACAAGGTATGCAAATAGTCGTCCATCAAGGGTGCTTACAAAGTTACAGAGTCAAGCCAGGAGTGTTTAATTGTCATATATAATAACAAAGGAGCCATGAAATTCTTACTTGCAGCTGCTTAAATGCAATGTTCACTGATTGAAAGATAGAGCATAGAAACAGGTGAGACAGAGGTTCACCTGCACCTCCTCCAACCTCATCTAATGACTTAGACGAAGGGATTAAAAGTACCATTAGCAAATTTGCAGATGATACTAAGCTGGGGGGTAGTGTGAATTGTGAGGAAGATGCAATAAGGCTGCAGGATGACTTGGACAGGTTGTGTGAGTAAGAATAGAAAGGCAGATTATTATCTGAATGGTGTCAAGTTAGGAGGAGGGGGGATGCTTTCAAGAGAGAGCTGGATAGAGATCTTAAGGATAGCGGAGTGAGGGGGTATGGGGAGAAGGCAGGAACGGGGTACTGATTGAGAGTGATCAGCCATGATCGCATTGAATGGCGGTGCTGGCTCGAAGGGCTGAATGGCCTACTCCTGCACCTATTGTCTATTGTCTATTGTCTATCCACTGCTCTAGGTGTCAACTTCTTTACATCGGCGAAACCAAACGCAGGCTCGGCGATCGTTTCGCTCAACACCTTCGCTCAGTCCGCCTTAACCAACCTGATCTCCCGGTGGCTGAGCACTTCAACTCCCCCTCCAACTCCCAGTCTGACCTTTCTGTCATGGGCCTCCTCCAGTGCCATAGTGAGGCCCACCGGAAATTGGAGGAACAGCACCTCATATTTCGCTTGGGCAGCTTGCAGCCCAGCGGTATGAATATAGACTTCTCTAACTTTAGATAGTTCCTCTGTCCCTCTCTTCCCCTCCCCCTTCCCAGTTCTCCCTCTATCTTCCTGTCTCCACCTATATCCTTCCTTTGTCCCGCCCCCCTGACATCAGTCTGAAGAAGGGTCTCGACCCGAAACGTCACCCATTCCTTCTCTCCTGAGATGCTGCCTGACCTGCTGAGTTACTCCAGTATTTTGTGAATAAATACCTTCGATTTGTACCAGCATCTGCAGTTATTTTCTTACACTGAACAGAAACAGGCTCTTCGGCCCACCGAGTCCACGCCGACCATCTATCACCTGTTCTCAATGGTTCTATATTATCCCACTTTCTCATCCACGAGGGGCAATTTCCAAAGGCCAGTTAATCTCCAAATCCGCACGTCCTTGGGAAGTGGTAGGAAACCAGAACACTCGGAGGAAACCCACGTGGTCTCAGGGAGAACGTGGGAACTCCTCACAGACAGCACCCAAGATCAGGATCTCCGGCGCTGCAAGGCAGAAGCTTTATGAGCTGTGCCGCTCTGATAATAAATTATTATTTTTTAAAATTCAATAGATTAATAGCCATAATATGAAAACCAAAACAATAAAAAACGAAATGCGACCAAATTCAGTCCATAGAAGCTCAAAGTTACCAAGGTTAGTGTTGTGTAGTGTTCAAGTGCCTGATGATTGTTGGGAAGAAGCTAGCCTTGCTAGTATGGGATGATCACTGGTCGGCCTCGATGGGCCGAAGGGGCCTGTTTCCATGCCGTCTTTCTAACATCTACAATTTGGTTCACAAATGTCCTTTGGTGCAGGGATCTTCCTTCCTTGCTTGGTGTGGTCTGCATGTGAATCCAGAATACTAATCCGCCTGACTCTTAATTGCTGTATAAAATCGGTAAGTAAATCATTCAGCTAAAAACTGGGACAATTGAGGATGGGCTCTATCAACAATATGAAGATCCTGAAAAATAAATAAAAATCAGAGGCATGAATCATCACTTTATGGCAAGATTATTTCAAAAATGTGCCATGTGCAAGTTTTCTAATGCAATGACGTTGGAAGCACTTACATAGGTCAATAAGATTTCATTAAGATCAGACTATGTACAGATTTCCACAGAATTGTTTTAATGCTCCTCACCCATAGATAACAAGTAACCAGCTTGGATAGAAACATAGAAAATAGGTGCAGGAGGAAGCCATTCGGCCCTTCGAGCCAGCACCGCCATTCATTGTGATCATGGCAGATCGTCCCCAATCAATAACCCGTGCCTGCCTTCTCCCCATATCCGTTGATACCACTAGCCCCTCGAGCTCTATCTAACTCTCTCTTAAATCCATCCAGTGATTTGGACTCCACTGCCCTCTGTAGCAGAGAATTCCACAGATTCACAACTCTCTGGGTGAAAAAGTTTTTGCTCGCCTCAGTTTTAAATGGCCTCCCCTTTATTCTAAGACTGTGGCCCCTGGTTCTGGACTACCCAACATTGGAAACATTTTTCCTGCATATAGCTTGTCCAGTCCTTTTATAATTGTATATGTTTCTATAAGATCCCCTCTCATCCTTCTAAACTCCAGTGAATACAAGCCCAGTCTTTTCAATCTTTCCTCATATGTCAGTCCCAACCATCCCAGGGATCAATCTCGTGAACCTACGCTGCCGTGCCTCAATTACAAGGATGTCCTTCCTCAAATTAGGAGACCAAAACTGTACACACTACTCCAGTTGTGGTCTTACCAGGGCCCTATACAACTGCAGAAGAACCTCTACTCCTATACTGAAATCCTCTTGTTATGAAGGCCAACATTCCATTAGCTTTCTTCACCCCTCAAGATTGTATTTTTCCAGCACTTAAAACATCTCAAGAAGCTTCGGAGAGTCAATTAAAAATAGAATTTAAGATTTTGAGTTACAAAGGTGATTTTAGAGCAGAAAATGAAATGGTCCATTAGAGAATCAAGTTTTAAGGAGCATTTTATAAAGTGAACAAATTGTGAGAGACAGGAACGGGGAGAGTTTAGGATTTTGTCCAGTTATAGACAATAGACAATAGACAATAGGTGCAGGAGTAGGCCATTCGGCCCTTCGAGCCAGCACCGCCATTCAATGCGATCATGGCTGATCACTCTCAATCAGTACCCCGTTCCTGCCTTCTCCCCATACCCCCTCACTCCACTATCCTTAAGAGCTCTATCCAGCTCTCTCTTGAAAGCATCCAACGAACTGGCCTCCACTGCCTTCTGAGGCAGAGAATTCCACACCTTCACCACTCTCGGACTGAAAAAGTTCTTCCTCATCTCCGTTCTAAATGGCCTACCCCTTATTCTTAAACTGTGGCCCCTTGTTCTGGACTCCCCCAACATTGGGAACATGTTTCCTGCCTCTAATGTGTCCAATCCCCTAATTATCTTATACGTTTCAATAAGATCCCCCCTCATCCTTCTAAATTCCAGTGTATACAAGCCTAATTGCTCCAGCCTTTCAACATACGACAGTCCCGCCATTCCGGGAATCAACCTAGTGAACCTACGCTGCACGCCCTCAATAGCAAGAATATCCTTCCTCAAATTTGGAGACCAAAACTGCACACAGTACTCCAGGTGCGGTCTCACCAGGGCCCGGTACAACTGTAGAAGGACCAGTTGAAAGCTGGTTGTGGTAGAAGCTAGAATTGGAGAAAAATAGACCTTGAAAGGCTGGAGGAGATTAGAAAGAGAGGATGGCAGAGACCAGGGAGAGATCTGAACATTTCAAGGATGAAATTTCAAAATGGAGGACCTGTGTATGTCAACAAGCTCAAGGCTGGTGAATCCCTGATGCAGGTTAGCACATTGTCCATTATGTTGTGCAATTTGACGATGATTGGCAAGGAATGCATTAGAATAGATAGGTTTGGAGCTAAGATGTGGAGGAAGGTTTTCACATCTGATGGAATGAGGCAGTGGTAAAGTTGGCCAATTGTGCAGATGGGCAACCATAGCAATGGAATGGAATAGTGGTTTTGAAGATTAACATGAGACCCAGATATAACAAAAAGTGTTCAATCTTGTGTGCAGTTTTGGTCTCCTAATTTGAGGAAGGACATTCTTGCTTTTGAGGGAGTGCAGCGTAGGTTCACCAGGTTGATGTTGGGACTGACATACGATGAAAGAATGGATCGGCTGGGCTTATATTCACTGGAATTTAGAAGGATGAGAGGGGATCTTATAGAAACATAAAACATTCTTAAGGGATTGGACAGGCTAGATGCAGGAAAAATGTTTCCCATGTTGGGGAAGTCCACAATCAGGGGTCACAGTTTAAGAATAAGGGATAGGCCATTTAGAACTGAGATGAGGAAAAACATTTTCACCCAGAGAGTTGTGAATCTGTGGAATTCTCTGCCACAGAAGGCAGGGGAGCTCAATTCATTGGACGTGTTCAAGAGAGAGTTAGATATACTGTAGCTCTTAGGGCTAGCGGAATCAAGGGATATGGGGAGAAAGCAGGAATGGGGTACTGATTCTGGATGATCAGCCATGATCATCTTGAATGACGGTGCTGGCTCGGAGGGCCGAATGGCCTACTCCTGCACTTATTTTTCTATGTTTCCATGTTTTCTATCTTGCTATGAAGGGAAATGAGTCAGATGGAGTTGGACATGTCGTGCATTGACAGTGAGGATCGAATAGAATGGCTTTGGTGTTCTCAGTATGTATGTGCAATTTTGGCTCGTTGAGCAAGCGTTGTGCTAATTTAGAGCCAGTGGAACATGGAAGAGAATAGGGTTGTGTGTCATCAAGAGTACATGGGGAGTTCAGTGTCAGGTTTCCAAATAAATAATGCCAAGATTTAACATATAGATGAGAAATTGAAACAACTTGAAAAAATGATCGAGGTTTGTGAGCAGTGAGGAAATATCCCATCTGAAAAGCAGATTATCGTCAGCAAATCAATACAGCACAGCCTGGGGCTGGAGTACTGTGTCCTCCATTTCGCTTGCTTTGCCTGAGCTGCTTCCAATCCCTGAATTATTTCATTTTGTGCTGTAATCCAGCAAGATATTTCATATTCATTTATTGATGTTGACAGCAAGTTATTTGAAAGTTCTCCCATTTACTATAATATTAAAAACTCCCAAGTGGTTATTGAAAGACCTTATAGATGTTGATTGATTAAATGGAACAGATCCAAACAATCCAGTCACGGCTCACAGTAACAAAAAGATAACATCATATAGCAACAAGATTGAAAAATACGCTCTTACATTTAAAAAAAAAATTGTCTTTCACAAACTCAGGATGATACAAAGTGCATTATGTTCAGTGAAGTGTTTGTGAAGTAACCTTGGAAACCAATTTGTGTCCAACAGGTTCCCACAGACAACATGTGCCAACTATTATTAGTCAAGTGAAAGGATAAATATTGGTTCAGACCGTGGGGCCCAAATTGCTGGACTTCTTTGAATAATGGCATGGTTTATTTTTACCACATAAAATAGACAGCCTCCTTCTGTTTAATATTCTTCCCTGAAAACAACTCTTCAAACTGTCCTGGTCTCTCTCAGTGCCGCATTGGATGAACGGCTTAGATTTTTATGCTTTACAAATAGGATAGAAACATAGGCTTAGAAAATAGGTGCAGGAGTAGGCCATTCGACCAAAAAATCCAAAATCCAAAATAGCTTTATTTGTCATTCGTTCCGAACGAGATTACTTGGCCAGCAGTACAAAAAACACAAGACACAACCCCAACACAAACATCCATCACAGTGACTCCAAACACCCCCTCACTGTGATGGAGGCCAAAAACTTCCCCTCTCTCTTCCCCCATGCCCCTCCCACGTACAGACAACTCGACTCCTACCGAGGCGACCGACCCGCACAGCCCCCGCAAGGAGATGGAAAGTCCACGCGGCCGAGCCGCACCGGGCGATGGAAAGTCCCGCGGACGCGCCGCGCTGGAAAGTCCCGCGGACGTGCCGCGCCGGACGCTGTTCAGTCCCGTGGCCGCGCCGCACCGGGCGATGGAAGGCCCCGCGGCCGCACCGGGAGCTGTTCAGTCCCGTGGCCGCGCTGCACCGGGCACTGTTCAGTCCCGCGGCCGCGCCGCACCGGGCAATGGAAGGCCCCGCGGCCGCGCCGCACCGGGCGATGGAAGGCCCCGCGGCCGAGCCGCACCGGGCACTGTTCAGTCCCGCGGCCGCGCCGCACCGGGCGATGGAAGGCCCCGCGGCCAAGCCGCACCGGGCACTGTTCAGTCCCGCGGCCGAGCTGCGCCGGGCGATGGAAGGCCCTGCGGCCGAGCCGCACCGGGCAATGTTCAGTCCCGCGGCCGCGCCGTACCGGGCACTGTTCAGTCCCGTGGCCGAGCCGCACCGGGCACTGTTCAGTCCCATGGCCGAGCCGCACCGGGCACTGTTCAGTCCCGCGGCCGCGCCGCACCGGGTGATGGAAGGCCCCGCGGCCAAGCCTCGCCCCGAGGAAGAGACCTAAAAAAAGAAAGATTTCCCCCCCCCCACATACACCTCCCCCCACACATACACCCCCCCCCCCCACACACACATACACAACCAAAAACAAAACACCCCAACACCATCACACAAACAAAAAAAGGACAAAGGACAAACAGACTGTCAGCGAACCGCAGCCGTTAGGCGCCGCCACACGTGACCCTTCGAACCAATCAATATGATCATGGCTGATCATCCAAAATCAGTACCGAGTTCCTGTTTTCTCCCCATATCCCTTGATTCCGTTAGCCCTAAGAGCTAAATCTAACTCTCTCTTGAATACGTCATGCAACAAGATACATAACCATACCACTTAACTTGGAGATGATAGTGCTGCCCACTGTGCCACGCCTGATACCCACTACCTTGTTCATCTTTTGGGTGATGAGCAAAAATGGGCAGAGTTGGAAGTATAGGGAAATTACTTTTTAAAAAAACAAACTTCGTTTTGAACCATCCTCAAAAACGGATTTGACAAGGCCAGCATTTTTTTCCCTCTCTCTGTCTTTCTTTGAGGAAGTAGTTTTGAGTTGTCTTCCTGAGCCACGCAGGTCCCTTGTTTCTTGAAAGGTATGAGTTCCACTGATGTTAAAGCAACAGCAACAACAGCGGGCAGCACAGTTGCACAGCAGGTCGACTTACTGCCTCATAGCTAAGGTTCAATCTTAAGCTCTAGTGTCAATAGACAATAGACAATAGGTGCAGGAGGAGGCCATTCGGCCCTTCGATCCAGCACCGCCATTCAATGTCATCATGGCTGATCATTCTCAATCAGTACCCCGTTCCTGCCTTCTCCCCATACCCCCTGACTCCGCTATCCTTAAGAGCTCTATCCAGCTCTCTCTTGAATGCATTCAGAGAATTGGCATCCTCCACTGCCTTCTGAGGCAGAGAATTCCACAGATTCACAACTCTCTGACTGAAAAAGTTTTTCCTCATCTCAGTTCTAAATGGCCTACCCCTTATTCTTAAACTGTGAGGAAGTAGTTTTGAGTTATCTTCCTGAGCCACGCAGGTCCCTTGTTCATCTACATGAAGTTTGCACGTTCTCCTTGTGAATGTATGATTTTCCTCAGAGGGCTTTAAGCTGGAAAGAGTGCCTGGAAGATTTACAAGGATGTTGCCAGGACTTGAAGGACTCAATTTTGGGGGAGTGGTTGGGAAGGCTAGGACTTTATTCCTTGGTGCGCTGGATCGTGAGGGATCATTTTATAAAGGGTTGTAAGATCATGTAGTGAATGGATAGGGTAAATGCACACTTTGACCCAAAGTACAGGGAATGAAGAACCGAGGGATAAAGGTTTAAGGTGAAAGGGGAAGGAACGTGAGGGGCAACATTTTCACACAGATGGTGGAACGAGCTGCGAGAGGAGGTGGTCGAGGCAGATATTATGACAACATTTAACAGCCATTGAGACCGGTACGTGGAAAGGAAAGGTTTAGAGGGATATGGCCCAAAAAAATGGGCAGGTGGGACTGGTGTAGATGGGGGATTTTGGTCGGCTGGGGCAAGTTGGGCTGAAGGGCCTGTTTCCATGCTGTGTGACTCCATGACTGAGTTCTGGTTCCCTCACACACCCCAAAGATGTGCTGGTTGGGAAATCAATTGGCTACTGTAAATGTCCCTAATTGTGAAGATGCGGGAGTTGATGGGGAATATCCAGAGAATAAAATAAGATTACTGCGGGGGTTAGTGTGAAGGGGGGCTTGATATTTACTGGGAACCTGAAAGGGCGAAGAGCATGTTTCTGACTCTATGACTATATTTTAGTCTGACTCTGTATGCCTATAAATGACTACATTTTCGTATTTCTGACCATGACTCTACACACGATTTGTAAGAGTACCTCCCGGGCGATAAAGTCCTCATGCATCTGCTGCCTTGTCAATAGTCAATATAGTCAATAGTCGTTTATTTGTCACATACACATAAATGTGTAGTAAAATGAAACATTACCCGCAGTTGAACAATAAGACCAATAAGATTAATCAATAAAAATGCAATAACACATACAATCACAACTAACACCAAACAAAAAGAAACATCCATCACAGTGAGTCTCCTCCAGTCCCTCCTCACTGTGATGGAAGGCCAAAATGTCTTTTTCTCTTCCCTGCCGTCTTGTCCCGCGGTCAGGCTGTTGGAGTTGCCACGTCGGGGCGGTCGGGGCTCCCTATATTGAAGCCCCCGCTGGGCGGTGAAAGGTCCACGGCCTATTCCAGGCCACGCCGGACGGTGAAAGGTCCGCGACGGGCCGACCCAAGCCCCGCGATTCGGGGCGGGCGAACACGCTGCCTCTGCCGCTGCCGGAGCTCCCGATGTCGGCCCCCACCCAGGGGTCTGCGGGCTTCCGACGTCCACGCGGCCCGCGCCGGAGCCTCCGGAGACGAGTCGCAGCCGCTCCCGCAGCATCCGCAGGCAGCCAGCGCCGCAGGTGGTGAGTCCGGGCCGCGGGCTCTGCGAACCAGAGCCCCAGGTGTTCCCAGGTGAATGGCCGCTGGTAGGCCGCAACGGGAACGGAGACACGACACAGAACAAAGGTCACGTCTCCGTTCGGGAGAGAGAATGTTACAGTTCCCGTTCCCTCCCACCCACCCACCCCCAAACATAACATACAACACTACATCATATTAACACTACAATTCAGACAAAAACAACAAAAAACACAAAAGACAGACGGACTGCAGGCAAGCCGCAGCTGCAACAATAGAGGTTGCAGGCACTATCACTACTGGAGTCCATCTAAGAGATGACACACAGTTTAACTGGCGTGGAGAGAAGGATCCCCTAAAATGGTGGAGGAGTCGCCAATCAAGTGGGCTATTTTTATCTTCCCGAGAGTTGTTGAAACTTCACTGCTCCAGCCAAGTGGAGAAGCTTCCACCACACTCCTGACTTGTGTTTTAATAGATGGCAGGAGTGATTTGAAGAGTCAGGAGGAGAGTCACTTACACAGGATGAAGTGTTCTCTAACCCCCTGTTGTGGCAAGAATATAGAGGAAAAAAAATAGGTGCAGGGGATGACCTATTGAGTCAGCACCGCCATTCAATATGATCACGGCGGATCATCTAAAATCTGTACCCCGTTCCTGCTTTTTCCCCATATCCCTTGATTTATGGTGGGGGATTCAGCAATGGTAACACAGTACAATGTTAAGGTATGTCTGGTATTTTTTTTAGAAAGCTCTCCTATGTTGTTCACTGTGGATCTCCTGGTTTGATGATAACTCCAGAATGGGGCTTTGCCATGGATGAGGGTCACAGTGTTGGACTATAACTCTGGCACTGCTGGTGTTTGCATGGAGCAACGGTGAACTGCCCCACCAAACATCTCCAAATATCTTGATTCTATCACAGAATTATACAGCGTAGAAACAGGCCATTCGGCCGCCCAACTTTCCCATGCCAACCAAGATGCCCCATCATGCCCCCTTTTGTCCAGTCCCTTCCTACCTACATCCAAGACATCTCACTCTATCTTCAATGCTTCAGTGACTCGGTGGCACAACGGTAGAGTTGCTGCCTCACAGTGCCAGAAACTTTGATTCGATCCTGCTGACGGGTGTTTTCTGTACAGAGTTTGTACGTTCCCCCCCCCCCCCCCCACCCCCCCCCCCCCGCGACCTGCATGGATTTTCTCCAGGAACTCCCAACGACGTAGAAGTTTGTAGGTTAATTGGTTTGGTTAAATTGGCCTTAGTGTGTGTAGGATAGTGTTAATGTGCGGTGATCTCTGGTCAGTGGAGCAGTGGTAGAGTTGTTGCCTTACAGCGAATGCAGCGCCGGAGACTCAGGTTTGATCGATCCTGACTACAGGCACCGTCTGTACGGAGTTTGTACGTTCTCCCCGTGACCTGCGTGGGTTTTCTCCGAAATCTTCGATTTCCTCCCATACTCCAAAGACGTACAGGTATGTAGGTTAATTGGCTGGGCAAATGTAAAAATTGTCCCTAGTGGGTGCAGGATAGTGTTAGTGTGCGGGGATCGCTGGGCGGCGCGGACCCGGTGGGCCGAAGGGCCTGTTTCTGCGCTGTATCTCTAAATCTAAATCTAAAGGTACAGACTCGGTGGACTGAAGTGCCTGTTTCCAAGCTGTATCTCTCTAATCTAATCTAATCTAAACAAATCTAAAGATAACTTTCAATTCCTTTACTCCCATTGCCACATCTTGACCATGGACGTCCAGTCGCTTTGCACCTTCATTCCCCCACCATGAAGATTTCAGGGCCCTCCCGTTCTGCCTTGAGCTGAGGCATGAGCAGTTCCCCTCTACTATCAAACTCCTCTGCCTGGCCGAACTTGTCCTCACACTCAACAACTTCTTTATTGACTCCACTCATATTTTTTCAAGTTAACAGTGTGGCCATGGGCACTTGCATGAGCCAAGTTATGCCTGCCCCCTTGTTGGATACATTGAATAGTCCTTGTTCCAAACGTACACGAGCACAGTCCAGGCCACATGCAAACTGGAGGAACACCGCCTCATATTCCTCTTGGGAAGCTTACAACCCAATAGTTCAAAAGTTCATGTTGGGTTAATTGGGTTGATGGTTTTCATAATTTCAAAGGTTACAGGAGCGAAATACGGCCATTCGGCCCATCAGGTCTACTCCAGCATTCAATCATGGCTGACCTATCTTTCCCTCTCAACCCCATTCTCCTGCCTTCACCCCATAACCTCTGACACCCTCGTCAATCAAAAATCACCTTAAAAATATCCATTGACTTGGCCTCCACAAAAGGGTTCACTGGCTGAAATATAAACTGTTTCTCTTGCTGAAGATGATGCCTGGCCTGCTAAGTGTTTTCAGCAATTTCTGTTCTGTTTAAGGATGACAGGATATTGCTTTAAATGGACAATTTAGAGTGCAGCACCACACTGAGATATTGTCTAAATAATCTGTTGGACAAACCTATTTGGGTAGGACTTTGAGGTGATGTCTTTGTCCTGCCTTTAATTCTCAGCGGCATTGGAAGTCACTCTTTACTTATTAGACAAGGCCTCCGGTTTATTAATCTACCAATATAACCAATGTGATACTGTTTAATCTTCCCATCTATTCTCTAATTCTTTTCATGTGAAAAACGACTTTAAATATAGTGAATGTTACTAGTAAAGGGATCGTGAAAAGCACTGAAAAGAAATCATTGTCGACTCAGTTACCCTGGAGGTAAAGATAAAATTTACTTCGAAGAGAACTGTTATGAAGAAACATATGTGACTGTCAAATATGTATTCATACCTGGTTTTAGAAACTAGACCTTGAGTGTCTGAAATCTTCAAAATGTGTGAACATGAGGTACATTTAATTTAGTTAAGTCTAGTTGACTTCAGTTTAGTTTATTGTCATATGCACCAAAGGTACTGTGAAAAGCATTTTTTTGCATGCTATCGAGTAAGTGGAAAGACCATACATGATTATAATCAAGCCGTCCACATGATAAAGGGAATGACGTTTAGTGCATGATGGAGTCCAGTAAAGTCCAATTAAAGATAGTCCGACGGTCCCAATGAGGTAGATAGTAGCTCAGAAACATGTGCATTTCAGAGGCCTCTAGATGAAACAGACGGCTCTGGAGGCCAAGGTTAATTAACAAGTTGACGCAAAATGCTGGAGTAACTCAGCAGGTCAGGCAGCATCGCTGTAGAAAAGGAATAGGTGATGTTTCGGGTCGAGACCCTTCTTCAGGCTGATACATCACCTATTCCTTTTCTCCAGAAATGTTAATTGACAGGTTCTGGATCAGTAAGGGTGTTAAAGGTTATAATGGCAAGTGCAGGAGAATAGGGCTGAGATGGACAGATAGATCAGCCATGATTGAATAGCAGATGGGCTGAATGGCCTCATTCTGTTCCTCTGTCTTACGACAGGTGATGTTTCAGATCAGGATACTTCGTCGGGCCGCCCCAAAACGACCTCTGTTAGTTTCCTCCACAGACGCTGCCTGACCTGTTGAGTTCCTCCAGCAGTTTTCATTTTGCTCAGGATCCAACCACCTGTAGTCTCTTGTGTCTCTCCAAATCAAAACAGGTGATGATGATGATGATAGAGTTATTTCCTTGAAGAACATTAGTGAATCATTTTGGACTTTGCAAAAGCGGAAATTTAATGGTCCAGATACCAGCATGGCTTATTTTTAAAAGTAATTCCAGATTAATTTAATTACTTGAGCTTTAAATTCACCATATCTCATGACTCAGCAACATCGCCATGGTTCCCAGCTCAGTAACTTCAGAGCAGAGAGTCTCTTTAGAGCAGAGAGTTTGGAAAAGGTCTGTGGTTAAAAACTTTCTTTCTCTGTTTTTCTTTCTCTGTGAACCAGAATGACAAATCTTGAAGAAAGGTCTCGACCCGAACCCTCACCTATCCTTTTCTTCAGAGATGTTGTCTGAGCCCACTGAGTTACTCCAGCCTTTCGTGTCTAACATGGGGTCAAATGCTTTTCAGACACTGTGGGAGACATGGCACTACAAAACCTAATCCATTTTGTTAGTGTTTTATCATATCATATCATATATATACAGCCGGAAGCAGGCCTTTTCGGCCCACCAAGTCCGTGCCGCCCAGCGATCCCCGTACATTAACACTATCCTACACCCACTAGGGACAATTTTTTTACATTTACCCAGCCAATTAACCTACATACCTGTACGTCTTTGGAGTGTGGGAGGAAACCGAAGATCTCGGAGAAAACCCACGCAGGTCACGGGGAGAACGTACAAACTCCTTACCCGTAGTCAGCACCCGTAGTCAGGATCGAACCTGAGTCTCCGGCGCTGCATTCGCTGTAAAGCAGCAACTCTACCGCTGCGCTACCGTGCCGCCCTTGTCTTGAGAATGTGGAAAGATCCCTGAAGGATGGATGTGCAAGAGGAAGGATGTGCTGGCTCTGGAGAGGATCCAGAGGAGGTTTACAAGAATGATCCCAGGAATGAGGAGGTTAACCTATGATGAGCGTTTGATGACACTGGGCCTGTACTCGCTGGAGTTTAGGATGAGGGGGGACCTCATTGAAATGTACAGAATAGTGAAAGGCTTGGAGAGACTGGATGTGGAGAGGATGTTTTCACTAGTGGGAGAGTCTCGGACTAGTGGGCATAGCCTCAGAATTAATGGACGTTCTTTTAGGAAGGAGATGAGGATGAATATCTTTAGTCAGAGGGTGGTGAATTTGTGGAATTCTTTCCCGCAGAAGGCTGAGGAGGCCAAGTCAGTGGATATATTTAAGGCGGAGATAGAGAGATTATTGATTAGTACGGGTGTGAGACGTTATGGGGAGAAGGCAGGAGAATGGGGTTGGGATGGAGAGATAGTTCAGCCACGATTGAAGGGCGGAGTAAACTTGATGGACTGAATGGCCTAATTCTGCTCCTATGTCTTATGATCTTATGAAGGTCCAGCTTCCAACACATTGTTTCCGAATTGGCAAATCTCTACTGAATGGAGATTCGAATCTCTCCTGAATGGATGCTTAAAAAATCATTACTGACTGGCAGTGTTAAATACATGATACAACACGGGCACCAGGATGCACCTTGCCTCTGCAATTCAGTTCCACAGTGCAATGGAAACTGGTGCTGGTGTTATAGTACATTTAGAGCCATCAAGAAGGATGAATATCTCAACAACATTATCTGAATGGTGGCCGATTAGGAAAAGGGGAGAAGCAACGAGACCTGGGTGTCGTGGTACACCAGCCATTGAAAGTAGGCATGCAGGTGCAGCAGGCAGTGAAGAAAGCGAATGGTATGTTGGCATTCATAGCGAGGGGATTTGAGTATAGGAGCAGGGAGGTTCTGCTGCAGTTGTACAGGGCATTGGTGAGACCACACCTGGAGTATTGCGTATAGTTTTCGTCTCCTAATCTGAGGAAAGACATTCTTGCCATAGAGAGAGTACAGAGAAGGTTGACCAGATTGATTCCTGGGATGGCAGAACTTTCATATGAAGAAAGACTGGATAGACTCGACTTGTACTCGCTGGAATTTAGAAGATTGAGGGGGGATCTTATAGAAACTTACAAAATTCTTAAGGGGTTGGACAGGCTAGATGCAGGAAGATTGTTCCCAATGTTCGGGAAGTCCAGAACAAGGGGTCACAGTTTAAGGATAAGGGGGAAGTCTTTTAGGACCGAGATGAGAACGTTTTTTTTCACACAGAGAATGGTGAATCTGTGGAATTCTCTGCCACAGAGGGTAGTTGAGGCCAGTTCATTGGCTATATTTAAGAGGAAGTTAGATGTGGCCCTTGTGGCTAAAGGGATCAGGGGGTATGGAGAGAAGGCAGGTACGGGATACTGAGTTGGATGATCAGCCATGATCATATTGAATGGCGGTGCAGGCTCGAAGGGCCGAATGGCATACTCCTGTACCTATTTTCTATGTTTCTATGTTTCTATTGGCTTAGTTACTGTCAGCAAACTGCTTTAAGCCAGCATCTGCAGTTCTTTCCTACAAAATCAAATGATTCCTTGCCTCTGCTATGAGAGAGGTATTAAACTAGAGGAAGACGTAAGTGGGACTATATAAATGCAAGTCTTTCTTGGATTCTGTTGGATGTTGGATCTTCATAAGATCATCAGATCATAACTTCAAGTAACTCCGGCATTCCCTCTCTCTCTACCCCTCCCCCACCCAAGTCGCACCAGCTTCTCGTTTTCACCTAACAAACAGCTAACAATGTTTCCTTTATCATCGTTACTTTTTTTGCATATCTTTCATTCATTGCTCTTTATCACCCGACATCATCGTCTATATCTCCCCTTTCCCTTTCCCGTGACTTTCGGTCTGAAGAAGGGTCTCGACCCGAAACGTCACCCATTCCTTCTCACCAGAGATGCTGCCTGTCCCGGCTGAGTTACTCCAGCTTCTTGTATCTATCTGCGGTTTAGAACCAGCATCTGCAGTTCCATCCTGCCGACACATGTCTTTCTTGGGGGTTTTTCTTGTCACCACGCATGCCATTTTCAAGTGCGGTTATTGCAGCTTCAGACAATTCCAACGGTGGGAGGGTCCTCGAGGCCTTTCTGACGAGGCACACACATTTCGAAAATAAATCTTTCATAACAGACTGACCTACTTTGCAAGCAGCCTGAAGGGTTGAGGAGTTTGTGGCAGAGGCCTGTTGTGAATAGCCAGTCGTCGATCAACAAGACTGATATCCCTCTCCCCGGTGCTCCCATTCACAGTGCTGTTTCGGCTCAGGACTGCAAACCGTCTGTGAAGTGTACCGTGGAAGTCCTGCCAACAACTTTGCTGCACTCATTCTGTCTCTCGAGCCGGAACAGACACCAGCTGAAACATCGTCTCAGAGTGACAATGGTAATGATCCATGCTTACATAATGACAGCTGCATCAAGCTAATGGCAACTGACCCTGAATTTCCTATCCAACTGCCCCAATCTTATTTTCTTTTTTTTTTTAAGTTAAATAGTCCTTGTCTACACGGCTTCTCACTGGGTTAGTAAATTTTCTGACGCAACTGTAGTACAGTCAGACGTTGATCTTTGACAGCGAGAGATGTTGTACAGGGAGTTATATTTTTCATCACGTGAATGCACCCTTGGCATTCAGCTTGCAAAGTCTTCAGTGGTTATTTTTGCCTGGATCTCAAAAGTACCCCCACTCAAGGTATGTTTACTCACCTACCCCACAGCCCACAATGGACCATTGTGGGCTCCACCTTTCCTTGATCATCGTTGCTTTCCGCATATCTTTCGTTCATTTGATCTATTCACCTATATCCATCTCTCGTTTCCCTTTCACCTGACTCAGTCTGAAGAAGGGTCTCGAACCGAAACATCACCTATTCCTGTTCTCCAGAGATGCTGCCTGACCCACTGAGTTACTCCAGCTGTTTGTGTCTATGGTTTTTTTTTCCCGTTTAGCTTAGAGATACAGCGCGGAAACAGGCCATTCGGCCCACCGAGTCCGCGACGACCAGCGATCCCCGTACACTAGCACGATTCTACACACTAGGGACAATTCTTACAATTTTTACCAAAGCCAATTAGCCTACAAACTGGTACGTCTTTGGAGTGTGGGAGGAAACCGGAGCACCCGGAGAAAACCCACGCAGTCACGGGGAGAACATAGTTGGGGATGCTTCATTAAAACTGGGAAAATTACTTTTGTCCTGTATCTGTACACGGTGGATTGCTTGATTGCAATCATGTGTAGTCCTTCTGCTGACTGGATACCACTGAACAAAAATGCTTTTAATTGTACCTCAGTACACATGACAATAAACTAATCTAAATTAAACTAAACTAAACCAGTTCCAGAGCCCAAAATGGGCAAGGGAGATATGTAGCCAGGTCATACATGTTGGGGGGAGGCAGTTGAAATTAAAGATGGGAGGAATCTATCAATTTAACTCAGGAGGAGCGATCCTCTATACACTGATAGCGTTTCATAAGTGAAATCTAGGTACCTCTGGAGGAACTTTTCTATGTATAACCCTCTTGCAGCTAGGCACCTTTTAGAGAGGCAGTGCGGAAAAAGGCCCTTTGGCCCACTGAGTCCGCACCTTTATACACTAGCACTATCCTACTTGCACTAGGGACAATTTGCAATTTAACCAAAGCCAATTGACGTACAAACCCGAACGTCGTTGGAGTGTGGGAAGAAACCAGAGCCCCCGGAGAAAACCCACACTGTCACAGGGAGAACGTACAAACTCTATACAAACAGCACCCGCAGTCAGGATCGGACCCGGGGCCCTGGCGCTGTGAGGGCAGCAACTCTACCGCTGCGCCACCGTTCCGCCCCTCTTTGTGGTTTGTGACGTGGATGGAAATTTGATCCAGTGTCTCACCTTGCAATCCATGGTCTGTGCGACAGCACAAGGGGGGCGGTCGCCGATCGGAGAAGGAATGCGAGCAAACAGCCCAAGAACAGAGAGGACACTGAGGGAATGTACGTGGACGTCAGCCGAACTCCTGGTGACAGGTCTGCCAACACAGGAACGGATGTCTAGATTAAATGGAGCAGTGGCGCCTGGGGACGCCATGCCGGAGCGAGTGGGCCGTCATTATTCCGAGCTGTCAGCTGGAAAGAGACTTTCTGACACAGTCATTAGCACTGTCGTGTGTGTGTGTGTGTGTGGCTCTGAGAGTATCCTCATACCTCTGACATTATGCAGCAAGCTTTACCTTGCTGTCAGGAATTAGTCTATGCTTTGCGTGGTGCTGACATTCAGTGCTGGGAGATTTATGGAAAGGTGCAAGATCCAGCCCTAATTTCCTGCATATTCCAGTGGAAGGAACACATGTGACATCTGCAATTCCTCGAGCATTTGCTCTCTCAGTAGATGTGTACGGTGGGAACTACTTATTAATGATATTGCACAAACAACAGGTAGACACAAAACGCTGGAGTAACTCAGCAGGTCAGGCAGCATCTCGGGAGAGAAGGAATGGGTGACGTTTCGGGTCGAGACCAGACTGGTCTAGGTTCAGACGTGGTCGTAGAGTTAGAGGGAAGGAGGAATCACTGAGGGGGAGCAGTGAGAGAGGATGTAGCTGAACTCTCGTCGGAGAGAAGAGGGGAACTTCTTTAAAGTTGACATACCTTGAGGAGATTTTGCCGTGGAGCGGCAAAATCTGCAGGAAAAAAAACTGCGGATGCCGGTTTAAATCGAAGGTAAACACAAAAAGCTGGAGTAACTCAGCGGGTCAGGCAGCATCTCGGGAGAGAAGGAATGGCTGCCGTTTCGGGTCCACACCCTTCTTCAGACTGAGTTTCTTGCACAAACAACAACTGCTTGCATTTACACGGCGCCCTTTAACGCAGCAAGAACATGCCAAGATCATAAGATCATAAGTGATAGGAGTAGAATTAGGCCATTCAGCCCATTAGGTCTACTCCGCCATTCATTCGTGACTCATCTATCTCTCCCTCCTAACCCCAAGGCCAGTATCACAGGAGAGATACGTTTTACACCGATGCACAAAAGGAGTATCAGAACAAGAAGAGGTCATTCTGAAGCTGACGAAAGAGAGTGAAGAGAGAGAGAGGTCTAAGAAATAAATTCCAGAGCTGAGGTCCTCAAAAAACAGTGAGCACCAACAGTGAGGTAAAAGGAAAATAACAAAGACATGTTCATAAGTTTGTAAGTGATAGGAGCAGAATTAGGCCATTCGGCGAATCAAGTCTACTCCGCCATTCGATCATGGCTGATCCATCTCTCCATGCACACCCCATTCCCATGCCTTCTCCCCACAACCCCTGACACCCCGTACTAATCAAATGTGGCCGGAAATATTTTGTCATCCCCATCCCCTGTCACAGGCTGATCTCAATGCTAACATGATTTTCTTGCAAGTACTTATCAAGAACCAAAACGTCAAACAAAAGCAGAGAGTGGTGGTTGCCTGGAATGCGTTCCCATGGGTGGTGGCGGAGGCAGTGGCATTTAAGAGGCTTTTGGATAGGCACATGGATCTGCAGGGAATAGGGGGATATGGACCATATGAAGGCAGAGGAGATTAGTTGAACTTGGCATCATGTTCGGCACAGACGTTGTGGGCCAAAGGACCTGTTCCTTGTGTTCATTAGTTCTAGGAGCAGAAATAGGCCGTTTAGACCATCGTTACACCATTTAGGCCTTCATAATGAGATGATTTCAGTATAGGAGTAAAGAGGTTCTTCTGCAGTTGTATAGGGCCCTGGTAAGACCACATCTGGAGTATTGTGTACAGTTTTGGCCTCCTAATTTGAGGAAGGGCATCCTTGTAATTGAGGCAGTGCAGCGTAGGTTCACGAGATTGATCCCTGGGATTGCGGGACTGTCATATGAGGAAAGATTGAAAAGACTAGGCTAGATAGAGCTCTTAAGGATAGCGGAGTCAGGGGGTATGGGGAGAAGGCAGGAACGGGGTACTGATTGAGAATGATTAGCCATGATCACATTGAATGGTGGTGCTGGCTCGAAGGGCAGAATGGCCTCCTCCTGCACCTATTGTCTATTGTCTATTGTATTCACTGGAGTTTAGAAGGATGAGAGGGGACCTTATAGAAACATATAAAATTATAAAAGGACTGGACAAGCTAGGTGCAGGAAAAGTGTTCCCAATGTTGGGCGAGTCCAGAACCAGGGGCCACAGTCTTAAAATAAAGGGGAGGCCATTTAAAACTACGGTGAGAAGGAACTTTTTCACCCAGAGAGTTGTGAATTTGTGGAATTCTCTGCCACAGAGGGCAGTGGAAGCCAAATCACTGGATGGATTTAAGAGAGAGTTAGATATAGGGGCTAGCGGAATCGAGGGATATGGGGAGAAGTTGGGCACAGGTTACTGATTGTGGATGATCAGCCATGATTACAATGAATGGCGGTGCTGACTCAAAGGGCTGAATGGCCTCCTCCTGCACCTATTTTCTACGTTTCTATGTGCAGCCTCTCATTTTCCACTGAAACTGATGTTATGCAGGAGAATTCAAAATGAGTTAACATCTGCTCGTGAAGTTCCAGTTCAAAGTGAGTGATGATGTTTTCAACGAGCAAAAATCTATACCAGATAAATGGAATCAGTAAGCAAGACAGTGTTAGTTATGCAGATCTGCTGTTAATATTAGATATTCTATCTGCATTTTATGAATCGAAATTTTTTATAATCGAAATTAAAGTGAAATGGTGTGATAACTTGAGGTAACAGACTGTTAAGGACCCTTTTAAAACTTTATATTGTTATCAATGTATGGTGGCGCAGCGGTAGAGTTGCTGCCTTACAGCGCCAGAGACCCGGGTTCGATCCTGGCTACGGGTGCTTGCCTGTACGGCGTTTGTACGTTCTCCCCGTGACCTGCGTAGGTTTCTTCCAGTGTTCTCTGGTTTCCTCCCACACTCTAAAGACATAGAAACATAGAAACATAGAAAATAGGTGCAGGAGTAGGCCATTCGGCCCTTTGAGCCTGCACCGCCATTCAATATGATCATGGCTGATCATCCAGCTCAGTAACCTATACCTGCCTTCTCTCCATACCCCCTGATCCCTTTAGCCACAAGGGCCACATCTAACTCCCTCTTAAATATAGCCAATGAACTGGCCTCAACTACCTTCTGTGGCAGAGAATTCCACAGACTCACCACTCTCTGTGTGAAGAAATGTTTTCTCATCTTGGTCCTAAAAGACTTCCCCCTTATCCTTAAGCTGTGACCCCTGGTTCTGGACTCCCCCAACATCGGGAACAATCTTCCCGCATCTAGCCTCTCCAACCCCTTAAGAATTTTATAGACGTACAGGTTTGTAGGTTAATTGGCTTGGTATAAATGTAAATTGTCCCTAGTGTGTGTAGGATAATGTTAGTGTGCGGGGGTCGCTGGTCGGCATGGATTCGGTGGGCTGAAGGGCCTGTTTCCGCGCTGTATCTCTGAACTAAAGTAAACTAAACTAAATCAATGCCCTCTAGTGGATAATTGCACAAACAAAAATGGTTTCTCACACACAGCCTCACAATTTAATGCTGAATTATGATTGAATACATTGAAAGGTGTCATTAAAGTATTAGGAAAGCTGGAGAATAAAAGAAAGATTTGCAAAACGCTTGTCAGTTTGTTTCTCCATGGAAACAGATATTTTGTCAGTGAACCATCAACTGATCAAGAGAGATGCAAAATGCTGGAGTAACTCAGCGGGGGACAGGCAGCATCTCTGGAGAGAAGAAATGGGTGACGTTTTGGGTCGAGACCCTTCTATGACCTGAAACGTCACCCATTTCTTCTCTCCAGAGATGCTGCCTGTCCCGTTGAGTTACTCCAGCATTTTGTGTCTTTCTTCGGTTTAAACCATATCTGCAGATCCATCCTACACATATCAACTTATCAAGTTGTTCGTCTCTAGAACAGAACACAGTCAGTTACCTGATCTCCCGGTTGCCAAACACTTTAATTCCCTTACCCATTCTCACTCACACTGACCTATAAGCTAAATCTAACTCTCCCTTGGTCTGTGCGGTTTGTCATTGTGTTTTGCAGTTAACAGCAAGGTGCTGTACCAGTTGGAGGCATGGCATCTCAGTCGAGGGTTTACACCATTGCTTGTCTGTGTTCTCAGCTGACTATAACTGATCCCATTTTGAAGAAGAGCAGGGAGATTATTCCTTGCCTGCTGGCCAATATTTCAATCAGCATCTCCATAAAAATGAAACTTTTGGTCATTGTCACTTTTTTTCTTTTTGTTGTTGTGTGCCAAAAGTCCAACATTACAACGGTGATGTGCACAAAATGCTGGAGTAACTCAACGGGTCAGGCAGCATCTCTGGGGAAAAGGAATAGGTGACGTTTCGGGTCGAGACCCGAACAATGACTCTGTTTCAAAATTATTTTGTTGATTGTAAAGCACTTTGGGAGATTCTAAAAGAGAATCCCAACACAAAGTCATCGTTCGCGTGGCTAGATATTTATCAGAATTTCATGGTAAATTAGAGAAGATTCAGAATTTCTTCAATGTGTTAAATCTGTGCCACAGAATCTCTCGAGATAGTTCCTTAGTGCCTGTATATTTAGAAACAGCGCAAGTCAGAAATATTAGTCAGAAGTACTATATCAGAATTTCTCCCTCATTTGACCTAATTTTAACAATGCTCCTCACAAAGAATAAAAGCTAATGGTAATGGGGGATTTGAAATCCACATTTGGCACCACTCCTTTTTACATAGTTATTTCCAACTGCTGGCAAAAATGCCCAGTGAGGTTTGGATTGGGTGCGTGTAAATGAGATCTTTTTTTTAGTTTTAGTTTTAGAGATACAGCGCGGAAACATGCCCTTTGACCCACCGAGTCCGCACCGACCAGCGATCCCCGCACATTAACACTATCCTACAAACACTAGGGACAATTTACACATACGCCAAGCCAATTGACCTACAAACCTGTACGTCTTTGGAGTGCGGGAGGAAACCGAAGATCTCGGAGGAAATCCACGCAGGTGACAGGGCGAACATACAAACTCCGTACGGACAGCAGCCGGAGTTAGGTTCGCACCCAGGTCTCCAGCGTTGCAAATGCTGTAAGGCAGCAACTCTACTGCTGCGCCACCGTGGCCTGAGAAATAGATTTTTAATGACAAAAGAAGGAGGTCATTCAGCACTATGAGAGGAATAGCTCGGGTAGATGCACAGAGTCTCGTGCCCAGAGTAGGTGAATCGAGGACCAGAGGACAAAGGTTTAAGGTGAAGGGGAAAAGATCTAATAAGAATCTGAGGGGTAACTTTTTCACACAAAGGGTGGTGCCAGAGGAGGTAGTTGAGGCAGGGACTATCCCAACATTTAAGAAACAGTTAGACAGGTACATGGATAGGACAGGTTTGGAGAGATATGGGCCAAACGCAGGCAGATGCTACTAGTGCAGCTGGCCAGTGTGGGAAAGTTGGGCCAAAGGGCCTGTTTCCGCACTGTATCACTCTATGACTCTGTGGCACATCAGGTTTACTCCAGCTCTTAGAACTTTCGCAGCAGCACTATTATGGGCAGCACAGTGGCACAGAGTACAAACTCCGCACAGAGACCCGGGTTCGATCCTGACTACAAGTGCTGCCTGTGCGGAGTTTGTACGTTCTCCCCGTGACCGCCTGGGTTTTTTCCTGGTGCTCTGGTTTCCTCCCACATTCGAAAGACGTGCAGGTTTACAGGTTAATTGTTTCTTGTAAATTACCCCTCGCGTGTAGGCTGCGAAACTGGGATGACATAGAACAAGTGTACGGGCGATCAATGGTCAGCATGGACCCGGTTGGCTGAAGGGCCTGTTTTCACGCTGTATCTCTAAACTAAGCTATGTTCTCCCATGTATTTCCCTACAACCTGTTCTCTCTCATGCCATAAAAAACAATGAAGTGGTGGTGTCGTACATTGCAAAATGAAGATCTGAAGGTAGAGCAAATGCACTTTTTTTTAACACAAATACTTAATTCCAAAACAAAAGCAAACATACAAAGTAGTAACACGATCAAATCAAAAGCTGCCTGTATCGGCAGTTTACAAACAAAACAGTTATCAAATTAAAATCCCGCCAACTTTGTCAATAATACATTCGACCTCCCGTGGCGACCAGCGTTCACGGAAGGCCTCCATCGTCCCCGTGGACACCGCGTGTTCCCTCTTCCAGTGACACGCGAGCACGGGCGTAACCCCGGAAAAGGGGCAGGCAAGCCGACCCCTGTGCAGCCGTCGACTACCCATTGCCTGGACCCGCGAACGGCCATCTTGGCCAGGCCCAGGAGCAGACCAACTATTAAGGGGTTGGACATGTTAGAGGCAGGAAACATGTTCCCAATGTTGGGGGAGTTCAGAACCAGGGGCCACAGTTTAAGAATAAGGGGTAGGCCATTTAGAACAGAGATGAGGAAAAACTTTTTCACTCAGAGAGTTGTAAATCTGTGGAATTCTCTGCCTCAGAAGGCAGTGGAGGCCAATTCTCTGAATGCATTCAAGAGAGAGCTAGATAGAGCTCTTAAGGATAGCGGAGTCGGGGGGTATGGGGAGAAGGCAGGAACGGGGTACTGATTGAGAATGATCAGCCATGATCACATTGAATGGTGGTGCTGGCTCGAAGGGCCGAATGGCCTACTCCTGCACCTATTGTCTATTGTCTATTGAGACCCCTCCTCACTCACGACCCTCCCCCCTGTGTACCGGGTGCCCAGAAATCAGGAGCGTCGGACTAAAATGGAGCCAAAACTTGAGGAGCAGCCCCTTCACATACTCAAACAGGGGCTGCAACCTCGCACACTGTATATACAAATGGTACACGGCCTCTTCCTCACCGCAGGGTTGACAGGCGGCCGGCGAGTCCGTGAACCGGCTCAAGTACCTGTTGCAGGCCACGGCTTTATGCCACACTCTCTTATAGAGAGACCGCCACTGGGAACTGCTCCCGCCGTCAGGTGGTGACACGGACCGCCAGGGTGTGTCCGGATGGAAGGCGAGGGCGAGGAAGTGGAGAATGCGCAGGAGCAGCCCGTAGAACACGCGCCTCTCTGCGTCACGGAACGGCGCGCCGGGCATCTCGGAAAGGCGCCTCATGTTGCGCGGGGCCGGCTCTCGGGAAGGGACCCGGGCCGTGGGTCCGATGAGCAATTCCGACGGAGCGGGGGGTAAGCCCGGCCGCAATCGCTCCACGGGGAGCCGGGCTCTGGGTCCCTTGTAGGTTTGCAGAGATGTTCAGGGTTCGTTACCTACTGTAGTTCTCTCTTACTGTCTCTCTCTTGGCTTAACTTTTGTCTTAACCTTGAACAGGAAAGCTGCAAATGTTGGTTTCCATGCAATGTAGCAAAGCCTGTATATTGTTATCAGAAGCACAAAGCCCGCTAGTTTTGTTTTGGAGGAGAGACTGCTGCTGAACCTTTGTGTATTGAATGTATTCAGTTCCAGTCCAGAGCATTGATGTGCTTCCTCATGAGATATTGATAGAAAAAGAAAACTACTTGAACATGGAGCATCAGTATAAATATGTATTCTTGGTAGGTTTGATCTTATTTTCTGCTCTTTCGCGCTGTGTCACCATGAAAGGTGTGCTTGCGTTGCCACCCTCATGCCCCAAGGGGCCACCTTCTCTCGATACACCTGCACTCATCATCTGCAGGGTCACGGTAGCATTCCACCTCTTCCTGAATGCTAACACCACCGCTTGTGTGAATTCTTCTGTGGGCCACACGGACAGGCTGAAGCAAGTTTACTAACCCTTTCAAAGCTGGTCCACGAGTACCAAATGCTAACCATTTTTCATTTTGTGAATAGCTAACCTCTGCTTCCCCTCTCTGCTTTCCAAAGAAGGGCTTTAAGAATAAGGGGTAGGCCCTTATTTAATACTGAGATGAGGAAAGGTTTTTTTCACCCAGAGTGTTGCAAATCTGTGGAATTTTCTGCCACAGAAGGCAGTGGAGGCCAATTCCCTGGATGTATCCAATAGAGAGTTAGATGTAGCTCTCAGGGCTAATGGAATCAAGGGATAAGGGGAGAAAGCAGGAACGGGGTACTGATTCTGGATGATCAGCCATGATCATATTGAATGACGGTGCTGGCTCGAAGCGTCCTGGTGCCATCGCAACAACCTGGAGCTCAATGCTCTAAAGACGATGGAATTGATTGTAGACTTTAGGAGAGGTTTCCCTCCCCTCCCCCCACTCACCATCAACAACACCACAGTCACATCTGTGGAGTCATTTAAGTTCCTTGGAACAATCATCTCCAGGGACCTTAAAGGAGAGGCCACCATCGACCCCACAGTCAGAAAGGCCCAACAGAGGATGTATTTCCTGCGGCAGCTGAGAAAACACAATCTGCCACAGGTAATGATGGTCCAGTTTTATACTGCCATCATAGAGTCTGTCCTCACCTTCTCCATCATGGTCTGGTTTGGCTCAGCCACCAAGCACAACATCCGGAGGCTGCAACGGATCATTCGATCAGCTGAGAAGGTTGTTGGCTGCAACCTTCCCACCATTGACGAACTGTACACTGCAAGGGCCAGGAAGCGAGCAGGCAAGATCATCTCTGACCCCTCTCACCCTGGCCACAAACTCTTTGAAGCACTTCCCTCTGGGAGGTGACTCCGAACTGTCAAAGCAGCCACAGCCAGACATAAAAACAGCTTTTTTCCACGAGCAGCAGCTCTACTCAACAACCAAAAGTCTGTAGCCTCCATTTGCTCTAGTATTTTATTCCATTCTTCATGTTTAAATTATAATGTTTTATTCTTAATTGTTTACTGTATGCCGTATTGTTACTTCCAAGCAAAGCTCCAAGGCAAATTCTTGTGTGTGTATATACTTGGCTAATAAAATATATTCAATTCAATCAATTCAATTCAATTCAATTTAATTCAATTCAATTCAATTCAATTCAATTCAATTCAATTCAATTCAATTCAATTCAATTCAATTCAATTCAATTCAATTCAATAGACAATAGACAATAGACAATAGGTGCAGGAGTAGGCCATTCGGCCCTTCGAGCCAGCACCGCCATTCAATGTGATCATGGCTGATCATTCTCAATCAGTACCCCGTTCCTGCTTTCTCCCCATACCCCCTGACTCCGCTATCCTTAAGAGCTCTATCTAGCTCTCTCTTGAATGTATTTAGAGAATTGGCCTCCACTGCCCTCTGAGGCAGAGAATTCCACAGATTCACAACTCTCTGACTAAAAAAGTTTTTCCTCATCTCTGTTCTAAATGGCCTACCATTTATTCTTAAACTGTGGCCCCTGGTTCTGGACTCCCCCAACATTGGGAACATGTTTCCTGCCTCTAACGTGTCCAACCCCTTAATAATCTTATACGAATTCGACAATTCAATTCAATTCAATTCAAGTCAGCTTACAATCTATTTTTCTCTATATCCTCTGGCCCCACATTGTTATTCATTAGTCTGGCGAAGTGCCTTCTTAAATGAGGGAACCTTGGATGGCAAACGATATTGAAGGTTTGTGCAGGAAAGAACTGCAGATGCTGGTTTAAATCGAAGGTAGACACAAAATGCTGGAGTAACTCAGCGGGTCAGGCAGCATCTCTGGAGAGAAGGAATGGGTGAATTTTGGGTCGAGATCCTTCTTCAGACTGTTTCAGATATTGAAGGTTTGTTCAGGGAAAAAAGGGACTTGATGGGATGGGATGAGAAGACATAAGTAACTGCAGATGAGCAAAAAAATAAAGTACTGGAGGAATTCAATGGGTCAGGCAGCATCAGTAGAAGAAATAAACAGACAACGTTTCGGGGTAGAGCCCTTCTTTAGACTGAATGAGTGAGGGAGAAAGCAGGAAAAGAGAGATGGGGGCTGGGGCAAAGCCTAGCAAGTGGCAGGTGGATGTCAGAATTAAATGACGCTCTTTTAGGAAGGAGAGGAGAGATTTATTTAGTCAGAGGGTGGTGAATCTGTGGAATTCTTTGCCACAGTAGGCTGTAGAAGCCAAGTCAGTGGGTATTTTTAAGGCAGAGATAGATTGATTCTTGATTAGTATGGGTGACAGAGGTTATGGGGAGAAGGCAGGAAAAAGGGGGTTAGGAGGGGGAGATAGATCAGCCATGATTGAATGGCGGAGCAGACCTGATGGGCTGATTGGCCTAATTTACTCCTTACGACCTTCTGACCTGAAGAAGGGTCTCGACCCGAAACGTCACCCATTCCTTCTCTCCCGAGATGCTGCCTGTCCCGCTGAGTTTCTCCAGCATGTTGTGTCGATCTTCTGACCTTATGAGGGAGGGCGATTGGCAAATGTGTGCGAGAATGACAAAGGCTAGAGGTGGAAAGGAGGCAAAAGTGTGTCAGATAAGAGAAAAAGAGGAGTACAATGTTACAATCGGTCGGAGGAAAAGGTTGCATGTTACAATCGCTACTTGCTCCAAAGGCTAAAATACAATTACATGAATGAATGAATGAATGAATGAATGAATGAATGAATGAATGAATGAAGGAATGAATGAATGAATGAATGAATAAGTTTATTGGCCAAGTATGTGCATTTACAAGGAATGTGCCTTGGTGCTCCGCTCACAAATGACAACACAAACATACAGTTAACAATTAAGATATTTAGTTTAATTTAGTTTAGTTTAGCTTAATTTATTTTAGAGATACAGCGCGGAAGCAGACCCAGAAGGTCCACCGAGACCACACCGACCAGCGATCCCCGCACATTAACGCTATCCCACACCAGGGACAATTTTAACATTTATACCAAGCCAATTAACCTACAAACCTGTACGTCTCTGGAGTGTGGGCGGAAACCAAAGTTCTCAGAGAAAACCCAGGCTCGTCACCGGGAGAAGGTACAAACTCCGAAGTTGGATGATATATTGCTGATGAAAATATACATTTTTTTTAAGAGAAAGACCGAGGAAATGTCGGATGAATGGGAAGGAAACGAGCAACACGTTGGACTCTCTCTTTTCTGGAGAGAGAGAGAGAGTAAACAGAACGACTCTTTGAGAATACCATAACAAGCTGAAGTAGACACCAGGCCGCACATTCCTTGCTCCTGAAGTGACGTTGAGGCAGAACAATAGACAATAGACAATAGGTGCAGGAGTAGGCCATTCGGCCCTTCGAGCCGGCACCGCCATTCAATGTGATCATGGCTGATCATTCTCAATCAGTACCCCGTTCCTGCCTTCTCCCCATACCCCCTGACTCCGCTATCCTTAAGATGATGATCCAGACTTCAAGTGCACATTAAGTCTTGAATGATGCACTGATTCAAGATGATGATCCAGACTTCAAGTGCACATTAGATGCAAAATAAAATGCTTACTCAGTTCGCTTCTTATCTCATTACAGATGAAAATGACATAATTGATTGTTTCAGCTTCCTCGGGTAGAACAATAAACAGAAATAGAGGATTCCGCTGAGTTCAATCTAACACATTTTACGATTCAAATAGGCTTGATATTCTTCAAACTAACCATGAAAAATGTGGAATCCCACTGTAACCCGTACAATGGACTCCCATTGCGCTCATACTGTAGTTACACGACTTAAATTGAAGCATTGCTCAGACTGATTTGTGGCCATGTAAATTCAGTGTCTTATAAGATGTTCAGTGAGTTTATCTTATCAACAGAAAGGTTTTCTGTAAGCGCGAATGCAATATTCATTAGGAACTAAACTATCACAGCTACCTAAAGCAATGATGCAATGATTAAAAAATAAAACTTAACACCTCGACATTGTAACTGAAGGCCATTTAGGGAATACATTCTGAAGTGGTGCCAAAGCTTTTGAGTTAATCATTTTGGTAGTGATAAGCATCTCAGCAAATTTCCAGATTACTTCCGTTTAGGTTGGTTCAGTTTTGAGATATAGTCAATAGTCAATTTTATTTGTCACATACACATAAATGTGCAGTAAAATGAAAGATTACCCACAGTCCAACAATAAGAGCAATAAAAATAAGCAATAACACACACAATCATAAACCAACACCAAACAAAAAGAAACATCCATCACAGTGGGTCTCCTCCAGTCACCTCCTCACTTACATGGAAGGCCAAAATATATTTTCTCTTCCCCTGCCGTCTTCTCCCGTGGTCAGGCTGTTGTAGTTCCCACGTTCCAGGCCTCGCCGGACGGTGAAAGGTCCGCTGTGGGTCGACCCAAGCCCCACGATTCGGGGCGGGCGAAGACGCTGCCACTACACATCGGGGCGGTCGTGGCTCCTGACAATGATGTCCCCCCCCTCATCCTTCTAAACTCCTTGTGGATTATGGTGGTGTATATTTCTGGTGTTACTGACAGTCCATTGCTATCACTGTGGGATTTGAAAACCCATCCTCGGGTTGTTTAACAGGTCTCTTTACGACCAGTACAGGCGTTTGACTGTGCCGCGAAGATAGCATTCATTAATTTTCTTCTCAACCCTTTGAGATGATACGTTGTCACATCCTGACTTTGAATGTATTATATATTTTAAGCTTAATTTGACCAGGCACATTCCATTTACATTGTTAAAAAGCTTACTGTGAATGAATTATTTCACACTGACACATTTCAATTCGTTAAACGCCGAGTAACATGGTTTGGTTAAAAACTGTGAGTGAACAGTTGTGATTTCTTCAAATAGATTCCAATAACAAAAGCTGGTGGGAAGCTCTCAGACTGGGTTGGTTTCAGTACAATAGGAAGAAATGCTTCGAGATATCAGAGACAAATTAGCAACATGTTGCCAGAGGAAGTTTGTGTTTTGTCGAATTCTACCTTGGCTGATTTTTTCCAGAGAACCCAAAGTCTAAAGTCTCTTGCCCAGAGTAGGGGAATCAAGGACCAGATGTTTTACGAGGATATTGCCAGGACTAGTGGGTCTGAGCTACAGGGAGAGGTTGAGTAGACTGGGCCTCTATTCCTTGGAGCGCAGGAGGATGAGGGGTGATCTTATAGAGGTGTATAAAATCATGAGAGGAATAGATCGGGTAGATGCACAGAATCCCTTTCCCAGAATAGGGGAATCGAGGGCCAGAGGTCATAGCTTCAAGGTGAAGGGAAAAAGATTTAATAGGAATCTGAGGGGTAACTTTTTCACACAAAGGGTGGTGGGTGTATGGAACGAGCTGCCAGAGGAGGTAGTTGAGGCAGGGACTATCCCAACATTTAAGAAACAGTTAGACAGGTACATGGATAGGACAGATTTGGAGGGATATGGACCAAAGGTTGGGACCAGTGTAGCTGGGACATGTTGGCCAGCGTGGGCAAGTTGAGCCGAAGGGCCTGTTTCCACACTGTTTCACTCCATGACTCTATACCAGACAAGCTCCCTGGAGCATGCTGCCCCATGACAACAAGGGCAAGGCTGTCAAACCATAACCATTACTCGTTGTTGGGCCGAAGGGCCTGTTTCCACACTATGTCACTCTATGCCTTTGGTATTTGGGAGGAAACTGGAGCACTCAAACCAGTCACGGGGAGAACGTGCAAATTCCACAGAAGGCCAATTAGTGTGCAAATCCAGACACAAAGTGCTGGAATAACTCAACGAGTCAGGCAGCTTCTCTGGCGGAAAAGAGTAGGTGACGTTTTGGGCCGGGACCCTTCTTCAAACCCCTTCTTGCAGCTTGATTGTGGACGACCAGCCATGATCACAATGAATGGCGGTGCTGGCTCGAAGGGCCAAATGGCCTCCTCCTGCACCTATTTTCCATGTTTCTATGTTTCTATGGTCCTGACCCCAAACTTCCCCCATCATTCTCCTCCAGAGATGCTGTCTGTATCTATGTTAGGTATAAACCAGCATCTGCACTTCTATGTTTCTGCACGATGTACAAACCTGCCAGTCTTTGAGGTGTGGGAAGAAACCAGAGCACCAGGAGGTAACCCAAGCAGTCACAGGGAGAATGTGCAAACTCCACCCAGGCAGCATCCCAGGTCAGCATTGGACCTGGGACTTAAGTGCTGTGAGGCAGCAGCTCTATCAGCAGCGCCACTGTGCCATTCACTAACTGACTGACTGACGGTCTACCCTAGCTATGCCTCTTATGATTTTATACACTTCTATCAGGCCTCCCTTCACCCCCCTGTATATTCCAGAGGACATAGGTTTAAGGTGAGGGGGGAAAGATTTAACAGAAACCTGAGTATAAGAAAATAACTGCAGATGCTGGTACAAATCGAAGGTATTTATTCACAAAACGTTGGAGTAACTCAGCAGGTCAGGCAGCATCTCGGGAGAGAAGGAATGGGTGACGTTTCGGGTCGAAGCCCTTCTTCAGACTGATGTCAGGGGGGCGGGACAAAGGAAGGATATAGGTGGAGACAGGAAGATAGAGGGAGATCTGGGAAGGGGGAGGGGAAGAGAGGGACAGAGGAACTATCTAAAGTTGGAGAAGTCGATGTTCATACCACTGGGCTGCAAGCTGCCCCGGCGGAGAGCTGCAGAACAGAACAGAAACCTGAGGGGTAACTTCTTCACACCAAAGATGGTAGGTCATGGAACGAGCCGCCGGAGGAGGTAGTTGAGGCAGGTACTATTGCAACCTTTAAGAAACATTTAGACAGATACATGCTTAGAGGAATATGGTCCGAACGCAGGCAGGTGGGACAAGTGTAGATGGGAAATGGGTGTGGGCAAGTTGGGCTGAAGGGCCTGTTTCCACACTGTTTGATTCTATGACTCTGCGAATGCAAAAGTGGTGGGAAGTAAGGCTACTGTGCATGACGCATCGAATCAAGCACCAGGATGGCACCAGCGCAATTCCCATTGAAAGCTTCATAATTGGCTCGCAATTGCCCCATCGTGACTGCACGGATTTCAGGGAAGTGCATTAAACTGCTCTCCCCATAGCTGCCACGGCACCGTAGGATTTAAGGCTGCTAGAGATATTGTAGGGAAGGGAAACACGCAACTATCTCCCGTGTACCTGCGTGCAGTGCGTGTGCCCTGACTGAGTCCCATGCCACGTCACCATGACTCCATGTCACTGCAAAGCCACAGCTGATCAAGTCCCGGTTGATAGACACAAAATGGTGGAGTAACTCAGCGGTACAGGCAGCATCTCTGTAGAGAAGGAATGGGTGACGTTTCGGACCCGAAATAATATTATATAATAGTTGCCTTCTGCCTTTCTCCCTGAGTTACTCCAGCATTTTGTGTCTACGGTGTATACCAGCATAGGAGCAAAGAGGTCCTTCTACAGTTGTACCGGGCCCTGGTGAGACCGCACCTGGAGTACTGTGTGCAGTTTTGGTCTCCAAATTTGAGGAAGGATATTCTTGCTATGGAGGGCGTGCAGCGTAGGTTCACTAGGTTAATTCCCGGAATGGCGGGACTGTCGTATGTTGAAAGGCTGGAGCGATTGGGCTTGTATACACTGGAATTTAGAAGGATGAGGGGGGATCTTATTGAAACATATAAGATAATTAGGGGATTGGACACATTAGAGGCAGGAAACATGTTCCCAATGTTGGGGGAGTCCAGAACAAGGGGCCACAGTTTAAGAATAAGGGGTAGCACTTCAAGTAGTACTGTAGTGTAGGTAAAGCCACCAACATAATCAAGGACCAGAACAAGGGGCCACAGTTTAAGAATAAGGGGTAGGCCATTTAGAACGGAGATGAGGAAGAACTTTTTCAGTCAGAGAGTGGTGAAGGTGTGGAATTCTCTGCCTCAGAAGGCAGTGGAGGCCAGTTCGTTGGATGCTTTCAAGAGAGAGCTGGATAGAGCTCTTAAGGATAGCGGAGTGAGGGGGTATGGGGAGAAGGCAGGAACTGATTGAGAGTGATCAGCCATGATCGCATTGAATGGCGGTGCTGGCTCGAAGGGCTGAATGGCCTACTCCTGCACCTATTGTCTATTGTCTATTGTCTATCTGCAGTTCCTTCTGACCCAAGGGCAGGTTGTTGCTGTGTGCAGCTCAGAAGCAACTTGTACAAAATGGCTGCAGACATCGCAGAGACCTCCGCCTTTGCAAATTCCGTAACCCCATTCACTGAAAGCTGAGGCTGCCTGATGTGGCTTGGTACAGACTGGCCCCCTCTCTCACTGGTGCCCATTGTTAATACCTAGTTAGAAGGGTATTTTAATATTTTCTGCTAAAATGTGTCTTTTGGTTTGGGAACACTCCATCCAAGCAACCACAAGAAATTGCAGACAGTTGTAGATGTATCCCAGACCGTAAAACGCTAACCAACCTCCCTTGCATTGACTCCATCTACACTTCAAGTAGTACTGTAGTGTAGGTAAAGCCACCAACATAATCAAGGACCAGAACAAGGGGCCACAGTTTAAGAATAAGGGGTAGGCCATTTAGAACTGAGATGAGGGAAAACTTTTTCAGTCAGAGAGTTGTGAATCTGTGGAATTCTCTGCCTCAGAAGGCAGTGGAGGCCAATTCTCTGAATGTATTCAAGAGAGAGCTGGATAGAGCTCTTAAGGATAGCGGAGTCAGGGGGTATGGGGAGAAGGCAGGAAGGGGTACTGATTGAGAATGATCAGCCATGATCACATTGAATGGCAGTGCTGGCTCGAAGGGCCGAATGGCCTCCTCCTGCACCTATTGTCTATTGTCTATTGTCTCACCCAAGTCATAGAAACATAGAAACATAGAAAATATATCCACAATCAGTAACCTGTGCCCAACTTCTCCCCATATTCCTTGATTCCACTAGCCCCCAGAGCTCTATCTAACTCTCTCTTAAATTCAACCAGTGATTTCGCCTCCACTGCCCTCTGTGGCAGAGAATTCCACAAATTCACAACTCTCTGGGTGAAAAAGTTCCTTCTCACCTCAGTTTTAAATGGCCTCCCCTTTATTCTAAGACTGTGGCCCCTGGTTCTGGACTCCCCCAACATTGGTCACTATCCCTTTTCCCCTCTCCCATCGGACAAGAGATACAGAAGTTTGAAAACACATCATTCCAGATTCAGGGACAGTTTTTTCCCCATTTATTATCAGGCAACTGAACCATCTTCTCACCAACTTGGGACTTCACGTCGACCTCCTTGGAGACCTTTGAACTATCTTTAATTGGACTTTACTGAACTTTATCCGGCACTAAACGTTATACCCTTTATCCTGTATCTGTACATCGCAGACTGCTTGATTGTAATCATGTATAGTCTTTTTGCTGACTGGGTAGCACGCTGACTGGGTGGCACAGTAACACAGCGGTAGAGTTGCTGTTTGCAGCGCTTACAGCGCCAGAGACCAGGGTTTGATCCTGGCTACAGGTACTTGTCTGTACGGAGTTTGTACGTTCCCCCCGTGATCTGCGTGGGTTTTCTCCAAGAACTTTGGTTTCCTCCCCCACTTCAAAGACATCCAGGGTTTGTTGGTTAATTGGCTTGGTATAAATGTAAAAATTGTCCCTTGTGTAGGACAGTGTTAATGTGCGGGGATCGCTAGTTGGTGTGGAATCGGTAGGCCAAAGGTTCTGTTTCCGCACTGTATCTCTAAAATTATAAACTAAAAACTAAAACTAGAAACTTTTCACAGTACCTTGGCACAGGTGACAATCATAAACTAAAGTTAAAAAAGATAAATACATTTTAATATTTTATTATACTTTGAAATAAATGAGTGGCTATTTATCGTTAGATCAAGCCAAAAGGTTTGGCTGCTTAATGATTGGTACTTTATTTTTTTCTTAACATTGACTTTTTGATTGATACACTAACATTGTGGGAAGTGAGTATGATATTGTAAGCATTTGTCTGACTGTACGAGTTCTATCCCTGTAGAAAACTGTAGTATTGCTAAATCAATTATTTGGTCCCCGTTATGTGATACAGCGATAATCGCTCAGGTGGTTACAAGTAATGCTGAAGTGAAATTGGCCACTTTGCTCATTTAATGATCTTCCCATTCAGCAGCAAACTTGGGAATATTCCTGTAGAGCCTGATATTAGTAACGATGATTCAGTCATTTCATAATGTAAAAACGACACACGCCTTGGGGTGGCACGGTGGCGCAGCAGTAGAGCTATTGCCCTACAGCGCCAGAGACCTGGGTTCGATCCTGACTACGGACGCATGTCTGTACGGAGTTTGTACCTTCTCCCCGTGACCTGCATGGGTTTTCTCCGAGATCATCGGTCTCCTTCCACACTCCAAAGATGTACAGGTTTAGTAGGTTAATTGGCTTGGTATAAATGTAAAATTGTCCCCAGTGTGCGTAGAGACATGCTAATGTGTGGGGTTCGCTGGTCGGTGCGGACTCGGTGGGCCAAAGGGCCTGTTTCCGCGCTGTATCTCGAAACAAAAACCTCAGACTGAACAAAATAGGGAAATACCATTGTCATTAGTTGAAACAGTTAATACAGCTCTCTCCCAGTTAACAAAAGAGTGAGGTTCCTATGCAGGTGGGGAGTACAGCACACATAACTGTCGTGAGGGATACTGGCTGCTGATGACAACAAGGAGAGTTGAAAGCTCCTCAATCACCTTTCAAGTAAGGACACAGTAAATCAAAAGCTTGTTTTGACAAGCTGAAACATGCAAGACGGCGTGCAGCGTAGGTTTACTAGGTTAATTCCCGGAATGGCGGGACTGTCATATGTTGAAAGACTGGAGCGACTAGGCTTGTATACACTGGAATTTAGAAGGATGAGAGGAGATCTTATCGAAACATATAAGATTATTATGGGGTTGGACACGTTAGAGGCAGGAAACATGTTCCCAATGTTGGGGGAGTCCAAAACAAGGGGCCACGGTTTAAGAATAAGGGGTAGGCCATTTAGAACGTAGATGAGGAAAAACCTTTTCAGTCAGAGAGTTGTGAATCTGTGGAATTCTCTGCCTCAGAAGGCAGTGGAGGCCAATTCTCTGAATGCATTCAAGAGAGAGCTAGATAGAGCTCTTAAGGATAGCGGAGTCAGGGGGTATGGGGAGAAGGCAGGAACGGGGTACTGATTGAGAATGATCAGCCATGATCACATTGAATGGCGGTGTTGGCTCGAATGGCCGAATGGCCTCCTCCTGCACCTATTGTCTATTGTCTATAGTCTAAGTCATTCATCCAATGGCCATTATTGCCAATGGAAGAGTCAGGTGTTCAAGATGCTGAATGTCTAAACGAAGCTTTTAGTTTGGTTTAGAGATACAGCATGGAAACTGGCCCCTGAGCCCACCAAGTCCACGTCTACTATTGATTGTCCATTCACACTAGTCCCATGTAATCTAACTTTCCCATTTCACTCTCTTTCCGCATTAGGGGCAATTCTAGAGAGGCCAATTAACCTACAATTTCACCCAGAGAGTTGTGAATCTGTGGAATTCTCTGCCACAGAAGACAGTGGAGGCAAATTCAATTGTCGTATTCAAGAGAGAGAGTTAGATTTAGCTCTTGGGGCTAACAGAATCAAGGGGATATGGGGAAAAAGCAGGAACGGGGTACTGATTTTGGATGATCAGCCATGATCAGATTTGAATGGCGGTGCTGGCTCGAAGGGCCGAATGGTCCACTCCTGCACCTATTTTCTATGTTTCCATGTTTACAAACCCACACGCCTTTATGATGTGGGAGATAACTGGAGCACTTGTATAAGAAAATAACTGCAGATGCTGGTACAAATCGAAGGTTTTTATTCACAAAATGCTGGAGTAACTCAGCAGGTCAGGCAGCATCTCGGGAGAGAAGGAATGGGTGACGTTTCGGGTCAAGACCCTTCTTCAGACTGATGTCAGGGGGGTGGGACAAAGGGAGGATATAGGTGGAGACAGGAAGATAGAGGGAGATCTGGGAAGGAGGAGGGGAAGAGAGGGACATAGGAACTACCTAAAGTTGGACCGGAGCACCTGTGGTCATAGTGAGAACGTGCAAACTCCACACACTCAGCACCCAAGGTCGGGATCGATCCAGGGTCTCTGGTGCTGTGAGGCAACAGATCTAACACCTACGTCATTGTGCCACCTTGGAATTGTCAGCTCTGCGATTTTCCCATTTTATTTTTCTATTTTTAATAACTTGGCTATTTACGATTCTTCTTCTCAATGCCCTATCAAAAAGACTGTCAGATGCAACTGTTTTTTTTCCAGACCTGCGCTTGAAAGATTGTATCCAAATCCAAAAATTGTCTTTAAAGAAATGAATTGCTTGCCCATGACCTGTGATCTGGGCAATATTGTATGTGGTATTGGACTCAGGCTGGGCTGACGAACTCACTCACTTATAAGCATTAAAAGGTTTCAGAGTGCACTATATATATATATTTTTTTCTGAATGCAACTTTTAATATCATTCCACAGCAGATAATTGGACAATGAAGGAGCAATTAGACAATAGACAATAGACAATAGGTGCAGGAGTAGGCCATTCAGCCCTTCGAGCCAGCACCGCCATTCAATGCGATCATGGCTGATCACTCTCAATCAGTACCCCGTTCCTGCCTTCTCCCCATACCCCCTCACTCCGCTATCCTTAAGAGCTCTATCCAGCTCTCTCTTGAAAGCATCCAACGAACTGGCCTCCACTGCCTTCTGAGGCAGAGAATTCCACACCTTCACCACTCTCTGACTGAAAAAGTTCTTCCTCATCTCCGTTCTAAATGGCCTACCCCTTATTCTTAAACTGTGGCCCCTTGTTCTGGACTCCCCCAACATTGGGAACATGTTTCCTGCCTCTAATGTGTCCAATCCCCTAATTATCTTATATGTTTCAATAATATCCCCCCTCATCCTTCTAAATTCCAGTGTATACAAGCCCAATCGCTCCAGCCTTTCAACATACGACAGTCCCGCCATTCCGGGAATTAACCTAGTGAACCTACGCTGCACGCCCTCCATAGCAAGAATATCCTTCCTCAAATTTGGAGACCAAAACTGCACACAGTACTCCAGGTGCTTTTTTCTTCCCTGAAGCCCTCCCTATCTTGGTCTCACAAAGGGCATAAGCAGAATAATCTCGACAGTCTGGTGTGTACTAATTGGATCTACACAGAATCGGAATGAATGCGTCATCCTTCCAGGACGATCGCATGATCTGAATGGGTATTTAAGAATTAGCTGACCTTGGCCAACCTAGTGAGATCATTAGAATACTTCCGTCGGTACATTCCTGCTAATGGGAATGTTGAGGTGCCACTGATTGTTTGACGGATTACCTTCCGTAATGCCCGTGCCTACATTTTCTGGATCTTGCGGTCTTGAGTGCCAAAGGGCAGCTGCTTCTTCAGACCTTCAGGCGGCACAGTAGAGTCGTAGGAAAATAAACTGCAGATGTTGGTACAAATTGAAGGCATCACAAAATGCTGGAGTAACTCAGCGGGTCAGGCAGCATCTCTGGAGAGAAGGAATGGGTGACCTTTTGGAGTCAAGACCCTTCTTCAGACTGATGTGCATCACATCACATCAGTCTGAAGAAGGATCTCGACCCGAAACAATAGACAAAAGACAATAGACAATAGGTGCAGGAGTAGGCCATTCGGCCCTACGAGCCAGCACCCCGCCAATGTGATCATGGCTGATGATTCACAATCAGTACCCCGTTCCTGCCTTCTCCCCATACCCCTGACTCCGCTATCCTTAAGAGCTCTATCTAGTTCGCTCTTGAATGCATTCAGAGACTTGGCCTCCACTGCCTTCTGAGGCAGTGAATTCCACAGATTTACAACTCGCTGAAATGAAAACGTTTTTCCTCATCTCCGTTCTAAATGGCCTACCCCTTATTCTTAAACTGTGGCCCCTGGTTCTGGACTCCCCCAACATCACCCATTCCTTCTCTCCAGAGATGCTGTCTGACCCTCTGAGTTACTCCAGCATTCTGTGATAGCAGCGGTAGAATCGCTATTTTACAGCACCGGAGACCCGGGTTCGATCCTGACTGCGGGTGCTGTCTGTACGGAGTTTGTACGTTCTCCCCACGGCCAGCGTGGCGGGTTTTCCTCGGGTGCTCCGGTTTCCTCCCACACTCCAAAGACATACAGGTTTGTCGGCTAATTGGCTTGGTATAATTGTAAATTGCCCCTAGTGTGTGTAGGATAGTGTTGGTGCGCTTGGATCGCTGGTCGACGCGGACATGGTGGGCTGAAGACCCTGTTACCGCACTGTATGCCATCGTTACTCAGATGAAAGTTTATAAGAGCTTTGGATCCAATACAGTGGATGATCTGGGTGCGTGAGATAAAATCTTTGAGGCTGGCGGAACATATGAAAAAGTACGAGTTCCGAATGTCGAATGACCGAATTCAGCTCCTATCACTTATGACCTTATGAACCTATGAGCATCCTATCTGTTTAACCATGTAGAATTTTGTAGGATCATGCAGCCTCACAATCTCAAAGTATATCCCAGGTTTAGTTTAGAGACACAGGGCGGAAACATGCCGTTCGGCTCACTGAGTCTGTGCCGACCAGCGATCCCTGCACACTAACTAACACCATCCTACACACACAAGGGTCAATTTACAATTTTACCAAAGCAAATGAACCTGCAAACCTGTACGTCTTTGGAGTGTGGGAGAAAACCGGAGATCCTGGAGAAAACCTACGCAGGTCACGGGGAGAACGTACAAACTCCGTATAGACAGCACCCGTAGTCAGGAACGAACCCGGGTCTCTGAAGCTGTAAGGCAGCAACTCTAGGTATTGATCTGTTTCTTGTTTCAGAGATAGGAATGAAAGCATGCTGAAGAGAGAAGAAAGTGGTGTTCATTTCCTACCCCCATCCTCTATTGAAAAAGTGGTCATATTATCATTAGGGTTGGATTAAGGATTAATTGGATTAGTGACAGTCTTTTATGTTAAAATATTCTGACATAATCTGTTTGGCTCCCACAATCAGCCTTTTGATCCTAGTGGCATTAGCATTGCTTTACAATCGAAAGTCTACAGTTATCCCTTTTTGATCCTGAATTGTTAATAAATTACATTAAAGTACCGTGATCGGATTGTGAAAATGAATTTAGAAGTTTGTAAAATAATCAGGTATCAATGAAAGCAATTATAAAGAAGGGGGATTATCAGACCAGTGACAAAGGGTGTACAAAATGTCTTCAAGGGAGAGTTGATGTATTCAAGAGAGAGAGTTAGATATAGCTCTTAGGGCTATCGGAATCAAGGGATATGGGGAGAAAGCAAGAATGGGGTACTGATTTTGGATGATCAGCCATGATCATATTGGAAATGAAGGGCCGAATAGCATATTCCTGCACCAATGTTTCTATGTTTCTAAAACCATGAGAGGATTAGATCGGGTAGACCTCTTACCTCCTTCCTGATCTGCAGATGCTGGTTTAAACCAAAGATAGACACAAAAAGTTGGAGTAATTCAGTGGGGCAGGCAGCATCTCTGGAGAGAAGGAATGGGTGACGTTCATAATGTCACCCATTCCTTCTCTCCAGAGATGCTTCCTGTCCCACTGAGTTACTCCAACTTTTTGTGTCTATCCACCCATTACTTGCCAGGCTTTGTCCCACCTCCACCTCTTTCCCACCTTTCGCTTCCCCACGCCGTTCAGTCTGAAGAAGGGTCCCGACCTGAGACGTCACCTATCCATGTCCTCCAGAGATGCTACCTGACCCGCTGAGTTTCTCCAGCACTTTGTGTTCTATGCAAAGTTCAGGTAACTGCAATTTCTTGTGCTAACGTAAGTAGAAATTGCCCTCTGAGGAGCCTTTCCATGATCACTTTTCAAAGAAATTATTTTTATTACCAACCCCTCGGGCTTATTTATTACTGACCCCCCTGGGTCTCTTTATTACTGACCCCTCTGGGATCCCACTACTGGCCACATCTTGCCATCTCCACCCCTTTCTGCTTTCCGCAGAGACCGTTCCCTCCCTTACTCCCTGGTCCACTCGTCCCTTCCCACCCAAACCACCCCCTCCCCAGGCACTTTCCCCTGCAACCGTGGGAGATGCGACACCTGTCCCTTTACCTCCCCCCTCGACTCCATCCAAGGACCCAAACAGTCTTTCCAGGTGAGGCAGAGGTTCACCTGCACCTCCTCCAACCTCATCTATTGTATCCGCTGTTTCCAGATGTCAAATTCTCTACATCGGCAAGACCAAACGCAGGCTCGGCGATCGTTTTGCTCGACACCTTCGCTCAGTCTGCCTTAACAAACCTTTTCTCCCAGTGGCTCAGCACTTCAACTCCCCCTCTCACTCCAAGTCTGACCTTTCTGTCATGGGCCTCCTCCATTGTCATAGTGAGGCCCATCGCAAATTGGAGGAACAGCATCTCATATTTCGCTTGGGTAGTTTACACCCGTGCGGTATGAACATTGATTTCTCCAACTTCAGATAGTTCCTCCGTCCCTCCCTTTCCCCTCCCCTTCCCACTTCTCCCACTAGTCTTCCTGTCTCCTACTACATCCTATCTTTGATCCGCCCCCTCCCCTGACATCAGTCTGAAGAAGGGTCTCGACCCGAAATGTCACCCATTCCTTCTCTCCTGAGATGCTGCCTGACCCGCTGAGTTACTCCAGCATTTTGTGTGTACCTCTGGCTTGCATCATTTGCCTCCTCCTAACTGGATTTGACCATTTCAGATGGCATTTCATAGTTCGTGTAATGATGGCAGATCTCCTGCATTGAAGATTACTGTGAAATTGGATGGACTTTTACATCAAATGGGTAATGATGCCGATCATTAATCATTAGATTTTTATTCCAGATGACTTGAATCTAAATTCTACACTTGCCTCAGAGGGAATTGAATGCTATAACTACGAATCATTAATCTGGTCTATTACAAATTGGTCTGGTGATTTCACGACACCACAAAACGAGCATCAAGCTGGACCTGCCAAGAAAACTGATGATTTCCCAGTCAGTGGAAAAGGGGTTGGAAATGTTAACAGTTCCCTCCATGTGCACTTCAACAGAAAGTTGTGTCAATAGACACTAGACAATAGGTGGAGGAGGAGGCCATTCGGCCCTTCGAGCCAGCACCGCCATTCAATGTGATCATGGCTGATCATTCTCAATCAGTACCCCCTTCCTGCCTTCTCCCCATACCCCCTGACTCCGCTATCCTTAAGAACTCTATCCAGCTCTCACTTGAATGCATTCAGAGACTTGGCCTCCACTGCCTTCTGAGGCAGAGAATTCCACAGATTCACAACTCTCTGACTAAAAAAGTTTTTCCTCATCTCAGTTCTAAATGGCCTACCCCTTATTCAAATGATACAGTTCAGGCAACCCTGGGAAACAGGGGAACTAAACATGCCAGGCATTTATGTGAAGAATCAAATAAGATAAACTACTTATTATCATTCCATCGTATATAAAAACCTACTTATTATCTAAGACAGCTGAAGTACTCATCCCCACTTGATTCAGACTTTTCTTGTTTGCATGCGAAGGTTGTGATTAGAGACACATTTTCAATCCAACCGTGCTCATCTGCTCTTGCGTGCATCAATAATGTTGGGAAAAGAAACAAAATGTATGCAATATTTCCAGCTGCATGCAACATCTCCAATGAGGCCAAGTATTGCAGGTTAGTGTCAGCCAAATATCGGCCCTCTGCTCTTGTTAACTGTGTGAAGTTATAATAAAAGAATAGCAAAATACTTGAGAAGAAGGCACGGTGGCACAGCGGTGGAGTTGCTGCCTTACAGCGATACAGACCCAGGTTCCATCCTGACTACGGGTGCTGTCTGTACGAAGTTTATACGTTCACCCTGTGACCTGCGTGGGATTCTCCGGGTGCTCCAGTTTTCTCCCACGCTCCAAAGACGCACAGGTTTGTAGGTTATTTGACTTCTGTAAAAATTGTGAATTGTCCCTTGTGCAGGATAGTGTTAGTGTGCGTGGATCGCTGGTCGGCGCGGACTCGGTGGGCTGTTTCCGCGCTGCATCTCTAACCTAAACTCTAAGCTAAGAATGATCAAAATCTGACGCTGGGTCACCAAAGATATTAGGGAGTTTGTCAGAGAATCTTGGCTAAGGAGAGGTTTTACAAATCATTTTTAATAAGTGATAGAGGTTTCGTTTAGTTAAGAGATACAGCGTGGAAACAGGCCCTTCAGCCCACCAAATCTGCACCGACCACCGATCCCAGTACCCTAGCACTATCCTACACACAAGGAACAATTTACCATTTTTACTGAAGCCAACTAACCTACAGACCTTACATCTTTGGAACCTGTACGTCTTCCACCCCAGTGGGAGGAAATGGGAGCTCCCGGAGAAAACCCACGCAGGTCACGGGGAGAACGCACAAACTCCGTAAAGACAGCACGGATAGTCAGGATCGAACCCGGGTCTGTAACGCTGTGAGGCAGCAACTCTACTGCTGTGCCAGGTGAGGGGCTTAGAGTGAGTATTGCAGAGCTGAAAGTTTGTCGAAGAATAATGGAGCGATCTGCATGTTAAAGGCAAGGATTAGAGAGTTCTCAGAAGCGTATGGGCTAGAGGAAATATGTGAATTAGGAAAGGGATGTGTCATGGATAAATTAAATGAATGTTTTATAAGTAATGCCCCTGACATAGATGAGAGATATGCAATGTGCTGGAGAAACATTTGGATAGACAATAGACAATAGGTGCAGGAGTAGGCCATTCGGCCCTTCGAGCCAGCACCGCCATTCAATGTGATCATGGCTGGTCATCCACAAACAGTACCCCATTCCTGCCCTCTCCCCATACCCCCTGACTCCGCCATAGTGAGGCCCACCGGAAATTGGAGGAACAGCACCTCATATTTTGCTTGAGCAGTTTGCAGCCCAGCGGTATGAACATTGACTTCTCCAACTTTACATAGCTCCTCTGTCCCTCTCTTCCCCTCCCCCTTCCCAGATCTCCCTCTATCTTCTTGTCTCCACCTACATCCTTCCTTTGTCCCGCCCCCCTGACATCAGTCTGAAGAAGGATCTAGACCCAAAACATCACCCATTCCTTCTCTCCTGAGATGCTGCCTGACCTACTGAGTTACTCCACCATTTTGTGAATAAATACCCCCTGACTACGCTATCATTAAGAGCTCTATCTAACACTCTCTTCAAAGCATCCAGAGAATTGGCCTCCACTGCCTTGTGAGGCAGAGAATTCCACAGATTTACAACTCTCTGACTGAAAATGTTTTTCCTCATCTCCGTTCTAAATGACCTACCCCTTATTCTTAAACTGTGGCCCCTGGTTCTGGACTCCCCCAACATTGGGAACATGTTTCCTGCCTCTAGCATGTCCAATTATCAAAATTTGATACTGGGTCACCAAAGATATTAGGGAATTTGTCAGAAAATCTTGGCTAAGGAGAGGTTTTACAAATCATTTTTAATAAGTGATAGAGGTTTCGTTTACTTAAGAGATACAGTGTGGAAACCGGCCCTTCAGCCCACCAAGTCTGCACCGACCAGCGATCCCTGTACCCGAGCACTATCCTATACACAAGGGACAATTTACAATTTTTACTGAAGCCAACTAAGCCAACTAATGATCTAATATGTATCAATAAGATCTCCTCTCATCCTTCTAAATTCCAGAGTATACAAGCCCAGTCGCTCCAGGCTTTCAACATACGACAGTCCCGCCATTCCGGGAATTAACCTTGTGAACCTACGCTGCACTCCCTGAATAGCAAGAATGTCCTTCCTCAAATTTGGAGACCAAAACTGCACACAGTACTCCAGGTGTGGTCTCACTAGGGCCCTGTACAACTGCAGAAGGATCTCTTTGCTCCTATACTCAAGTCCTCTTGTCATGAAGGCCAACATGCCATTAGCTTTCTTCACTGCCTGCTGTACCTGCATGCCTACTTTCAGATAGTTGACCTTTTGGGTCGGAACACCTTCATTTTGTACCTCAGCGGATCAGACGGCAACCCTGGAGAACATGGATAGGTGACATTTCGGGTCAGGACCCTTCTTCATACTGAAGAAGGGCCCAGAACCACAGCGTCCCTTGTTTAGTTTAGGTTACTGTCACGTGTACCGAGGTACTATGAAAAGCGTTTTGTCAGTGCTAACCAGCAGTGATGGAAATGGGGGGGGGAGCAGGTGGATGGCGTTCCCCTAGTTTTCAATTTCCAGCTCGGGTTTAATGAGCACTGCAGAAAGACTCGAGTCATTTATCACTTTATTCAACTCAGACGAAAACGATTTGTTAACTGCCACTGTTAGCACTTGTTAACAGCCAGTAGTTAACAGGTAGTAGTTATACAATGTGTCATCAATACATCGATCCACATTCCTCAGTAAATGTAATTGTGTTTTGACCATGCATTAATGACACCGCGTTCCTTTGAATAAAATTCAAGGGAGAATTTATTAAACTCACTGTCAGGGCTACCGGACCGCGAGCACGGGCTGAGGTAAAGTCACGTTATTTTATTATTCCACGTTATTTTATTTGCCGCTCTGCCGCTTTGCCACTGTGTCTCAGTTGTTTCAGTTAAATTAGAATGGATGGGGAGAAAATTAAATAAGTAGTACCAATAGTTTTTTCCAGCCTAAATCGTGAGTGGTGAATATTTTATTGTGGGTGGTTTTATTTAGCAAAACAATATTGCAAGCGGAAATATTTTACTATATATCACTATCAAATTTTATTATCACTATCAAATCACTATCAAATATCTATAAATTTCAGATTTGTGTACCCCTGTGAAAATGAGCATACTGAGATACTTTGAAAGACAGCGTCTTCAGATCGATGAAGAAATAAATGATAATGAAAACACTCAGCCAGAAAAGAAGGCAAAATTACTTGAAAATGATAATGTAACTGATGCAGCTGTTTCGCCTGATGCTGCATGCGAAGACATTTCAAAAGATATTGAAAAATGTGATCTTCCAGACTGTTGGCCACAAGAAATGTACTTAAACAAAAAGAAAGAATATCCCTGGCTAATTGTTAAAAACAGAAAACTAGGATGTAGTGTATGCAACAAGTGTCATCTTGGACTTGAACGAACACAAGGAATTCATTTGTCTCGTGAGTGGTGCAGTGTTAATGTAGTAGGAGTGAGTGATAACAAAGCAAAACAGTTCATGAGTTTAAGAAAAAAGATTTTTAAGCACAAAAATAGTGAAGCTCATATCAGATGCCAAAAAATCAATGAAACAGCTGGAAAAAAAAGCAATCGAAAATGTAGTGTATATGTCACTGATAAAGGACAAAGCAAAAACAGGTCGAGTTTTTAGAACTGTATATAATATTGTACACAAAGGTAGGCCCTACACAGATATGTCTTCTGATATTGAACTGCAAGAAAGAAACGGCATCGACTTAGGGTACGTTCTACACTCTCGTAAGTCATATGCAGATGTTTCTCACTACATAGGGAACCAGATGCGAAAGACAGTGGTGGAAAATATAATTTCAAAACAATCTAAAATGTCTATTATGATGATGAATCTACTACTATTAATGGGAAACTGTTCTTGTCTGCTTGAGAGAACCAGTTGGTGAATCTTCCCAACCTATATCATTCTATTTTGACTTAGAACATATGAAACTTGATGCAAATGCAAAATCTATATATGATGGGCTTCTAAGTTGCTTACAAAGAGGTGGTTCTTCAATACAGTACCTAAAAGAAAATGTGATATCACTTGTAACTGATGGTGCGTCAGTAATGTTAGGACGAAATGCAGAGGTTGCAAAACTATTTCTTGATAATTTCCCTAATGCAACCGTTTGGCACTGCGCCAGTCACAGGCTTGAACTCAGTGAAGGTGATGCTATAAATGAAGTTGCAGGTTTGAATCATTTTCAGATATTTTGTGATAAATTGTATTCCTTATATCATAGGTCTCCTAAGAATCTGGATGAGTTAACTGCATGTGCTGAGGCTCTTCACTGTCAACTGTTGAAAATTGGTCGTGTTTTCAGTGTGAGATGGGTTGCTTCATCTTACCGAACTGTAAAGGCAATGTGGCAGTCTTATAAAGCTACCCAATGATAAATGTAAAAAGTTAATTAACAAGTCAAAATATTTAGATATTAACAATATTCCAGAAGATTCACTTTTCACCTTTGGGGATAATGGCAGGACAATTTGGCTTGAATGGTCGGCTTTGTGTCAGAGCCTTCAGAGAATTCAAGGAATCTAAAGGGAAGATAGTTTCTGCAGATTTTCAGCAGCTGGTAACGGCTGTAAATACAATTCCGGTATCAACAGCAGAATGTGAAAGAAGCTTCAGTGGCATGAATTTCTGCATGTCACCACAATGTGCAAGACTTCAAACTGATCATCTCTCAACTCTTCTATTTATTAAGTTGGTGGTACATTTATCATTGGAAGCTGTTGTAGATTCAAGCAGCCTGGATTTCATATTATTGATCAAACTCCTCATAAACTGTTGTCTAAGTATATTAGGTACTTTACCAGCTCTCAAATTTATTCCATTAAATATCATCTGGCTTGTTGCTTTCTCCACTTGAGTATAAAATTTTCCTGGCTTCTCTATTTGACATTCAAGAACCTTGATAGTTCGTTTAATTTCCTCATGTGCTTTACTAAGTGTACAATTTCGGTCAAAATTCAACCCCGAAGAATATGTGAGGACATGGCTTCTTAGTGGCTGAAGGCGTGCTGAAGAAACGGCATGCAGAAAGAAAGAGGAGGTGACAGAAAAAAATGGAAATTATATACCATTATGGAACATTTTGTAATGTAAACAGAGAGAGAGAGATGCCAGAAAGCAGCTATGACATATAATACACAATAAACTATATTATAAATACACAAGTTATGCATTCTTGTACTCTTACATGGGTATGACCGCACATTAAAAAATCCCCCCCCTCCTTCCCAACCTCAGCCTCACGGACCAGAGAACCCCATAGTTCCTAAAACCCATTTCCATCACTGCTAACCAGTCAGCGGAAAGACACAACATGATTACAATGGAGCCATCCACAGTGTACAGATACATGACAAAGGGAATAACGTTTTGTGCAAGATTTAGTCCAGTACAGTCCGATTAAAGATAGGTTGATCATCCGAGAACATATCCATGTTCTCCAAAGATGCTGCCTGACCCACTGAGGTACTCCAGTACTTTGTGTCCTTTTTTGTCAACCAGCACCTGCAGTTCCTTGTTTCTAGATTCATAGATTAAAGAGCAAAGGATCGGGTGGTGGAATGAACCTGTTTGGATGAATTCATGTTCATGTCTGGTGCATGATAGAAAGCCCAGCAGGAGCTAATGAGATAAGGCAAACAGGAATGTTTTAAAAAATGGATAGACACAAAGTGCGTGAGTAACTCTGCGGGTCAGGCAGCATCTCTGGAGAAAAAGGATTGGTGATGTTTTTGGTCGGGCCCTCCCAAAGCGTCACCCATCCTGTTTCTCCAGAGTTGCTGTCCGACCCGCTGAGTTACTCCAGCACTTTGTGTCTATCTTGGGTATAAATCAGCATGTGCAGTTGCTGGCTTCTCAAAACAAAATGGATAGTGGTTTCAGCTCCTGAGGAGTTGAGGACAGAATGGAAACAGTTGATATCACAGAGGTGAGGATATTCAGCTGGTGGTGAAGTGGATGCACAGTCAGGAATTTCTATTGTAGTCAAATAAGGCGACACAATGGCGTAGCGGTAGAGTTGATGCCTTATAACGCTTACAGCGCCGGAGACCCGGGTTCGATCCCGACTACGGGTGCTTGTCTGTATGGAGTTTGTACGTTCTCCCCGTGACCTGCGTGGATTTTCTCCGGGATCTTCGGTTTCCTCCCACACTCCAAAGACGTACAGGTTTGTAGGTTATTTTATTCACAAAATGCTGGAGTAACTCAGCAGGTGAGGCACCATCTCGGGAGAGAAGGAATGGGTGACGTTTCGGGTCGAGACCCTTCTTCAGACCCTTCTTCAGACTGATCGGGTCTCGACCCGAAACGTCACCCATTCCTTCTCTCCCGAGATGCTGCCTGACCTTCTGAGTTACTCCAGCACTTTGTGAATAAATCGATTTGTACCAGCATCTGCAGTTCTTTTCTTATACTACAGGTTTGTAGGTTAATTGGCTTGGAATAAGTGTAAATTGTCCCTCGTGTGTGTAGGATAGTGTTAATGGGTCGGTGCAAACTCCAATTACCTGTTTCTGCACTGCTTCTCTAAAAAAAATAGTACATCATGTTTGCTAAGAGACTGACTCAGCCTGGTTCAAACACATCTGTATTTATGACGTGGGTCCACTTTACAGGTTATGACGTGTATTGTCTTATGAATTTGTGTCTTTTTAAAGTAACAGAGTAAGCACTGGCTCATAGTCAAAACTACAAAATATATTTTTTAGTATAAGATATAAGTTTGTTTTACACACTTTTTTACACACTGGAACGCACTGCCAGGGATGGTAATGGAGGCAGATACGATAGTGCCGTTTAAAAGGCTTTTAGACAGACGTAGTGATACGCAGGGAATGGAGAGGACTGGATCATTTGCAGATGGACAAATCAGATTAGCTTGGCAGCCAGCATATGATCATGAGAGGAATAGGTAAGGTAAATGCACAGAATCTTTTACCCAGAGTAGGGGGGGTCAAGAACCAGAGGGCATAGGTTTAAAATGAGGGGGAGAAAGATTTAATAGGAACCTGAGGGGCAACCTTTTTTTACATCAAGAGTGGTAGGTATATAGAGGAGGTTGCTGAGGCAGGTGTTATCACAGCGTTTAAAAAACATCTGAACAGGACAGATTCAGAAGGAGATGGGTCAAACGTCGGTAGGTAGAGTTGCTGGCTTAAAGCGCTTAAAGCGCCAAAGCGCCAATCCTGACTGCCAGGTTTGTCTGTCCGGAGTTTGTACCTTCTTGCTGTGACACCATGGGCTTTCTCCGGGTGCTCCGGTTTCCTCCCACATTCCAAAGAATGTGCGGGTTTGTAGGTTAATTAGCTTCTGTAAAATGTCCCCAGTGTGTAAGATAGAACTAGTGTACGAGGTGATTGCTGGTCAACACGGACTCGGCGGGCTGAAGGGCCTGTTACCATGCTGTATCTCTAAACGAAACTAAACTGAACTATAGACAATAGACAATAGGTGCAGGAGTAGGCCATTCGGCCCTTCGAGCCAGCACCGCCATTCAATGTGATCATGGCTGATCATTCTCAATCAGTACCCCGTTCCTGCCTTCTCCCCATACCCCCTGACTCCGCTATCCTTAAGAGCTCTAACTAGGCAGACTGGGCACTGCATCCACGTGTCATTTAATCTGTGGCGAACCCAGCAATGTTTTCCTGCCACAATAATACACTCGCTCATCAATAGTCAATAGTCAATAGTCAATTTATTTGTCACATACACATAAATGTGCAATGAAATGAAAAATTACCCGCAGTTCAACAATAAGACCAATAAAAATAAGCAATAAAAATGCAATAACACATACAATCATAAACCAACACCAAACAAAAGAAACATCCATCACAGTGAGTCTCCTCCAGTCACCTCCTCACTGTGATGGAAGGCCAGAATGTCTTTTTCTCTTCCCCTGCCGTCTTCTCCCGCGGTCAGGCTGTTGGAGTTGCCACATCGGGGCGGTCGGGGCTCCCGACATTGAAGTGCCCGCCGGACGGTGAAAGGTCCATGGCGGGCTGTCATATCTAGTTTTTTTTTAGTTTAGTTTAGAGATACAGTGCGGAAACAGGCCCTTCAGCCCACCACATCCGCGCCGACCAGCGATCCCCACACACTAACACTATCCTACACTAGGGACAATGTTTACATTTATACAAAGCCAATTAACCTGCAAACCTGTATGATTTTGGAGTGTGGGGAGGAGACCAAAGTTCTTGAAGAAAGCCCACGCAGGTCACGGGGGGAACTTACAAACTCCGTACAGGCAAGCACCCACAGCCAGGGTCGAACCCGGGTTCTGGTGCTGTAAGCGCTGCAAGGCAGCAACTCTACCCTTACTGGACCCTGTCGCTTTTGAACCTTCTCACTGTTTCAGGACCCCCTTCAAGTCAAATATAATAAGTCAAATCAATATGCACGGGCATCAAAAATAATCTTACACCTGACCAAGGTATGACAAAATCTTAAGACCATCACCATTTAATTTGAAGAGTCCCATTAATTTAATGAATCCTTTAATTTGAAGAGTCCTATTAATTTAATTAATCCTTTAATTTGAAGAGTCCTATTAAATTAATTAATCCTTTAATCCCTTCACACTTTTCAAATGCCATTTCTCCGGTCTCTGCTATCTCATGGGGGTTTCGCATTGGGGTTTCTGCTGCTTCTCTTTGTTTTCCTGTTTACATCTTCAGCCTGACATCCATTCGTATCCTTGTTATAATCACATTGCCTGTCACACGTTGTGTTCAGTTTGATGGGGCAAATGAGCGTAATAATTGGAAGCTTCGGCAATAGAATAACATAATCGCGTGCCGACCGCACATGGCAGTGTATATCCGATGTCAGGCCATCTCCAGCGATACAAAGGGTAATTTTAATAATTATTTCCACCATTGTTTAAAGAGTAATATTTCTGAGCACCCATTCATGTTTACAGAGAGTTGCAGCTCCAAAGCGCTCCAACACTTTGCTGTTGGTTTATGACCCTGCTTCACAATCTTACCCTTCCTCCGTAATGCAGTCCCCACTCCCTTCTGCCTCTTAGACAATAGACAATAGACAATAGGTGCAGGAGTAGGCCATTCGGTCCTTCGAGCCAGCACCGCCATTCAATGTGATCATGGCTGATCATTCTCTTGTGTTTGTCCTTGATTTCCCTACGTCACACTTATTCCATTGCTTTCACGACTCATTGTGATAGCAAATTTCCAGACCTTCATTCAAAACACAAAGTGCTGGAATAAATCGGTGGGTCAGCGTAGGTTTACTAGGTTAATTACCGGAATGGCGGGACTGTCATATGTTGAAAGACTGGAGCGACTAGGCTTGTATACACTGAAATTTAGAAGGATGAGAGGGGATCTTATCGAAACGTATAAGATTATTAAAGGGTTGGACACGTTAGAGGCAGGAAACATGTTCCCAATGTTGGGGGAGTCCAGAACAAGGGGCCACAGTTTAAAAATAAGGGGTAGGCTGTTTAGAACTGAGATGAGGAAAAACTTTTTCAGTCAGAGAGTTGTGAATCTGTGGAATTCTCTGCCTCAGAAGGCAGTGGAGGCCAATTCTCTGAATGCATTCAAGAGAGAGCTAGATAGAGCTCTTAAGGATAGCAGAGTCAGGGGGTATGGGGAGAAGGCAGGAACGGGGTACTGATTGAGAATGACCAGCCATGATCACATTGAATGGCGGTGCTGGCTCGAAGGGCCGAATGGCCTCCTCCTGCATCTATTGTCTATTGTCAGACAGCATCTGCGGAGGGAATAGATAGGCAATATTTCTGGTTGAGCCCTTCTACAGACTCCAAACTCTCCTCACTCTCATTTGATCCCCAGACTCTCAATACTCCCGGACAAAGATTTTTCAGCTCAGTTTCTGTAAGCCTTTAATAACTACATTCATATAACACAATAGTACTGGAGTGACACAGTGGCTCAGGCAGAAACTCTGGAGGTTTCAGAAAGCCTTGGAATGTGGTGCCACATGTGAGGCTGTCGTGGAAGATGAGAGCCGATGGTATCAAAGGGCAGATACTAGCATGGATAGCAGGTTGGCTGAATGCCAGAAGGCAAAGAGTGGCAATAAAGAGGGCTATTTCTGGTTGGCTTAGAGTTCATCGCCCCAGAATTGAAAGGACGTTCCTTTAGGAAGGAGATGAGAAGGAATTTCGTTAGCCAGAGGCCGGTGAATCTATGGAATTCTGCCACAGAATGCTGTGGAGGACAAGTTAATGGATACTTTTAAACCAGAGACAGATAGATTCTTGATTAGTATAGACAATAGACAATAGACAATAGGTGCAGGAGTAGGCCATTCAGCCCTTCGAGCCAGCACCGCCATTCACTGCGATCATGGCTGATCACTCTCAATCAGTACCCCGTTCCTGCCTTCTCCCCATACCCCCTCACTCCGCTATCCTTAAGAGCTCTATCCAGCTCTCTCTTGAAAGCATCCAACGAACCTGGTGTCAGAGGTTATAGGGAGAAGGCAGGAGAATGGGGTTAGGAGGGATAGATAGATCAGCCATGATTAAATGGCGGAGTCGACTTGATGGGCTGAATGGCCTAATTCTGCTCCTAACACTTATGACCTTATGACCTTACGTTATGAATAGGCAAGATTTTGTGTTGGGGCCCTTCTTCCGACTGCCTGACCTGCTGATGTACTCCAGTACTTTGTGTTTTACTCAAGATTCAAACATCTGCAATTTCTTGTTTCACTCTTTATATGTCTAGCCCCCAGTTCGGAGCTGTTTCACAAGTGGAAATTAGCCAAGTGTTTATATTTTGCAATGAATTTGCAATGCAATAGTGAGCTTCCCTTGAATTCTAAGTAAACAGATCTAAATTCCCAAAGCTGGGCTTGACGCAAACACATTATGGTAGATAGAGCTCTAGGGGGCTAGCGGGATCAAGGGATATGGGGAGAAGGCATGCACGGGTTACTGATTGTGGATGTCCAGCCATGATCACAATGAATGGTGGTGCTGGCCTGAAGGGCCAAATGGCCTCCTCATGCACCTATTTTCTATGTTTCTATGTTTCTATTACCTCATTAAATTGAATTTCTACCACTTTACCCTTATCCCTTCTGAAAGATAATGCCTAGATTTGAATCCACAGCCCTCAGCCACAGAGGCAAGCATGCTGCCAATTGAACCACAGATGATCTCTCAGGACACCCTTTTCTGCAGGAAGTGTCTCCAATTTTTCTCATTCTGATGTAGACACAAGGAACTGCAGAAATTGGAGTCTTGCGTAGAACACAAGGATGGCACAGTGGCGCAGCGGTAGAGTTACTGCCTTCCAGCGCCAGAGACCTGGGTTCGATCCTGACCACGGGTGCTAGCTGTACAGAGTTTGTACGTTCTCCCTGTGACTGCATGGGTTTTCTCCACGTGCTCCAGTTTTCTCCCACACTCCAAAGACTTGTAAGTTAATTGGCTTCAGTAAATTTACCCTGGTGTGTAAGATAGGGCCTAGTGTACAGGGTGATCGCTGGTCAGCGCGGACTCGGTGGGCTGAAGGCCCTGTTTCCACGCTGTATCTCAGTGGGTTAAGTCACCAATGCCTGGATATTTACAATAAAGGGCAGTGTAGCGTATTGACCATAAGTCACCGGAATCATCATAATTGGAAAGAATATGAAGTGCTGGAGTAACTCAGTGCGCCAGGCAGCAGTCTGGAGGACATGGATAGGCAACATTTCGGGTCAGGAGCCATAGAAACATAGAAAATAGGTGCAGGATTAGGCCATTCGGCCCTTCGAGCCAACACAGCATATTCAATATGATCATGGCTGATCATCCAAAATCAGTACCCCGTTCCTGTTTTCTCCACATAGTCCTTGATTCCGTTAGCCCTAAGAGCTATATCTAACTCACTCTCTTGAAGATGTCCAGTGAATTGGCCTTCACTGCCTTGTGTGGCAGAGAATTCCACAGATTCACAACTCTGGGTGAATTTTTCGTTCTCATGTATCTATACACTGTAAATGGTTCGATCGTAATCTTGTTTTGTCTTTCTGCTGACTGGTTAGCACGCAACAAAAGCTTTTCATTGTACCACTTGTAAACTAGGAGGTCAGAGATCTTCTGCCTTGATTTGAATCTATGTGTCTTTTAGCTTTAGCTCCCTTGCTGGGAGCACAGAATCATTGATTTTTAGAGACAATGAACTGCAGATGCTGGTTTACCAAGCAAGATTAAAAAAAGTGCAGGAATAACTCAGAGAGTCGGTCAGCATCTCTGGAGAACATGGAGAGATGACACCTTCGGGACAGGACCTCTTCTTCAGTCTGAAGAAGGGTCCCGACCCGAAACGTCACCCATCCATGCTCTCCAAAGATGCTGCTTGACCCGCTGAGCTACTCCGGCACTTTGTATAGTTTTTTTATTATTGATGTTTAGCCCAGCGGCAATGAACCATGACTTTAATGTACTGTCTTTCCCTTAACCAGGGGAGTATGTCGTCATGACCGTCTACTTCGACTTAAGCAGAAGAATGGGCTATTTCACGATTCAGACCTACATACCGTGTATATTGACAGTCGTCCTTTCCTGGGTCTCATTCTGGATCAAAAAAGATGCTACTCCGGCCAGAACAGCACTGGGTAAGTTTGGTATCGCATCCTTGACTTACTGTTAACTGGAAAACAACCAGAAATAATCTAGGGACGGTTGGGCTAGAGTGGCAAATGTAACATGGCCAATGGTTATAATTGGGCGGCATGGTGGCACAGCGGCTAGAGTTGCTTCTTTACAGTGTTTACAGCACCAGAGACCCGAGTTCAATCCTGACGACGGGTGCTGTTTGACAATAGACAATAGACAATAGGTGCAGGAGTAGGCCATTCGGCCCTTCAAGCCAGCACCACCATTCAATGTGATCATGGCTAATCATTCTCAATTAGTACCCCGTTCCTGCCTTCTCCCCATACCCACTGACTCCGCTATCCTTAAGAGCTCTATCTAGCTCTCTCTTGAAAGCATTAAGAGACTTGGCCTCCACTGCCTTCTGAGGCAGAGAATTACACAGATTCACAACTCTCTGACTGAAAAAGTTTTTCCTCATCTCCGTTCTAAATGGCCCACCCCTTATTCTTAAACTGTGGCCCCTGGACTCTCCCAACATTGGGAACATGTTTCCTGCCTCTAACGTGTCCAACCCCTTAATAATCTTGTACGAAGTTTATACGTTCTCCCCGTGATCTTCGGTTTCCTCCCGCACTCCAAAGATGTACAGGTTTGAAGATTACTTGGCTTGGTATAAATGTAAATTGTCCCGAGATTATTTTTTTAATTTCTGGTCTGTAGGGAAAGCACGGCACAAAACTGATTGGACAGCTCTTCCAAAGAGCCAGTGCAGGTACAATGGGCTGAAAAGTCAGTTCATATCACTCCATGGTCCTATTAATTTTTAATACGGGTGCGGTAGAAATCCATTCACTATTGCTGGTACTAAATGTCAGTGTTTAGCCATTTCAGCTGGTTCTGATGTCTAACTTTGAAGGTAATGGAACAAAGTGGAGCACAATATTCAATGGGAGCGGCCTCTCATGAGATAACCATTCTCATGTGCTTGGTGTTCTATGGTACTGCAATGTCTTGCACATACAATGCCCATTTGGCCGGTCAAAACAGAACACGTTGATACTAGCAACGCTATACATGAATGCAATTCTGAAGATGTAAACAGGAAGGAGGAGGCAAAAAGCATCAAGAACAATTAGATGGGAAAAAGTTGGGAAAAAACTCCAATCGAAATATCTGAAGGGATTCAATGATTATCTGAAATAAGGCTACTCAATTTTGTGTGTTAGAGGCTGTGGAGGCCAAGTCATTGGGAATTTTTAATGCCGAGATTGACACATTCTTGATTAGTAAGGAGGTCAAAGGTTATGCAGAGAAGGCAGGAGAATGGAGTTGAGAGGGAAAGATAGATCACCAATGATTGAATGGCGGAGTAGACTCAATGGGCCAAGTAGGCCTAATTCTGCTCCGATTACTTAATTTATGAACTTAAGTCATGGGAGCGGAATTAGGCCGATCGGCCCATCGAGTCTACTCCACCATTTAATCATTGGTGATCCATGTTTCCCTCTTGCCAATGGTCAAGAGAAAGAGTCAAGAGTGTTTCATTGTCATATGTCCCAGATAGAACAATGAAATTCTTACTTGCTGCAGCACATCAGATTATGTAAACATAGTGCACTGTAAACAATAAAATAAACGAGAGAAAAAAAAGTCCAGTGTGTATATATACACATACTCACAAATACACACACACATATACAGTGTGTGTGTGTGTGTGTGTGTGTGTGTGTGTGTGTGTGTGTGTGTGTGTGTGTGTGTGTGTGTGTGTGTGTGTGTGTGTGTGTGTGTGTGTGTGTGTTTCCGGAAATAAGGGTACCAACCTGTGACATGGGTGGCCAAATTTGAAAGTTATTTTGAAATACCACAGGATTAAAAATTAAATTATAATAAAATACCACAATTGACCAAAACCTGACCAAAATTTAATACTTTCAAAATTTGAAAACAAAAATGAGAAAAAAAAAGAGATTTATAAAGCACATAAGACACTGATTTCGAAGCTCCTTTACAAAAATGTCGGTAGCTAACCCACCACGTGGCCCGAAGTTCACGCCAGGGTCATTATAATCGCGTTGTTTGTTAGTGACAAGTGCAAATAAAACCGTTATCGCGCTATAAATAGCGTTGACAACCGGAGGGACTACAGAATGAGACATCACTAAAATGGGTGAGCAAACTAGATTTTTATTTCATGATTTTAAGTTCTATTCAATATTAAGTATTTCAATGGAAAGTTTAAACACAAAATATAAACATTTAAAAAAGAAACAATAATAAATATAAAAACGGTTCACACGTGACACATTTCACACGTGACCAAAGGAGCTACTCACGTTCTGCTGCAAAAACCTGTGACGTCAGAAAACCATGTAGTCAGGTGATAAATGATAAAAATCATGAGCATAATCAGACTTTGGCTTATATAGAGTTATTTAATTGCAAAATTAATGTAATCTTTCTGTTATAAATTAGCCTAAGGATTTGATGTAATCCTGCTTGAAAAACGTCACAAAAAAAGGAAAGAAAACACAGGGACATATCTGATATTTTTCTTTGTAAAAACAGATTTTTCTATTTTTGGGATACCCTCGAGCTCCGCAGAATCAAGCTAAGACTTATTGCAATTTACAAAGAGATTCGCAAAATCACGCCATCAAATCTCCCGTCATCCCACAGCACCGACTGCCATGAAACGAGACAAAATACCGGTCCCTACATCATCAGCTCGCTGAATTTCAATAAACTTTGCTACCAATATTCCCTTTACCCTAGGACGATAAGGGAATGAAATATGTTACCACCCAACACACTCCTGATGTTCAGTCATTTGAAAAGGGAATTGAGCAACTAGATCTCCTCACCTTGGTCAAAAAGGCCCACTTCAAAATGTAATCACAACTCTACTCACTCCGACCTGCACGAGATAACCGCTTATGAGGTGTTTGCTCAGTAATCAACCAGAACCAGAACCAGTCCGAAGAAGGGTCTTGACCCGAAACATCGCCCATTTCTTCTCTCCTGAGATGCTGCCTGACCTGCTGAGTTACTCCCGCATTTTGTGAATAAATACCTTCGATTTGTACCAGCATCTGCAGTTATTTTCTTATAGAACCAGAACCAGAATGAGAAGTTGAAAATGTCCGCAAAAACATCAGCCAGTTGGGCTGGCACAGGCTTTGAGAACTCAGCCCGTTTACAGAGCAGGCGTAAAGATATTTTTGATCTCCGTGTACACTTGCTCCACATTACTGTTGACTGGACGAGATCCTCTGGCACGGAGTACATCTCAAAAATATAACAGCTGATGATCCAGATCATTGAATCAATGGTCTGGGCAAGATCATACAGTATTTGCCAACTTTGTAAGATATTAAAGAACCAATAACACGGTTTAAAGACTTATCCCAAGCAACAAAGCACAAATTCTATCACTTTTTCATATTCACATTATTTTGCATTTTTGCTCAGCCTCAGTTGTGTTCTATGTTATAAATTAATGCTCAAATGCCCTGGTAGTAAATCAAGAAATAATTGAGCAAATTACTTGTCAGGATTATATTTACGAACCTTGGATGAAACTGCAATTGCCATCATTTATCGACAATAATATAAGAATACACTTAATGGATCTTTATTACAAATGATCACATTCTAAATTTTTATTTTATGTAATCCTGAACGTTTTGTGGAGGCAAAGCTGGACCATCCTTTAAGGCACGTGTGCGAATGCCAAAATTAGTCCATTTAGTCCCTTCACCATGTCTATATTGAATTGTCAAAGAGCTAAACCATCAGTATTTTCAGGAGCCTGTGAGAACATTGCATGATTCCTCACTTTAATAATTACTGTAAATATTCATGGAGGGATAGATGGATTCATGATTAGTATAGGTGTCAGGGGTTATGGGGAGAAGGCAGGAGAATGGGGTTATGAGGGAGAGATAGATCAGCCATGATTGACTGGCGGATTAGACTTGATGGGCCGAATGGCCTAATTCTTCTCCTATCACTTATGAACACTATTTGTTTCTGGATCAATGTAATTTTCACATTTGTGTGAACAGGTAAAAAGTTAATAAAATGGTGGTGCATTACACCCACACTTAAGCTAATGCCATATGTCAATTATTCACTAACAAATCCAGTAAGGAATTGAGCAGAAACCACTTTATACTGAGAACAGTTAGAAAGTGGTGTTGAGACAAAAAGCATGGATGCATTCAATGGGAAACAAAGATGGTAGAAGAAATACCTTATCACGATAAGTCATGTGATAGGAGCAGAATTAGGTCATTTGGCCCATCAAGTCTACTCAGCCATTCAATCATGTCTGATCTTTCTTTCCCTCCTAACCCCATTCTCCTGTCTTCTCCCCATAACCCCTAACACCCGTACTAATGAAGAATCTATCTATCTCTGCTTTAAAAATATCCATTGATGGCCTTCACAGCCTTCTGTGGCAAAGAATTCCACAGATTCACCACCCTCTGATGAAAGAAATTCCTCCTCATCTCCTTCCCGAAGGAACGTCTTTTAATTCAGAGGCTTTGAGCTCTGGTCCTAGACTCTCCCACTAGTGGAAACATCCTCTCTGCATCCACTCTATCCAAGCCTTTCACTATTCGATATTCATATGAGACGAAATAAGTTAAAAGGAAGTTCATGTACCAGGTGTCGATAAGCACGATTAATAAACATACATGACACAAAACAAATTAATGAAGTCTATCTTTTTAGAGTTCCCAGTATGCTGGACCTGCCTGTACCATCGCGTACAGGGTAAGGTACATGTAAGAGTTTCCTATTCGGTTAACATATGGGAGTACTTGGAGGCACTAGGTTTGTACTCGCTGGAGTTTAGAAGGATGAGGGAGGACCTCATTGAAACTTACCGAATAGTGAAAGGCCCGGATAGAGGGGATGTGGAGAGGATGTTTCCACTAGTGGGAGAGTCTAGGACCAGAGGCCATGTTGTTGCTGTTCGTCCTTCGGGTTCGAAGAGGACCATGACTTCACTTTCAGTAGGAGGATTGGTGACTGTGGGTCCGGAATTGACTGGTGAGGCCAATCCGGGCCCGGAAGGCACGCCCACACTTAGGACACAAGTGGATGGGTGCCTCAGTATAAAAGGACGTACCTTTAGAAAAGAGATGAGGAGGAATTTCTTTAGTCAGAGTGTGGTGAATCTGTGGAATTCGTTGCCACAGAAGGCTGTGGCGGCCAAGTTGTTGTACTTCGTGGTCCGGTATCTGTTGTACCTTTGTTATGACCCTGGACGGACCACAAGTACACGTGTGTAAAAGGTTACAATGCTGGAGCTTAACTCCAGGCTGTTTATTCCGTGGCCACCTGGAACCAGAGTGGCCACCTGATCACCTCATTCTCTTTACATACATGTTACTACACAGGCAAACAAAGTAGTCCTTGTGATACAACAAAGTAGTACCTGCAATATCACAACACAAGTCAACGGATATTTTTAAAGCAGAGATTGACAATTTTTTGATGAATACGGGTGTCAGGGGTTAAGGGACGAAGGCAGGAAAATAGAGTTGAGAGGAAAAGTTAGATCAACCATGATAGAATGGCGGAGTAGATTTGATGGTCCGAATGGCTTAATTCTGCTGCGAGGACTTATGAACTTATGAACAGCTGGTTTCCAGCCTTTGAAACACAAGCAGTGGGGAGTCACAGAGCCAGAATAAGAACTGGTATAGATGTGTAGGAAGGGGCTGGTTTTTAAACCGAAGAAGGACACTAAATGCTGATTCCCGGAATGGCGGGACTATCGTATGTTGAAAGGCTGGAGCAATTAGGCTTGTATACACTGGAATTTAGAAGGATGAGGGGGGATCTTATTGAAACATATAAGATAATTAGGGGATTGGACACATTAGAGGCAGGAAACATGTTCCCAATGTTGGGGGAGTCCAGAACAAGGGGCCACAGTTTAAGAATAAGGGGTAGGCCATTTAGAACGGAGATGAGGAAGAACTTTTTCAGTCAGAGAGTGGTGAAGGTGTGGAATTCTCTGCCTCAGAAGGCAGTGGAGGCCAGTTCGTTGGATGCTTTCAAGAGAGAGCTGGATAGAGCTCTTAAGGATAGCGGAGTGAGGGGGTATGGGGAGAAGGCAGGAACGGGGTACTGATTGAGAGTGATCAGCCATGATCGCATTGAATGGCGGTGCTGGCTCGAAGGGCTGAATGGCCTACTCCTGCACCTATTGTCTATTGTCTATTGTCTATTGGGACGGGCAGCAACTCTGGAGAGAAGGAATGGGTGACGTTTCGAGGCCGAGACCCTTCTCCAGACTGATGGCGTGCCAGTCTTTTCACATCTAGCGATCGCTCAAGGAGTGGACTGGAAAATGATTCAAGAGATGGTCACCTGTCCACAATATTTGATCGTGGAAAAATGACCAGGGAGAGTGTTTTTAAGAAAATTACAGACAATTTTCTTTTGAAGATGGTAATTTATTTTAAAGTATGTCTGCATTTTAAGTGCACGATGACTTAGGAATTTCCAGCTGTGAATTCAATCTGAGTTTGCAAATGGATTCCCTGTAGCCTGCATCACTGTACCTAACTCAAGACCCAAATGCAACACCTGACTGGTGCAGTCAGCAAGGTGTTTAATGTGAGCAAACCATATGTTAAAACTTTTTTTTTTAAACGTTGTCAACCCTCCAAATGTTGCTGCGTAAAGGAAAACCTTTTCCAGGTTTTCGACAGGCTAAATGGAAAGTATCTCACGACTAGAGTTGCCAACCATCTCACTCCCAATAAGGGACAAGGTGACGTCACCGCCCCGTGCCCCACGTGACCTCACCCAGCCAGCCGCCACGTGCTCCCGCTCCACTAATGGCGGCCTCCCGGGCCGGGAGGCGGGTTGCTGCACAACCTCCGCTAGGCGGCGCCCGGGCCTCCGGCCTACACTGCCCCAGACCTACACTGCCCAGACCTACACTGCCCGGACCTACACTGCCCAGGCCTACAGTGTCGGACCTACAGTGCCCAGGCCTACAATGTCCGGGCCCTACAGCATCCAGGCCTACAGCGTCCGGGCCTACAGCGCCCCCGGGCCTAACACAGAACAAGGGCGGTCCCGTATGGGACAAACCAATTTAACCTAATATACAGGATGCCCCGGCTAATACGGGACAGTTGGCAACCCTACTCAAGACCCCAAGTTTATGTTGTCAACTTCCTTCCATATCTGAGTCGCCAGGGTTTGGACAAGGCAAATTATAAGGTCATAGGTGATAGGAGCAGAATTAGGCCATTCAGCCCACTCATAGGCTTCAATGGATCTGCCAGTACGTCTTTTTGCATGAGAGACATTGAATTCATTGCAAAGCCTTTACTCCCTGGCTGCACATCGGAATTATTAACCGAGGCAGCTTGAGGTTGTCGTTGGGACAAAGAGCTTGAAATCGCTTGGAGATACTTAAAACTTAATGAGTGGATCTTGTCTTAAAACACATTAACAGCCCGCCTGAACCTACCTGATCTCCCGGTTACTGGACACTTTAATTCTCCTTCCCATTCCTACACGGACCTTTCTGTCCTAGGTCTCCTCCATTGTCAGAGTGAGGCTAAATGCAAATTGGAGGGACAGCATCTCATATTTCGCTTGGGCAACTTACAGCCCAGTGGTATAAGTTTTGATTTCTCTCACTTCAGGTGGCCCCGGCATTCCCTCTCTCTCTCTCTATCCCTCCCCCACCCAAGTCGCACTAGCTTCTCATTTTCACGTTACAAACAGCTTACAATGAATGGCCTGTTTCCTTAATCATCGTTACATTTGTGCATATCTTTTATCAATTGTTCTTTAACTCTCCACATCACCGTCAATATCTCTCGTTACCCCTATCCCTAATCAGTCTGAAGAAGGGTCTCGACCTTGAAACGTCATCCATTCCTTCTCTCCAGAGATGCTGCCTGTCCTGCTGAGTTATTCCAGCTTTTTGTGTCTATCTTAAGTCTACTCCGCCATTCAATCGTGGCTGATCTATCTCTCCCTCCTAACCCCATTCTCCTGCCTTCTCCCCATAACCTCTGGCACCCGTGCTAATCAAGAATCTATCTATCATATCATATCATCATATATATACAGCCGGAAACAGGCCTTTTCGGCCCTCCAAGTCCGTGCCGCCCAGTGATCCCCGCACATTAACACTATCCTACACCCACTAGGGACAATTTTTACATTTACCCAGCCAATTAACCTACATACCTGTACGTCTTTGGAGTGTGGGAGGAAACCGAAGATCTCGGAGAAAACCCACGCAGGTCACGGGGAGAACGTACAAACTCCTTACAGTGCAGCACCCGTAGTCAGGATCGAACCTGAGTCTCTGGCGCTGCATTCGCTGTAAAGCAGCAACTCTACCGCTGCGCCACCGTGCCGCCCTGCCTTAACAATATCCACTGACTTGGCCTCCACAGCCTTCTGTGACAAAGAATTCCACAGATTCATCATCACTATCCTCTGACTAAACAAATTCCTCCTCAGCTCCTTTCTAAAAGAACGTCCTTTAGTCCTGAGGCTATGACCTTTGGTCCCAGATTCTCCCGCTGGTGGAAACACCCTCTCCACATCCAGTTTATCCAAGCAAATGTTGGAAGCTTCACAGCTTGTCGAATTTCACGTCTGAATATTTGCTTAAAGTTGCACGGCTTGAAGTGCATTAGTGATGCTTAAACATTGTGAACATCTGGTTGAGCGAGACCCTAGAGAGAATGTAACACAAATTAAAATGAATGTAACTGGTGTGAAGGGGGCATTACTAATGCCAAACATGTCTTATCACAATACTGGAGATCCAAATTTCATGTTGGTCTGATCCTATTTAATGTTATTTGATCAAAATTTACTTTAATGTTAAGGTGTTATTATATTGAGAATTGCAGGTACACGGGGAATGGCGGTTGAACTTTCAGGAAAAGATGAAGAAAATATATTTGGGAGAAATGGTAGAATTTTATGGAACTGAAGGCAAGTTGTCTATTTGGATAGGAAATTGGTTAAGTGGCTGGGGCAGAGAGTGGGGGTGATGGCAAGCACTCAAATTGGCAGTAAATTAAAGTATAAAGCTAATGGAAATCTAAAAGAGAAGCAGGAAAATGCTGGAACAACACTGCAGGTCAGGTAGCTCCTATGGATAGAGAAACATTTAACGCTTAGATCAAAGACCCTTCATCAAAAAGGGCGGCGTGGTGGAGCAGCGATAGAGTTGCTGCCACAGACTGGGTTTGATCCTGACCACGGGTGCTGCCTGTATGGAGTTTGTACGTCCTCCGTGTGGGTTTTCTCCGGGAGCTCCGGTTTCCCCCACGTTCCAAAGAGATACAGGTTTGTAGGTTAATTGGCTTCAGTAAGAATTGTAAATTGTCCCCAGTGTGTAGGATATTACTGGTGTACGGGCATTGCTGGTAGTTGCAGACTCGGTGGGCCGAAGGGCCTGTTTTCACGTTGTGTCTCTAAGGTCAACTAAACTAAAGAGAGAACATAAAACATAGAAGAATACAGCATAGTAATAGGCCCTCTTACCCACAATGCCCTTGCTGAACATATGTCAAGTTAATCTAATCTCCACTGCCTACACGTGATCCACATACAGCACCTCCATTCCCAGTTTATCCTTGTGCCCATCTTAATCTCTTAATTGCCATTGTGGTTTCTGCCTCCTGGCAAATGCATCCCAGGCATCCACAAACTTGCTCTGTAGATCTCTGTTAAACTTCGGCACTCTCGCCTTAATAATAATAATAATAATATTCATTTATTGTCATTGCAACGAGTACAACGAAATTAAAAAATAGCCAATCCTGACGGTGCGTACAAACATATATGCAATAAATGCAAAAACAAATAAATACATAAATACAATTAAATACAATTATATTAAGTACAAGATTTTTTAACGGTGTTGCCTAGTGCAAAGGTAGTGTTCAGTTCTCGTATGGCCCTGGGGTAAAAACTGTTCTTAAACCTATACCCTCTAGTCTTCGACAGTTCCACCCTGGGAAAAAAAGGTTCTGACTGTCTACCTTATCTTTGCCTCTCATAATTGTATATACTTCTATCAGGTCTCCCTTCAACCTTTGGCATCCCAGAGAAAATAATCCAAATTTGTCCAACCTCTCCTGGTAGCTAATATCCCCTAATCCAAGCAGCATTCTGGTAAACCTCTTCTGCACACTCTCCAAAGCCTTCAATATCCTTCCAAAGAAAGTTAGTCTAAGCGGTAGAGAAGGCGGGTGAGGGCAATGGGTGGGCCATTGAATGAACATATTATTCTTTAGAGATACAGCGCGGAAACAGGCTCTTCGGCCCACGAAGCCCATGTCTTGCAGCGATCACCCCACACGCTAGCACTACCCTACACACAGGGCACAATTTACAATGTTATCTAAGCTAATTAACCAACAAAGTACTTCTTTGGAGTGTGGGAGGAGACCGAAGCACCCTGAGAAAACCCACAAGCGGTCATAGGGAGAAGGTACAAACTCCATACAGACAGCACCCGTAGTCAGGATCGAACGCGGGTCTCTGGAGCTGTCAGTCAGCAACTCTACCGATGTGCCATTGTGCCATCCAAAGTTGGAAGGAGAGGGTATAGATAGGAAAGACAGACAGAACCATTTTCCCAGTATGGAAATAACAAATACTAGAGGGCATAGATTCGAGGCACTTTGTAGTTAAAGGAGATGCGCAGAACAAGTTTTTACAAAGACAGTGATGAATGCCTGGTCCGCGCTGCTGTGGGTGATAGTGGGTGCCGTCATTGTGGGTGCTGTGGGTGCCGCCATTGCGGGTGCTGTGGGTGCCGCCATTGTGGGTGCTGTGGGTGCCGCCATTGTGGCGGCATGGTGGCGCAGCGGTAGAGTTGCTGCCTTACACCGAATGCAGCGCCGGAGACTCAGGTTCGATCCTGACTACGGGCGCCGTCTGTACGGAGTTTGTACGTTCTCCCCATGACCTGCGCGGGTATTCTCTGAGATCTTCTGTTTCCTCCCACACTCCAAAGACGTACAGGTTTGTAGGTTAATTGGCTGGGCAAATGTTTTTTTTAAATTGTCCCTAGTGGGTGTAGGATAGTGTTAGTGTGTGGGGATCGCTGGGCGGCGCGGACCCGGTGGGCCGAAGGGCCTGTTTCTGCGTTGTATCTCTAAATCTAAAAAAATCTAGTGGTGTCTTTCTGCTGACTGGTTCGCACGCAACAAAAGCTTTTCACTGTATCTCGGTACACGTGACAATAAACTAAACCGAGATTCAATAATGGCATTCAAGAGACATTTAAATAGGCACATGAATATGCAAGCAATGGAGGAATATGGATAATGTGCAGGCAGATAAGGATTGGTTTTGGCATCATGTTTGACATAGACATTGTGGGCCAAAAGACTTGTACTTTTCTGTTCTATGTTCTAAGAGCAAGTGAATTACTATCTTACCTGGAAAAAATGTCCGGGTCGCAAGATGGAAAGGACGAAGCAAACTCTGTTCTTGAAGACAGACACAAAAACTGGAGTAACTCAACAGGTCAGACAGCATCTCTGGAGAAGATGAATAGGTGACATTTGGGGTCGAGACCTCCTTCCTTCGATCCCGAAATGTCACCTATTCCTTTTCTCCAGAGATGCTGCCTGACCCGCTGAGCTACTCCAACTTCTTGTGTCTATCTTCGGTTTAAACCAGAATCCTTAGTTCCTTCCTACACAAACACTAAGAGGAAGGGGTGAGAGCAACAGAGCGGGACGTGAATAAGATATGGTCTAGGGCTCTGTCCACAATGGTCATAGGGTCATAAGTCATAGGAGTAGAATTAGGCCATTTGGGCCCATCAAGTCAACTCCATCATTCAATCATGGCTGATCTATCTCTCCCTCTTAACCCCATTCTCCTGCCTTCTCCCCATGACCTCTGGCACCCGTACTAATCAAAAATCTATCTGTCTCTGCCTTAGAAATATCCACTGACTTGGCCTCCACAGTCTTCTGTGGCAAAGAATTCCACAGATTCACCATCCTCTGACTAAAGAAATTTCTCCGCTTATCCTTCCTAAATGAATGAATGAATGAATGAATACGTTTATTGGCCAAGTATGTGCATATACAAGGAATGTGCCTTGGTGCTCCGCTCACAAATGACAACACAAACATACAGTTAACAATTAAGAATAAAGCATAACCACATCAAAACAGTAAGGATACACCATTACGGTCTAAACATGTGGGTGAAAATAAACCAGAGCAAAAAAGAGACTACAGACTTTGGTTATTGAGTGGAACTATCACTCGTGGAAAAAAAGCTGTTTTTATGTCTGGCTGTGGCTGCTTTGACAGTCCGGAGTCGCCTTCCAGAGGGAAGTGCTTCAAAGAGTTTGTGGCCAGGGTGAGAGGGGACAGAGATGATCTTGCCCGCTCGCTTCCTGGCCCTTGCAGTGTACAGTTCGTCAATGGTGGGAAGGTTGCAGCCAACAACCTTCTCAGCTGTTGCATCTCAACAACCTTCTCAACCTTCTCTGCTAAATGAACGTCCTTTAATTCTGAGGCTACGACCTCTAGTCCTAGACTCTCCTTGACTGAGAAGCCAAGGTGCGGGAGGAATCTGCTGTGGGAGAGAGGAAGCAAGGAGGTGAAACGTTACCAGGTCAAAGCAGGAAAGTGGAATTGAGGTTAAGGCCAGATCAGCTGTGAACATTGAATGGAGGAGAAGGATCAATCGGCTGAATGGCCTGCTCCAGTTTCTAATTAACATGTTCATAGGCTTGTACTGGACGCAATCACATCAGATAGAACTTGAAACCACCCCATTCCCGAGTCACAAAAACATGAATTAAATCGGCAAATGCCAAATGTGATCATTCTTCAAATGCAAAAAAAAAGACAAAACCTAATCTGGAATTAGTTAATGCAAGAAGTTTTGAAAATTAGTCTGGAGATAATTGAATTTGCCAGAATATTCGTGAATATAAGAAGCTCAAAGGGGCACCAGATTTATAAATTAATGAATATTATCTAATGAATTAGCACTCAGGTTGTATGACATTTGCTAATTATTAATTTAAAAACTGAAGTGTTGAAAATTTTGCTCCTTCAGCCTTTTTGTCAAATCTTTTATTAAATATTTGCCACGTTTGGACTTGAGTTTCGACTTACGCAGATCGACTGGCCCTCCTTGCTTTCAACACCGTCTATTAACCCATCACAGGCGATATAAACGATAAGTACGAATGAGGAAAATCTGCCAACAGTCTTTTGCAAAGCTTGCTGAACCCTTTGCCTTTGACATAAGAAGATAACTGCAGATGCTGGTACAAATCGAAGGTATTTATTCACAAAATGCTGGAGTAACTCAGCAGGTCAGGCAGCATCTCGGGAGAGAAGGAATGGGTGACGTTTCGGGTCGAGACCCTTCTTCAGACCCCTCTCTCTTTCCCCCCTCTCTCTCTCTCCCCTCTCTCTCTCCTCTCTCTCTCTTCAGACTGAAGAAGGGTCTCGACCCGAAACGTCACCCATTCCTTCTCTCCCGAGATGCTGCCTGACCTGCTGAGTTACTCCAGCATTTTGTGAATAAATACCTCCCTTTGCCTTTGACAGATGCTTTGCAAGTTCCCATGCACCAGGTCTCCAATACGCTCTGCCCACGTTGCTATGGTGAAAATTAAAACCCCGTCAGGTGTCAGGATTCCACAGTTTATCTATCTATAATATCTATCTATAATCTATCCATAATTCTCCACAGTCTCCGCAAGCTCATTCAAAAAATCTTCCCTTTTATCTCCGTCTTTAAAACTTTACAGCCACTCACAGTGTCCTCCGTTGCCATGATCTTGTCATGTTTGGTGTGAATGTCGCAGCTAATCTTCAAACGTTGTTGCCATTTTACCGAGCGTTTCGTCTCCCGGGGTGAGAGGGACACGGCCTGGAAACGGAGCGCGTGGACCACCATGTCCGGGCAGACCACTAACAACCCACCAACAACCCCTCACACCCGCCTCAAAATGCCCTAGAATGTTAGTATACCCCACACTGATCTCACTGTCCTCCAAGTCCTTCTCCTTGGTGCACACCCATGCAAAGTACCGATGCAGGGCGTACAAAATGGGACGATGATTTGGCCACTTCTGCCCTCCCCGTCCACCTTTAGCCTGAAGCAGTATTCAGTATGATCACGACTGCACTGTGCCAGGGCGGCACTGTGGCGCAGCGTTAGGGTTGCTGCCTTAGAGCTCCTTCGGTGCCAGAGACGCAGGTTCGATCCTGATTCCGGGTGCTGTTTGTACAGAGTTTGTACGTTCTCCCCGTGACCGTGTGAGGTTTCTCCGAGCTCTTCTGTTTCCTCCCACACTCCCAAGGCGTACAGGTTTGTAGGTTCATTGACTTGGTATGAATGTAAATTGGCCCTTGTGTGTGCAGGATAGTATTAATATTATACGTTAGAGGCAGGAAACATGTCCCCAATGTTGGGGGAATCCAGAACAAGGGGCCACAGTTTAAGAATAAGGGGTAGGCCATTTAGAACGGAGATGAGGAAAAAACTTTTTCAGTCAGAGAGTTGTGAATCTGTGGAATTCACTGCCTCAGAAGGCAGTGGAGGCCAATTCTCTGAATGCATTCAAGAGAGAGCTAGATAGAGCTCTTAAGGATAGCAGAGTCAGGGGGTATGGGGAGAAGGCAGGAACGGGGTACTGATTGAGAATGATCAGCCATGATCACGTTGAATGGTGGTGCTGGCACGAAGGGCCGAATGGCCTACTCCTGCACCTATTGTCTATTGTCTATAATATGCGGGGATCGCTGGTCGGTGCAGACTCAGTGGGCTGAAGGGCCTGTTTCCGCGCTATATCTCTAAACTAAACTAAACCATAACTTCCCTTTCCCGCTCATCTTCAATTCTCTGATCTTCCAGTCGTGTTTCCACTTCCTCTTTAAATCCCCCCAATGATCTAAACTCCACGACCCACCCTCTACTGTAGAGAATTCCAGAGATTCATCAGCCTCTGGGTGAATGTGTAGGAAGGAACTGTGGGTTCTGGTTCATACCGACCGGACAGACACAAAGTGCTGGAGTAACTCAGCGGGTTGGGCAGCATCTCTGGGCCATTATGGACTCCACCCTTCCTGAGCTCATCTGTTATCTTTATCTGTGAATAAAGGGGAGGCCACTTAAAACTGAGGTGAGCAGAAACTTTCTCACCCAAAGAGTTGTGAATCTGTGGAATTCTCTGCCTCAGGAGGCAGTGGGGGCCAATTCACTGGATGAATTTAAAAGAGAGTTAGTTAGAGCTCTAGTGGCTAGTGGAATCAAGGGATATGTGGGGAGAAGGCAGGCACATGTTACTGATTGTGGATGATCAGCCATGATCACAATGAATGGTGGTGCTGGCTCGAAGGGCCAAATGGCCTCCTCCTGCACCTATTTTCTATGTTTCTATGTTGCCGGCACTGTTTTGCCCTGGCCTTCTCTACCTTTCAGTCTGATGAAGAGTACCGACCCGAAACGTCACCTATTCCTTTTCTCCAGAGATGCTGCCTGACCCGTTGAGTTACTCCAGCATTTTGTGCCTTGCGTCTGTGAGAAGTCAACTTTGTTGTCAAATGCACAAGAACCCAGAGGTTCAATTGCTTTCAGCAGCATCAAGGGGGGAATAGACTCAGAATGCACACAAAAACAGAAATGATTCATAAATCACACTTGCAATTCTGCAAGATGCCGTAATGTTCCTATGCGCCTTAATTTAAATGACTGACCTCTAATCTTGAAACATGTCCCCTTATTTAAGATTTTGCCACTTCCAGAAATATCTCAAAATCCGATTAAGCCCTCTCAGGATCTTATATGTTGAGTAATTTTCCTTTAAGTAACAGAGGGATGTGTTTTAGTGGCACATCTTTAACTGGAAGCTGAGTGTGTGGGAGAATTGAGCAGAGGCGAGAAAAATAAGTGCACATATTTGTTGATGTTTTTGTTATGTAATATCTGGAAGTCATATGAAACTGAGAGGGAGTGACAGACCTCAGTGAAGGTGAGTGCCAGAGACAGAAGAGAATCAAGATGACGGGAAAGAAAAGTTGTCAGATTAAAGATGAGTGGGAAAGTGGGTCGGGGTAGGGCATATTCATTTAATGTTACTTTATTTATTTTTTTGGCAAGCAGCGAGTTTTGTGTGTTTTGTCTGCAGTTGGGAAAAGCCAAGATTAATCACCTCATCTGCAAGGCAAAGGTTAGAATTTCAAGTAGAGACACGAGAGACTGCAGACACTGGGTTCTGGAGCATAAAGCAATGTGCTGGAGGAACCGAGTGGTTCAGGCAACATCCTTGGGGGGTGGGGGGGGGGGGGGGGGGGGAAGAAATTGCCACCATTTCAGGCCAAATCCTCATAGAGGGTCTCGACTTGAAATGTTGACAATTCCTTCTACTGTGAAATGATGGAGGGAGGGAGGGAGGGAGAGAGGGAGAGAGGGAGAGAGAGAGAGAGAGAGAGAGAGAGAGAGAGAGAGAGAGAGAGAGAGAGAGAGAGAGAGAGAGAGAGAGAGAGAGAGAGAGAGAGAGAGAGAGAGAGAGAGAGAGAGAGAGAGAGAGAGAGAGAGAGAGAGAGTGTGGGGGAGTGGGAGAGGAAGGGAGGGAGAGGGAGGGAGGGAGGGAGAGGGGGAAAAGAGAGAGAGAGAGAGAGAGAGAGAGAGAGAGAGAGAGAGAGAGAGCATTGCAGTGGAAGGGGAAGGGCAGAGAGAGTTTATTTCCATGTGTTTACATAATTTTTTTCATGTAACACACATATTGTGGAATGTTTCAAATACCAAATTCCACCAGCATAACAAGTAATTGAGTGTAATGGGGAACTAGCACAGAAGGGGAGTTATAGAGTCACAGAGCCACACAGCAGGGAAACAGGCCCTACAGCCCAACTCCTCCACGCCAACCAAGATGCCCTATCTAAGCAGGTCTTATTGGCTTGAGTTTGGCACATATCCTTCTGAACTTTTCCGATCCATGTATCTGCCCAGGTGTCTTTTAAATACTGTAATTGAATCTGCCTCAACTACCTGCTCTGGCAACTCTTTCCATGTATCCATCATCCTCTGAGTGAAAAACTTGCCCTTCAGGTTTCCATTAAATCTTGCCCCTCTCACCGATGACCTATGGTTTTTGGCGCAGTGGCAGTGTTGCTGCCTTACAGCGCCAGGGTCCCGGGTTCGATCCTGCCAGCAGGTGCTTGTCGATATAGAATTTGTACATCCTCGCTGTGACCTGCCTGGGTTTTCTCCGGGTGCTCCGGTTTCCACCCACGCTACAAAGACGTACAGGTTTGGAGGCAAATTAGCTTGGTGGAATTGTAAATTGTCCCTAATGTGTGTAGGATAGTGTTAGTGTGCGGGGATCGCTAGTCAGCACAAACTCAGTGGGCAGAAAGGCCTGTTTCCGTGCTCTATCTCTAAACTAAACTAAAACAGAGAGATTCAAAAAGGGAAAGATGAGTCTTAGGTGGACTATGTGAAGCTGAGAGCAGGGTGGAAAAGCCAGTCCATCACACAAACCAACCTCCCTTCTATTGACTCCATTTGTGCCTCATGCTGCCTCGGCAAGGCCAGCAGCATAATCAAGGACGAGTTGTACCCTGGTCACTCCCTCTTCTCCCCTGTCCCATCGGGCAAAAGGTATAGAAGTGTGAAAATCCACACCTCCAGATTCAGGGGCAGTTTCTGCCCAACTGTTATCAGTCAACTGAATCACCCTACCACAGCTAGAGAGCAGTGCTGAACTACTATCTACCTCATTGGTGACCCTTGGACTATCCTTGATCAGACTTTACTGGCTTCGTCTTGCACTGAAGATTGTTGCCTTATCATGTATCTGTAAACTGTGAATGGCTCGATTGTAATCATGTATTGTCTTTCCACTGACTGGTTAGCACGCAACAAAAGCTTTTCATTGTACCTCGCTCGGTACACGTGACAATAAACGAAAACTGAACTAAACTGGAACTGAAATAATCATGGGAGAGCTAATTTATAAAATAGCAGTTTTTGACATGAATAGAAGACTGGTTGACTAATCGGATGCAGAGAGCGGGCACAAATGGGCCTTTTACTCGTTGGGCAAGATGTAAGGAATCAATGAGTGGTTTACCACAAGGATTGGTTTGCGGGTGTTAACAAGTAACCAGCTTGGATAGAAACATAGAAAATAGGTGCAGGAGGAGGCCATTCGGCCCTTTGAGCCAGCACCGCCATTCATTGTGATCATGGCTGATCGTCCCCAATCAATACCCCGTGCCTGCCTTCTCCCCATATCCCTTGATTCCACTAGCCCCTAGAGCTCAATCTAACTCTCTCTTAAATCCATCCAGTGATTAGGCTTCCACTGCCCTCTGTGGCAGAGAATTCCACAAATTCACAACTCTCTGGGTGAAAAACCTCAGTTTTAAACGGCCTCCCCTTTATTCTAAGACTGTGGCCCCTGTTTCTGGACTCGCCCAACATTGGGGACATTTTTCCTGCATCTAGCTTATCCGGTCCTTTTATAATTTTATATGTTTCTATAAGATCCCCTCTCATGGATGAGGGAAGAAAAGGTATTCTTGCCAAACCCAACATTGAGTTTGATTATATTATGTTCTGCGTCAGTTGAATGCTGGATAGTTGACCACATAGGTTGAAAACTTATTATTAAATCCATCACGGGCTATCAGGTGGAATTGGTCATGTGCATCTGCGAGCCCGGTGTGGCCTTAGTTAACTCCTCAGCAAACATAATTCATAAGTTCATACGTTCCAGGAGCAGAATTAGGCCATTCGGTCCATCACGTCTACTCCGCTGTTCAATCATGGCTGATTTATCTTTCCCCAGCCCCATTCTCCTGCCTTTGCCCCATAACCCCTGACACCCGCACTAATCAAGAATCAACCTCCGCCTTAAAAATATCCATTGACTTAGGCGCCACAGCCGTCTGTGGCAATGAATTCCACAGATTCACCTCCCTCTGACGAAATAAATTCCCTTTTCACCTCCTTTCTAAAGGGACGTCCTTTTATTCTGAGGCTATGGCCTCTGGTCCTAGACTCTCCTCGCGAGTAGAAATATCCTCCCCACATGCACTCTGTCCAGACCTTTCACTATTCGAGGGCCACAGTGGCAATGAACGTACTAAGGGAAAAGTGCGACTGACGGGAAGTATAAAATTAGCGCTGGACTCATTGGAAATTCATGGAAATACAACGTGGGTTCATTAACAAGACGGCTGACAAACATTCCGTATGTTTGCTGCATTTTGCTATTTTTACATCAGTACGTCGACAGGTGTACGAGTTTGCTAAAAGGCATTTTATTTCTTACGCAGCGCACAATTTCTCTCCTGCAGGCACAATTGAATTGAATTGAACTGAATACATTTTATTAGCCAAGTATGTATACATACAAGGAATTTGCCTTGGTGCTTTGCTCGCAAGTCACAACACGACATACAGTAAACAATTAAGAATAATTGTCAGCCGTCTTAACAATAAAACATAAAACATTAAAACATTAAGAATAAAAACATTCTAGTTTAAACTATATTTGCTACGCATGCCACACATCTTTTGGTAGTTCTTCAACCCGCAGGGTTCCAGATGTAATGTGAAATCCCCTGGTCTGTGAGCATTGGGTTCAATTAGCATCCCTGATGCTACAATGGAGGGATGGTTGACAGAGTGACAGAAACAAATCTCGAGTGGCAAAAAGGATATCCATAAACTGCGCTCTTTCTCTGTGCATTGAAGTGTAAGGTGGCGCGGTGACATCTCCGGAAAGAAGGAATGGCTGACGTTTCGGGAGACACAAAAAGCTGGAGTAACTCAACGGGACAGGCAGCATCTCTGGAGAGACACAATAAGCCGTAGTAACACAACGTCGCACATTCCTTCTCTCCAGAGATGTTGCCTGTCCCACTGAGTTACTCCAGCTTCTTTGTGTCTATCTTCCGTATATATAAATGTTCTATTTGCCCACAATTGGCCCGCATCCCTCTAGATTATTCCTACGTGCGTACCTATACAAATGTCTCATAAATGGTGTTATTGTACCTGCCTTAGCGACTACCTCTGACAACTTGCTCCACATGCCGATTACTCTCTGTATGAAAAAGCTGCTCCAGGTTCCTACAGAATTTTCCCCCTCTCACCGTAAACCTGCCCCCCGCAGTTCTCGATTCCCCTACTCTGGTAAAAGGACTCTGCGCATTCACCTTATCTATTCCCCATGCGATTTTATTCATCTCTGTGAGATCACCCCCTCAGCCTCCAAGGAATAAAGTCCGAGCCTGCTCAACCTCTCCCTGTAGTTCAGTCCCACGTGTCCTGGCAACATGTTCAAATATCTTCTCTGCACTCCCTCCACCTTTTTATACATTCCCTGTGTTCTTTCCTCCATGCCTACACACGCACCACACACACACACACACACACACACACACACACACACACACACACACACTTCTCTGCACTTAAACATGCCTTTTTTCTAACTTTTTCTCATTCTGGTGGAGCTCTTCTCAAAGGGTGTTGAACCAGGAAATTTAATATTGCTTCCCTTTCCAAATATACAGCCTAATCCTTTTTAGCAAATTATTTTCTGCTTGTTTTAAATTAAATTCCATTTCATATGTGTAAATAATTTAATTTTCCAAACAACAACATTGAATTTGATCAGAAGATAGAAAGAAGGGATAGTTTACAATCCTTACCAAAGCCAATAAACGTCCAAACCTGTACAAGTTTGGAGTGTGGGAGGAAACCGGAGCACCCAGGGCCCGAAACTCCATACAGACAGCACCCGTAGTCAGGATTGAACCCGGGTCTCTGGTGGTGTAAGGCAACAGCTGTGCCACCGTACCGTCTTCTGGACACAAAGTGCTGGAGTAACTCAGCGGGTGAGGCAGCATCTCTGGAGAAAAGGAATAGGCAACATTTCGGGTTGGAACCCTTCTTTTGTTTAGTTTACTGATACAGCTTTGACACAGGCTTTTCGGCCCACCGAGTCCACACCGACCAGCGATCGCTGCACATTAACATTACCCGATACACACTAGGGACAATATACACTTACACCAAGCTAATTCACCTACAAACCTATACTTTGGAGTATGGCTGAGAAACGAAGATCTCGGAGGCAACCCACGCGGTCACGGGGCGAACGTACAAACTCCGTACAGACAGCACCCGTAGTGGGGATCGAACCCGGGTCTCTGGGTCTGCAAGTACTGTTAGGCAGCAACTCTACCACTGCGCCACCGTGCCGACCCCTCTTCAGACTGGGATCTGAACTTTATCGTATTGTGGATAGACACAAAATGCTGGAGTAACTCAGCGGGACAGGGCGCATCTCTGGAGCGAAGGAATGGGTGACGTTTAGGATCGAGACCCTTCTTCAGAGATCTGTTTAAGATGAATGCTGGACTGCTAGGGGCCAAATTAGGTTTAGAAGGCAGTTTAACTGAGTCTTGCTCAATATTCCTATTAAAACCAGCACGGACTATCTGACAGAATCACACTGGTGCAGGTGAAGGGCGTAGGTGCTGCCTTAGTTAACCTCTCATCAAAAACGAATAAGAAAAACAGTGCGGAATAAGGTAAATAGAGAGTGGTGTGACTTGCTGGGAATGTAAAATACAGTAGGAGCAGGGATCACTAGAATGCATTGAAATACACCACGGGTGCTTTTGCAAGATTGCTGACAAACATTCTGTACGTTTCCAGCATTTTCTATTTTCTACATCAGCCTATTGACACAAGTGAATGAGGGTTTGCTGTGAGGTAACTTTTTCTTTCTTACAGCGCTCACCAGCTCTTTCCCGCAGGCACAATATATTTGCTGCTTATGTCACACGTCATTCGATATTCCATCAACCCATGGGGTTTCAGATCCTCGGGTCTGTTTGCATTGGGCTCAATTAGTCTCCGAGCTGGATAAGAGGGTGAAGGAAAAATCCTGAGAAGCAGAGATGAGAACGAGTAACAGATACTGATAACTTGTGCTATTCCTCTGAGGACCCCAGTCAGGGCCGAATTAAGCCTGCAGCCAGCGGTTGCCAACTTCCCCACTCCCAAATACGGGACAAGGTGACGTCACCGCCCCACGTGACCTCACCCAGCCAGCGGCCACGTGCTCCCGCTCCACCAATGGCGGCCGCCCGGGCCGGGAGGCGGGTTTGCCAAGCAACCCCCATAGAGTGTCCGGAGGTAGACACAAGATGCTGGAGTAACTCAGAGGGACCTTCTTCGGGGTCTCGGCCCGAAACGTCACCCATTCCTTTTCTCCAGAGATGCTGCCTGTCCCGCTGAGTTACTCCAGCATGTTGTGTCGCGTCTTCAGCTAGGACATTTAGCCTTTCTGAGGCATGTGGTTTTGGAACACTCAAGTCAAGTCAAGTCAATTTTATTTGTATAGCACATTTAAAAACAACCCACGTTGACCAAAGTGCTGTACATCTGATTAGGTACTAAGGAAAAAATGAAACATACAGTAGCACGCAAACAGTTCACAGCGCCTCCTCAATGAGCCTCAAACGCTAGGGAGTAGAAATAGGTTTTGAGCCTGGACTTAAAGGAGTCGATGGAGTGGGCAGTTCTGATGGGGAGAGGGATGCTGTTCCACAGTCTAGGAGCTGCAACCGCAAAAGCGCGGTCACCCCTGAGCTTAAGCCTAGTGAGTAGTGAGTAGTGAGTAGTGAGTAGTGGGTAGTGAGTAGCCCCAAGTCGGCCGACCTGAGGGACCTGGAATTAGAGAGGGGGTTTAGAAGATTTTTGATGTAGGGGGGGGGGAATGTCCATTTAGGGCTTTATACGTGAATAAGAGGAGCTTGAAGTTGATTCTGTACCGTACAGGGAGCCAGTGGAGAGAGGCCAGAATCGGGATGATGTGGTCCCTTTTACGGGTACCCGTCAGGAGTCTCGCTGCGGCGTTTTGGACCAGTTGCAGGCGGGACAGGGAAGATTGGCTGATCCCAGTGTATAGGGAGTTGCAGTAGTCTAGGCAGGAGGAAATGAAAGCGTGAATGACTCGAACCAATAACAGGAATATACTCTCCCCTGACCCTCCAGGAATGATTTTGTTCAGTTGCCACTTCAGCCCTAATTGACATGCTTTGAACGAGTTCTTTCCTTAAAAGTTGAGACCCATAGAAGACTACTGAGCCCACGAACAGCGATGGCTTGGGTTTCAATGGTTCAATGTCTCTTTAGGGTGATGCATTTAGGTGCATTTAGGGTGGCATGGTGGTGCAGTGGTAGAGGTGCTGCCTTACAGCGCCAGAGACCCGGGTTCGATCCTGTCTACGGGTGCTGTCTGTACGGAGTTTGTACGTTCGCCCAGCACGTGACCCCATACCTCTTCATTCTCTGCTTATCCACGTGCCTGCCTAAAGCCCCTTAAATGCCCCTTTTGTGTCTGTCTTCACCACCACCCCTGGCAGCACGCTCCAGACTCCCATCACATCTCCTTTAAGCTATGTCCCTCTCCTTAGAGCTTTGCCCAGAGATCTTTGACAGGAAAATGATTCTGAGCCTTGTACAAGAAAAATAAATCTGTGCCTTCAATGACCGACCCGGGGAGAAGAAGAAAAATAAGCATTGCTGCTCAAATTAAATATTTACACTATAAAATAATTCCTCTGTGCGACATGGAGATAAATTACTTAGATAACCAAGGGAGGAGTCGAAAGAAGGGTCTCGGCCCAAAACGTCACCTATCCATGGTCTCCAGAGTTGCTGCTTGACCCGCTGAGTTACTCCAGCACTTGGTGTCCTTTTGTGCATTAACCAGCATCTGCAGTTCCTTGTTTGTTATCAGGCAACTGAACCATCCCACCAACAACTAGAGAGCAGTCCTGAGCTAACAACTACCTCATTGGAGACCCTTGGACTATCTTTGATCGCACTTTACTGCACCTTTTCTTGCACTAAACGGGGTACTGATTGAGAATGATCAGCCTTGATCACATTGAATGTTGGTGCTGGCTCGAAGGGCCGAATGGCCTACTCCTGCACCTATATAAAATAAAATTTAAAAAATTTAAAAATAAAATAAATTCACGTTATTCCCATTATCATGTATCTGTACACTGTGGATGGCTCAATTGTGATCATATATTCTTTCTGCTAACCGGTTAGCGAGCATCTAAAGCTTTTCACTGTACCTCGCTCGGCACATGTGACAATAAACGAAACTAACCTAAACTATAACCAAGAGCTTTCACAATGGGAAATTTACTAGGTAAAATATGAGCTCATTTTCTGACCAGGTTACTTGCATGGTGTTACTGATATCTTTCAACCTTTCGTCTGTAACATTTTTACGTTAGGTTTACCTTGAGTTCTATTGTGTGGGAAGGAACTGCAGATTCCGGTTTACACTGAAGATAGACCACAAAATGCTGGAGTAACTCAGCGGCGGCCTCACTGGATAGAAGGAATGGGTGACGTTTCAGGGCGAGACCCTTCATTAGACCGAGAGTCAGGGGAGAGGGAATCAAAGAGATAAGGAAGTGTAAGAATTCAAAAGAGATGAAGCTCAAAGGGTTATTTGAAGTTAGAGAAATCAATATTCATCCAGCTGGGGTGTAAGCTGCCCAAGCGAAATATGAGGTGCTGTTCCTCCAATTTGCACTGGGCCTCACTCTGACAATGGAGGAGGCCCAGTTCTATTGCTTTGTTAGTTTTCTTCAAAGGTTTAGATGTTCGATTCGCATTGTGTTTCGAATGTAGTGGGATTGTGGTTTCCATCAAAGACTGTACTTCTCCAATCCAATGTAGCAATACTGCAGGCAATCTGGCAGTCAGGTTTAAAAATAAACTCTTTTATAGATCATTAACACAGGAGAACTAATAAATCTTAGCTACTCGTCCATGGTTATTAGTCAAAACATTTAGCATTGTCATAATTATTTAATGCACAAGAAACACTGTGTTTGACATTCAAACATTGCAAAGATGCAACAAAGGTATTTTTATTTATTTACCAGCTTTTTCTCAAGGGAACAGATTCCCTGTAAAAGCATTGAACTCAAGGAGCATAAATTCCAAAATAAACTGTTTCAGCAGCTGGCAATTTTTATTAGGGCAGAAAACAACAGAGTAAACAAAGGCATTTCTGCATTTCCACGATCTGCTACCGTTAGATGAATAGAGGAGATGAGAGAAGAGATAAATATTCTGGAATAATTCGCGTTTAGCACCACCTGTGTGGGATTAGGAACGAAGAGATAAATCAGCCATGATTGAATGGCGCAGTAGACTTGATGGGCCAAATGGCCTAATTCTGCTCCTGTCACTTATGACTTTTGGCAGAGGAAAACATCTAAAAAGGCAAGTAATAGGACTTTATATTTTCCAGAGAGGATAAAGTTATATTGGATAATATCAGACGAATGTCACAACAGTGGTGCAGCTGGTAGAGCCACTGCCTCTTAGCTCCAGAGACTTAGATTCGATCCGTACCACTGATGCTGCCTGTGTGGAGTTCATGTTTAGGAAGGAACTGCAGGTGCTGGTTTAAACTGAAGATAGACACAAAATGCTGGAGTAACTCAGCGGGACAGGCACCATCTCTGGAGAGAAGGAATGGGTGACGTTTTGGGTCGAGGCCCTTCTTCAGACTGATCGGTCTGAAGTTACTCCAGCATTTTGTGTAGAGTTCATGTTCTTTCCATGACTGTGTGACGTTCCTCCAGGTGCTCCAGCTTCTTCCCACCCATCCCTAAAACATGTGTGTTGGTAGGCTAACTCTCCGCGATATATTATCCCTCGTATGTACATGAGTGATAGAGCCTAGAGGCAGATGATGGATATGTGGGAATGGGATTCATAGTCATAGAGTCGTACTGTACGGAAAAGGGCCCTTCGTCCCACTTGTCCATGCCCCATCTACACCAGTCTTACCTGCCTGTGTTTCGCCCATATCCCTCTAAACCTTTCCTATCCATGTACCTGTCCACATTTATTTTTAATCCTCATGGTATCAGCCTCAACTACCTCCTCTGGCAGCTTGTTCCATATACCCACCACCCTCTGAGTGAACAGGTTGCCCCCCCAGGCTCCTATTAAATATTGCCCCTCTCTCCTTTAAACTGTGCTCCTTGATTCCCCTACTCTGGGTAAAAGGCTCCGTGCCTTTACCCTATCTATTCCCCTCGTGATCATACACAGCTGTATAAGATTATGTAGGATTAGTGTAAATTACTCCATGATTGTTTGTGCATAGTCTCGATGGACCAAATGGCCTGTTTGCATGCCATAGGGCTGATTCTTTGAAAAGACTTGTTCAGAAAGTTATATATCGTAAGGAGCTACTAAAAGGATAGATGGGTAAAGGTGGTGAGAGACTTAGAGAGGGAATCATTTTTAGTATCTAAGGTAATCAAACAGGGAGCACTAAAGAAAGTGAAGATCACAAAGCATGGATTAGGTTTGGTCTCCTAATCTGAGGAAAGACATTCTAGCCTTAGAGGGAGTACAGAGAAGGTTCACCAGATTGATCCCTGGGATGGCAGGACTTTCATATGAAGAAAGACTGGATAGACTAGGCTTATACTCACTGGAATTTAGAAGACTGAGGGGGGATCTTATTGAAACATATAAAATTCTTAAGGGGTTGGAGAGGCTAGATGCGGGAAGATTGTTCCCGATGTTGGGGAAGTCCAGAACCAGGGGTCACAGCTTAAGGATGAGGGGGAAGTCTTTTAGGACCGAGATGAGAAAACATTTCTTTACACAGAGAGTGGTGAGTCTGTGGAATTCTCTGCCACAGAAGGTAGTTGAGGCCAGTTCATTGGCTATATTTAAGAGGGGGTTAGATGTGGCCCTTATGGTTAGAGGGATCAGGGGGTATGGAGAGAAGGCAGGTACAGGTTTCTGAGCTGGATGATCAGCCATGATCATATTGAATGGCGGTGCAGGCTCGAAGGGCCGAATGGCCTACTCCTGCACCTATTTTCTATGTTTCTATGTTTCTAAATGATGATGGGGGTCAGAGAGACCAGTCTTCTTCTTGCGTTTGAGGCAGCAGAAGTTATGAAGCTGCTTCTGCTTCTGCTGTCTCTGTTTGTTGTCGTTCGCCTGACTGAGGTCAGTTGACAGGGCTCACACCACCGGGAGGTCGACAACATGAGCCCCAAACGGAGACCAGTGATGCTCAAGAAAGATGGACCAGATGCCATTTCAACACTCCATGGACGTTTTGTGCACTGGCAGAGTGGCCAGAATCCTGCTGGGGTGCAGATGGGTCATTGTCAGCAAGTTTGGTTTTAGTTTAGTTTAGAGATACAGTGCGGAAACAGGCCCTTCGGCCCGCCGAGCACGTGACGACCGGCGATCCCCACACACCAGCACTATCCCACACACTGGGGACAGTTTACTATTTTTACCGGAGTTCTGTAAATCTTTGGAGTGTGGGAAGAAACCGGAGCACCCGGAGAAAACCTACGCAGGTTTCGTATAGGGGGATCGTACAGATAGCCCCCATAGTCAGGATCGAACCCGGGTCCCTGGTGCTGCAAGGCAGCAACTCTACCGTTGCACCCCCTGGACATCCATATTTAACCCTGCTTCAGACATTGTTGAGGTCTCTCCGTTTTTCATGAGCACCAACCATTTCACTGTCACTACATTAAATCCCCAAATTAAAGTTTTATTGAGTCTGATTCTACCACCTTTTCAGAGATGCTGCCTGTGCCACTGAGTTGCTCCGGCATTTTGTGATTATCTTTGGTTTAAAACCAGCATCTGCAGTTCCTTCCTACATATGTTCTCCAAAGATGCTGCCTGGCCCGCGGAGTTACTCCAGCACTTTGGGTCTTCTTTTTTCAACTCTTCAAAGGAGGTTCCACACTTTTTTGCTGGAGGGGATCAGACAACATTTTGGGCCAAAAGACAATACACAATAGGTGCAGGAATAGGCCATTCGGCCCTTCGAGCCAGCACCGCCATTCAATGTGATCATGGCTGATCATTCACAATCAGTACCCCGTTCCTGCCCTCTCCTCATACCCCCTGACTCCGCTATCATTAACTCTAACTCTCTCTTGAAAGCATCCGGAGAATTGGCCTCCACTGCCTTCTGAAGCAAATTCCACAGATTTACAACTCTCTGAGTGAAAAAGTTTTTCCTCATCTCCGTTCTAAATGGCCTACCCCTTATTCTTAAACTGTGGTCCCTGGTTCTGGACTCCCACAACATCGGGAACATGTTTCCTGCCTCGAGCATGTTCAATCCCTTAATAATCTTATATATGTTTCAATAAATCCCCTCTCATCCTTCTGGGACCCTTCTTCAGACTGACGGAATAGAGTGGAGAAAACTGGTAAAGAGAGGTGAGGGAAAGGGAGAGAGCACTGGTCTTGTTCCCTGTTAAGAACAGTTATTTTTCTGATTCTGAATGTGACTTCAGGCTAGCAAGAGGGAGGCTAAACCTGTGAGGTAGTGAAGTTGTGCTTTAGAAATTTGGACCTGTTGTCTTCGGTGGTACGAGATCTTGGGATATTTCTTAACGCAACCAAATGGGGACAATTTTCCAGACCCATCTGTTCTCTGCAGATTAACCAGAAGGGTGAAACTACTACAACATACATGGTTTCGGCTCAAGTGTTGGTCTATACTTGTTACCAGGCTACGACGTGTTGCCAAGCTACATTTGTTGCCAGGCAACTAACTAACACACTGTTGGCTCCTAAAGTGGTGTTAAGGTAACAGTAGTGGCTGAAAGGCAATTGCAATGTTATATATTACACAATGCAATACAAATGCAACGTTATATATTGTTTTGCCAGAAAATAGCTACTTTCCATCTAGTGACTCCTGAGGAAAGACGTCAAAATGATGGAGCAACTCAGCGGGTCAGGCAGCATCCCTGGCGAACATGGATCGGTGATAGAAACATAGAAACATAGAAAATAGGTGCAGGAGTAGGCCATTCGGCCCTTCGAGCCTGCACCGCCATTCAATGTGATCATGGCTGATCATCCAACTCAGTATCCCGTACCTGCCTTTTCTCCATACCCCCTGATCCCTTTAGCCACAAGGGCCACATCTAACTCCCTCCTAAATATAGCCAATGAACTGGCCTCAACTACCTTCTGTGTGAAAAAAAACTTTCTCATCTCGGTCCTAAAAGACTTCCACCTTAACCCTTAAACTGTGACCCCTTGTTCTGGACTTCCCCAACATCGGGAACAATCTTCCTGCATCTAGCCTGTCCAACCCCTTAAGAATTTTGTACGTTTCTATAAGATCCCCCCTATGTTTAGGGTCAGGGTCCCTTCATCAATCTAAAGAAGGATGCCAACTCAAAACTTCACCTATCCTTGTTCTCCAGGGATGCTTACTGACCCGCTGGGTAACTCCAGCACTTTGTGTGCCTTTCCTTGGTAAACCAGCATCTGCAGTTTCTTGTTTCTCCAAAGTGATTCATGACACTGGGAAAAGTTGGACCAAGCCACCCAGGGAAACATATTCACGGATGAGATACCCAAAGGTTAACAGTGTCTCAGATTACAACTCATCACATTCCCTGAGGGAGGGAACTACTGGAAGAGAGGAAGACACGAGAAGATTGCTTTCTCATTTTGCGACATTTAACCTATTCTGTATGCACATATATGCAATACATACAATTTTTACAATCAGTCTGAAGGACGGGTTCGACCCGAAAGGTCACCCATTCCTTCTCTCCAGAGATGCTGCCTCTCCCGCTGAGTTACTCCTGCTGAGGCTTGTATACACTGGAATTTTGAAAGGATGAGAGGAGATCTTATCGAAACGAATAAGATTATTCATGGGTTGGACATGTTAGAGGCAGGAAACATGTTCCCAGTGTTGGGGGAGTCCAGAACAAGGGGCCACAGTTTAAGAATAAGGGGTAGGCCATTTAGAACTGAGATGAGGAATAACTTTTTCAGTCAGAGAGTGGTGAATCTGTGGAATTCTCTGCCTCAGAAGGCAGTGGAGGCCAATTCTCTGAATGCATTCAAGAGAGAGCTAGATAGAGCTCTTAAGGATGGCGGAGTCAGGGGGTATGGGGAGAAGGCAGGAACGGGGTACTGATTGAGAATGATCAGCCATGATCACATTGAATGGCGGTGCTGACTCGAAGGGCCGAATGGCCTCCTCCTGCACCTATTGTCTATTGTCTATTGTCCAGCATTTTGTGTCTATCTCCAGTTTATACCAGCATCTGCGGTTCCTTCCTACACAATAAACAGTGGCTCAGACTAAATGAGAACATTCCCAGTTCAAATTCCGCTCCAGAGAGATGTGCAAAACAATATAGGTTTGTGGAGGCACAAGGAAATGCAGATGCTGGTTTACAAAACAAAAACACAATATCTTCACCAATATCTTTATCCTTTCACTTCGACGGGCTACTGTCCCCATCTGTCCCCAGGGGGTATGGGGAGAAGGCAGGAACGGGGTACTAATTGTGAATGATCAGCCATGATCACATTGAATGGCGGTGCTGGCTCAAAAGGCTGAATGGCCTACTCCTGCACCTATTGTCTATTGACTATTGTCTATTGTTGCAAGAACACCTCCAACCTTCCAGATCCCACGAAAAGTAAAGCGACCTGTTTCAATGACCACCGCCCACGAGCTCTAACATTGACCATGATGGAACGGTTTGAGGAATAGATAAAGGCCCACATTAGCAGCAGTCTCCCGAACAATCTAGCCCCTTGCAATTACGTACAGCAAAAATACACTCACAGTGGATACTATCTCCCTTGCACAATGTAAAGACACAAAATGCTGAAGTAACTCAGCAGGTTAGGCGGCATCTCTGGAGGACATGGATAGGTGATGTTTCGAGTCGGGACTCATCTTCAGACTGACTTAGTCTAATGTCGATAGATTTATCCCTCTAGTGCAGTACTGAGGGAGTTCCGCAGTCAGCGGTTCCACAATGTTTCACTTATTCACATGTTGTTTTGTGACATAAAAGAAGGTCATTTGGCCCATCAAGTCTATGCTAGCTCTCAAAGCATTCCTATCAAGCCCCGGAAGTGGCGGCGCCTAACGGCAGCGGCTCACTAGCAGTCTGTTCGTCTTTTTTCCTTTTTTTTTTGTTTTTGTTGTGTGTCGGTGTTGGGATGGTTTTTATATATATTTTTGGTTGTGTATGTGTGGGAGGGGGTGGTGGTGTGGGGGGGGGGGGGAACTTTTCTCTTCCTCACGGCGCGGGGTGCGGCTCGGCTGCGGGGCCTAACATCGCCCGGTGCGGCTTGGCCGCTGGACTTTACATCGCCCGGTGCGGCTTGGCCGCTGGACTTAACAGTGCCCGGTGCAGCTCGGCCGCGGGACTTTACATCGCTGGTGCGGCTCGACTGCGGGACTTAACATCGCCCGGTGCGGCTCGACCACGGGACTTAACATCGCCCGGTGCGGCTCGACCACGGGACTTAACATCGCCCGGTGCGGCTCGGCCACGGGACTTAACATCGCTGGTGCGGCTCGACCACGGGACTTTACATCGCCCGGTGCGGCTCGGCCACTGGACTTAGCTGCGCAAGGCTTGGTCGCGGGCCTTTCATCGCCCGGTTCGGCCGCGGGACGTTTCAGCGCCCGGTGCGGGGACTGTGCGGGTCGGTCGGGGATGAGCTGTCTGTCCGTGGGCATGGGGAAGAGAGTGGAAGTTTTGTTGCCTCCATCACAGTGAGGGGGTGTTTGGAGTCACTGTGATGGACGTTTGTGTTGGGGTTATGTGTCTTGTGTTCTTTTTTTCTATGACTGCTATGTAGTTTCGTTCGGTACTTCGGTGCCGAACGACAAATAAAGCTCTGTTATACCTGTTATACCTGTTATTCCCAGGGAAGAGTTTAGTTACGTTTATGGTTTTAGGCAGAAACACAATCTGCCACAGGCAATGATGGTCCACTTCCATACTGCTTTCATTGAGTCCGTCCTCACCTTCTCCATCATGGTCTGGTTTGGCTCAGCCACCAAGCACGACATCCGGAGGCTGCAACGGATCGTTCGCACAGCTGAGAAGGTTGTTGGCTGCAACCTTCCCCCCATTGACGAACTGTACACTGCAAGGGCCAGGAAGCGAGCGGGCAAGATCATCTCTGAACCCTCTCACCCTGGCCACAAAATCTTCGAAGCACTTCCCTCTGGAAGGCGACTCCGGACTGTCAAAGCAGCCACAGCCAGACATAAAAACAGCTTTTTTTCCATGAGTAGCAGCTCTACTCAATAACCAAAGTCTGCCGTCTCTTTTTTGCTCTGGGTTATTTTCACCCACATGTTTAGACCATAATGTTGTATCCTTATTGTTTTGATGTGGTTGTGCTTCATTCTTAATTGTTAACTGTATGTTTGTGTTGTCATTTGTGAACGGAGCACCAAGGCACATTGCTTGTATATGCATATACTTGGCCAAAAAAATTATTCATTCATTCATTCATTCATTCATTCATTCATCTATTGTCACGTGTACCGAGGTGCAGTGAAAAGCTTTTTGTTGCGTGCGATCCAGTCAGCTGCCAGGCTATATATAATTACAATCTAGCCGTCCACAGTGTACAGAAGCTGGATAAAGGGTATAACGTTTAGTGCAAGACCAAGTCTAGTAAAGTCTGATTAAAGATAGTCTGAGGGTCTTCAATGAGGCAGATAGTAGCTCAGGACCATTCTCTAGATGTTGGGAAGATGGTTGAGTAGCCTGATAACAGCTGCGAATAAATTGCCTCTGAAACTGGAGGTATGGGTTTTCACACTTCTGCACGGTAGCGCAGCGGTAGAGTTGCTGCTTTACAGCGAATGCAGCGCCGGAGACACAGGTTCGATCCTGACTACGAGTGCTGCACTGTAAGGAGTTTGTACGTTCTCCCCGTGACCTGCGTGGGTTTTCTCCGAGATCTTCGGTTTCCTCCCACACTCCAAAGACGTACAGGTATGTAGGTTAATTGGCTGGGTAAATGTAAAAATTGGCCCTAGTGGGTGTAGGATAGTGTTAATGTACGGGGATCACTGGGCGGCACGGACTTGGAGGGCCGAAAAGGCCTGTTTCCGGCTGTAGATATATGATGATGATGAAGGGGTGACTGGGGTGAGACTCGTCCTTGATCATGCTGGTGGCCAAAGCACCAAGCTACTATAGTTATGGTCATACAGCATGGAAACAGACCCTTTGGCCCAACTCACCCATGCCGACCAAAATGGCCCATTCAAGCTAGTCCCATTTGTCCAGGTTTGGCCCATATCCATCTTCATCCAAACCTTAGATAGACACAAAAAGCTGGAGTAACTCAGCGGGACAGGCAGCATCTCTGGAGAGAAGGTATGGGTGACATTTCGGGTCGAGACCCAACCTTTCCTGTCCATGTATCTGTCAATTTATCTAGCAAACCAGTATGTCTTTCCAAAGTTGGTAGAGAAAACCAGGGGAACATTGACGAACTGCATGCAATCATGGAGAGAAGATGAAAACCCCGTGTAGATGGCACTGAGGTCAGGATCAAATCTGGGTGCCTAGAAGTGGGAGAGAGCAGAACTTATCTGCAGTATTTATTCACAAAATGCTGGAGTAACTCAGCCGGTCAGGCAGCATCTCAGGAGAGAAGGAATGGGTGACGTATCGGGTTGAGACCCTTCTTCAGACCTAGAACTATCTGCAGTCTCACTGCATAACCCCACACTGTGCTTTGAATCCTACTTTAGAAATGTGAACCGATAGACCTCAACAGAATTAACCAGGCTGCCTCGGCAGGGCCTACGGCATAATCAAGGACGAGTCGCACCCTGGCCACTCCCTCTTCACGCCTCTCCTATTGGGCAAAAGGTATAGAAGCGTGAAAAGGCACACCTCCAGATTCAGGGACAGTGCCTTGCCAGCTGTAATCAGGCATAGATAGAGTGGATGTGGAAAGGATGTTTCCACTGGTGGCAGAGTCTAGGACCAGAGGTCGTAGCATCAGAATTAAAGGGCGCTCTTTTAGAAAGGAGGTGAGGAGGAACTTCTTTAGTCAGAAGGTGGAATTCATTGCCACAGAGGGCTGCGGAGGCCAAATCAGTGGATATTTTTAAGGCAGAGATAGACAAATTCTTGATTAGAACGGGGGTCAAAGGTTATGGGGAGAAGGCGGGGAAAATGGGATTAGGTGGCAGAGATCAGCCATGATTGAATGGCGGAGTAGACCCGATGGGCCGAATGGCCTGATTCTACTCTTATAACTTGTTAACCTATGAACCTGTGAACCGAATCATCCTACCACATCCAGGGAGCAGTCCGGAAACTACTATCTACCTCATCGGACGTATTTATTCACAAAATGCTGGAGTAACTCAGCAGGTCAGGCAGCATCTCAGGAGAGAAGGAATGGGCGACGTTTCGGGTCGAGACGCTTCTTCAGTCTGAAGAAGGGTCTCGACCCGAAACGTCACCCATTCCTTCTCTCCTGAGATGCTGCCTGACCTGCTGAGTTACTCCAGCATTTTGTGAATAATTACCTTCGATTTGTACCAGCATCTGCAGTTATTTTCTTATATTACACCATCAGTTAGTGTTCATAAGGTCATAAGTGATAGGAGAAGAATTAGGCCATTCGGCCCATCAAATCTACTACGTCATTCATTTTTTCTTACATCTACCTCATCGGAAACCTTTGGACTATCTTTGATCCTGACATTACTGGCTTCACCTTGCACTAAACGTCATTCCCTTATCACGTATCTGTAAACTATATGTATTGTCTTTCCGCTGGCTGGTTAGCACGCAACAAAAGCTTTTCACTGTACCTCGGTACACGTGGCAACAAACTGAACTGAAACTGAAACTGAAACTGAAACTTTTGGTCGAGGAGTCGCATGCCTTCCATGCCACCCAACAAGGACAGATTTCCCCTGTGATTCTCTGCCGAGCAGTCAGACGAGCAAGACTTCCACAACATGCGTGGTTTTGGCTCAACTGTTGGTCGACGGTTGTTACCAGGATACCACGGTTGCCAAGCGACATTTGTTGCTATGCAACTGACTTAATTCACCGCCGTCTCTCTCTCCCGGGCTGACGCATGGGGTCCCAGGGCACCATTCAATAGAGAACATGGGAGTTAATCCTGTGTAATCTGGCCAACGATAGTTTTTCCTGTTAAATAGCGGTTGGAATTAAGCGATGATCTCGTCGCCCTGGCAACACGTGGGAGCTTTGTTGCGCAGTTGCAGAATGTTGCACCCTTTTGAAAAGTATTTCATTGGGCCCACCGGTCTATGATGGGACATCTGGGAAGGGATTCAAAAAGAAAATGCTGTATAAACCCAAGTGCTAATGTGGAGGAAGGAATTGCAGATGCTGGTTTACACCGAAGAAAGACACAAAATGCTGGAGTAACTCAGTGGGACAGGCTGCACCTCTGGATAGAAGGAGTGGACCCTCGCCAGGACAGGATGGCCCTGCAGAGAGTAGTGCGTTCGGCGGAACGCACCATGGGAACTACACTCGTCCCCCTGCAGGACCTATACATCAGGAGGTGCAGATCCAGAGCAAGCAAGATCATGAGGGACCCCTGCCACCCCAGTAACGGACTGTTCCAGATGCTACGATCAGGCAAACGCCTCCGCTGTCACGCTGTGAAAACGGAGAGGATGAGACGGAGCTTCTTCCCACAGGCTATCAGAACTGTCAACTTTTATAACCCCAGAGACTAAATTTTTGTCGACACTTTTTGTGCGATGTTTAGTAACTTATTAACTTTATTTATATGCTGTAACTGTAATTCTATTTGTGCACAACCCGCAGGCATTGCCACTTTCATTTCACTGCACATCGAGTATGTGTATGTGACAAATAAATTTGACTTGACTTGACTAAATGCAAGTGCTATTTGCATTCAGGGTTTTGACCAGTTTTAGTACAGTTTAGAGATACAGTGCGAAAAACAAGCCCTTCTGCCCACCAAGTCCGTACCGGCCAGCGATCCCTGCACACTAACACTGCCCTACACACACACGGGACAATTTTACATTTAAACAAAGCCAATTAACCTACAAGCCTGTATGTCTTTGGAGTGTGGGAGGAAGTACCCGTAGTCAGGATCGAACTCGGGTCTGTGGCGCGGTAAAGCAATTCCACTGCTATGCCACTGTACCTTATAGAAACATATAAAATTCTTAAGGGGTTGGAGAGGCTAGATGCGGGAAGATTGTTCCCGATGTTGGGGAAGTCCAGAACCAGGGGTCACAGCTTAAGGATAAGGGGGAAGTCTTTTAGGACCGAGATGAGAAAACATTTCTTCACACAGAGAGTGGTGAGTCTGTGGAATTCTCTGCCACAGAAGGTAGTTGAGGCCAGTTCATTGGCTATATTTAAGAGGGAGTTAGATGTGGCCCTTGTGGCTAAAGGGATCAGGGGGTATGGAGAGAAGGCAGGTACAGGTTACTGAGCTGGATGATCAGCCATGATTAGATTGAATGGCGGTGCAGGCTCGAAGGGCCGAATGGCCTACACCTGCACCTATTTTCTATGTTTCAATGTTTCTAGCGCCCATTATATGGGGATATATGGGGAATTTTGCCATCATATATAAGAAATAACACAGAACATAGGACAGTACAGCACAGGAACTGGACCTTTCAGCACACAGAATCTGTGCCGAACATGATGCCAAGTTAAAGTGATCTCGTCTGTCTGCACATGATCCACATCCCTTCATTCCCTGCATATCTAAAAGCCTCTTAAATGCACTATCCACCACGATCTCTGACAGCATGTTCCACACTCTGTGTAAAAAAACGTGCCCCACACATCTCCTCTAAATGTTGCCCCTCCCACCTTAAAACTATGCCCTCTAGTCCTCGACATTTGCACCCAGGGGAAAATCATTCTGACTGGCTATCCCCCCTCCACCCCCCCACCCGCCATCTTTGCACATCCCCAATCCTGGACCATCTGCTCGTCACTTTAATTTCATGTTTCATGTATCTTGTCGTGTTTTATCACTGTTGGCAGACCAATTACTACCCAGGGCTAAATAAAGTTCTATCGTATCGTATCGTATCTATGCCTCTTATCATTTTGAATACTTCTGCCAAGGTCCCTTCAACCTCTGATGTTCCAGGGAAAACAATCCAAGTTCGGCCAGTTTCGCCTTATAGATGACACCTTCCATTCCAAGTCGCATTCCGGTAAACCTTTCCTGCACCCTCTCCGTAGCCTCCACATCCATCCTGTAATGGGGGCGGCCAGACCAACACCAAATGCGGACTGACTAAAGTCTTCTAAATCTGCAACATGACTTCCTGATTCTTGTACTTAATGCCTCCACCAATAGACAATAGACAATAGACAATAGGTGCAGGAGTAGGCCATTCGGCCCTTCGAGCCAGCACCGCCATTCAATGTGATCATGGCTGATCATTCTCAATCAGTACCCCGTTCCTGCTTTCTCCCCATACCCCCTGACTCCGCTATCCTTAAGAGCTCTATCTAGCTCTCTCTTAAATGTATTCAGAGAATTGGCCTCCACTGCCCTCTGAGGCAGAGAATTCCACACCTTCACCACTCTCTGACTGAAAACGTTCTTCCTCATCTCCGTTCTAAATGGCCTACCCCTTATTCTTAAACTGTGGCCCCTTGTTCTGGACTCCCCCAACATTGGGAACATGTTTCCTGCCTCTAACATGTCTAACCCCTTAATAATCTTATACGTTTCGATAAGATCCCCTCTCATCCTTCTAAATTCCAGTGTATACAAACCTAGTCGCTCCAGTCTTTCAACATATGACAGTCCCGCCATTCCGGGAATTAACCTAGTAAACCTACACTGCACGCCTTCAATAGCAATGAAAGCAAGCATACCATACACCTTCTTTACCACTCTATCTACTTGTGTTGCTACTTTCAGGGAGCTGTGGACTTGCACCTCAAGAACTGCTCTGTACTTTAAATGCAGTGGAATATTTAGGCAAACCCTCACGTTTGCCCCATTTCATCCTTTATGCTGAGTTCCACTGACATCTTGAACTGTGGACGGCTTGATTATGATCACGTACAGCCTTTTCTTTGACTGGATAGCATGCAACAAAGACCTTGCGCTGAGCCTCGGTACACGTGATAATAAACTAAATTGAAACTGAAAGAAGGGAGAGATTGAACTTTCTTTCGCCTTCCATCACAATGAGGAATGCGGAGGAGTGGCTGTGGTGGATGTTCATGTTAAGATGTATTTTGTGTGTCCTGTTGCTTTTTATTCTTATGACTGTATGGCAAATGAAGTTCCTCGTATGTTGCAAAACATACTTGGCTAACAAAGTATTATTGTGATTGTGTTTGATTGTGATTGTGAACTGAAACCTCAGTACAGTTTTGGTCTCCTAATCTGAGGAAAGACATTCTCGCCATAGAGGGAGTACAGAGAACGTTCACCAGATTGATTCCTGGGATGGCAGGACTTTCATATGAAGAAAGACTGGATAGACTCGGCTTGTACTCGCTGGAATTTAGAAGATTGAGGGGGGATCTTATAGAAACTTACAAAATTCTTAAGGGGTTGGACAGGCTAGATGCAGGAAGATTGTTCCCGATGTTGGGGAAGTCCAGAACAAGGGGGCACAGTTTAACTGAGGGTGAGAGGAAGTCATGGACGAGTTAGAATATTGGAACTAGAATGTTAGAGTTTAGTTTAGTTTAATTTAGTTTATTATTATTATAGAAACATAGAAACATAAAAAAAATAGGTGCAGGAGAAGGCCATTCAGCCCTTCGAGCCAGCACCGCCATTCAATGCGATCATGGCTGATCACTCTCAATCAGTACCCCGTTCCTGCCTTCTCCCCATACCCCCTCACTCCGCTATCCTTAAGAGCTCTATCCAGCTCTCTCTTGAAAGCATCCAACGAACTGGCCTCACTGTCTTCTGAGGCAGAGAATTCCACACCTTCACCACTCTCTGACTGAAAAAGTTCTTCCTCATCTCCGTTCTAAATGGCCTACCCCTTATTCTTAAACTGTGGCCCCTTGTTCTGGACTCCCCCAACATTGGGAACATGTTTCCTGCCTCTAATGTGTCCAATCCCCTAATTATCTTATATGTTTCAATAAGATCCCCCCTCATCCTTCTAAATTCCAGTGTATACAAGCCTAATTGCTCCAGCCTTTCAACATACGACAGTCCCGCCATTCCGGGAATTAACCTAGTGAACCTACGCTGCACGCCCTCAATAGCAAGAATATCCTTCCTCAAATTTGGAGACCAAAACTGCACACAGTACTCCAGGTGCGGTCTCACCAGGGCCCGGTACAACTGTAGAAGGACGTCTTTGCTCCTATACTCAACTCCTCTTGTTATGAAGGCCAACATTCCATTGGCTTTCTTTACTGCCTGCTGTACCTGCATGCTTCCTTTCAGTGACTGATGCACTAGGACACCCAGATCTCGTTGAACATCCCCTCTTCCTAACTTGACACCATTCAGATAATAATCTGCCTTTCTATTCTTACTTCCAAAGTGAATAACCTCACACTTATCTACATTAAACTGCATCTGCCATGTATCCGCCCACTCACACAACCTATCCAAGTCACCCTGCAGCCTTATTGCATCTTCCACACAATTCACACTACCCCCCAGCTTAGTATCATCTGCAAATTTGCTAATGGTACTTTTAATCCCTTCATCCCTTCATCTAAGTCATTAATGTATATCGTAAATAGCTGGGGTCCCAGCACCGAACCTTGCGGTACCCCACTGCCATTCCGAAAGGGACCCATTTATCCCCACTCTTTGCTTTCTGCTGTCAACCAATTTTCTATCCATGTCAGTACCCTACCCCCAATACCATGTGCTCTAATTTTGCCCACTAATCTCCTATGTGGGACCTTGTCGAAGGCTTTCTGAAAATCGAGGTACACCACATCCACTGACTCTCCCCTGTCAATTTTCCTAGTTACATCCTCAAAAAATTCCAGTAGATTTGTCAAGCATGATTTCCCCTTCGTAAATCCATGCTCCTGTTACTGCTATCCAAATGCTCAGCAATTTCGTCTTTTATAATTGACTCCAGCATCTTCCCCACCACTGATGTCAGACTAACTGGTCTATAATTACCCGTTTTCTCTCTCCCTCCTTTCTTAAAAAGTGGGATAACATTTGCTATCCTCCAATCCACAGGAACTGATCCTGAATCTATAGAACATTGAAAAATAATCTCCAATGCTTCCACTATTTCTAGAGCCACCTCCTTAAGTACCCTGGGATGCAGACCATCAAGCCCTGGGGATTTATCAGCCTTCAGTCCCATCAGTCTACCCAAAACCATTTCCTGCCTAATGTGGATTTCCTTCAGTTCCTCCATCACCCTAGAACATTTGGGAGATTGTGTGTATCTTCCTCAGTAAAGACAGATCCAAAGTAACGGTTTAACTCGTCTGCCATTTCTTTGTTCCCCATAATAAATTCCCCTGCTTCTGTCTTCAAGGGACCCACATTTACCTTGGCTATTTTTTTCCTCTTCACGTACCTAAAAAAACTTTTGCTATCCTCCTTTATATTATTGGCTAGTTTACCCTCGTACCTCATCTTTTCTCCCCGTATTGCCTTTTTAGTTAACTTTTGTTGCTCTTTAAAAGAGTCCCAATCCTCTGTCTTCCCACTCTTCTTTGCTATGTTATACTTCCTCTCCTTAATTTTTATGCTGTCCTTGACTTCCCTTGTCAGCCACAGGTGTCTCTTACTCCCTTTAGAGTCTTTCCGCCTCTTTGGGATAAATTGATCCTGCAACCTCTGCATTATTCCCAGGAATACCTGCCATTGCTGTTCTACCGTCTTCCCTGCTAGGGCCTCCTTCCAGTCAATTTTGGCCAGCTCCTGCCTCATGCCTCTGTAATCCCCTTTGCTATACTGTAATACTGACACTTCCGATTTTCCCTTCTGCCTTTCCATTTGCAGAGTAAAACTTATCATGTTGTGATCACTGCCTCCTAATGGCTCTTTTACCTCTAGTCCCCTTATCAGATCAGGATCATTACACAACACTAAATCCAGAATTGCCTTCTCCCTGGTAGGCTCCAGTACAAGCTGTTCTAAGAATCCATCTCGAAGGCACTCTACAAACTCTCTTTCCTGGGGTCCATTTCCAACCTGATTTTCCCAGTCTACCTGCATGTTGAAATCTCCCATAACCACCGTAGCATTACATTTGTGACACGTCAATTTTATCTCAGAAGGCAGTGGAGGCCAATTCTCTGGATGCTTTCAAAAGAGAGGTAGATAGAGCTCTTAAAGATAGCGGAGCCAGGGGGTGTGGGGAGAAGGCAGGAATGGGGTACTGATTGAGAATGATCAGCCATGATCACATTGAATGGCGGTGCTGGCTCGAAGGGCCGAATGGCCTCCTCCTGCACCTATTGTCTATTGTCTATTGTCGTGAATACCTGGATCTTCCCATGGTTTCCATCCCAATAGTCCATAATCAAGACCCTTTCATCTAGCTATTGTCACCACTTCTGAAACTCTTGCAAAATCTCAGTTTAGAAGGATGAGGGAGACCTCATTGAAACTTACCAAACAGTGAAAGGCCTGGATGGAGTGAAGTTTGAGAGGATGTTTCCACTAGTGGGAGAGTCTGGGAACAGAAGCCGTAGCTTCAGAATAAAAGAATGTACCTCTAGTAAAGGAGAAGAAGTGGAATTCCTTTCGTCAGAGGGTGGTGCTGTGGAATTCATTGCCACAGAAGGCTGTGAAGGCCGTCAATGGATATATTTAAGGCGGAGATTGAAAGATTCTTAATTGGTAAAGGTGTCAGAGGTCATGGGGCGAAGGCAGGAGAAATGGGGTTGAGAGGGAAAGATAGATCAGCCATGATTGAATGGCGATGTAAATTTGTTGGACCGAATGGCCTACTTCTGCTCCTAGAATTTGTGAACTAATGATCCTTGCCACACTTTACCTAGGTTTGAAACATCTCCGTAATTTATTTCTACTTCTGAAATTCAGTTCCATCTTCTTAATTGGAGGACGATCAAAACATATAGCCCCTTCTGGACTTGCATTTTTCACAGATATTAGCAATGGCAAATGATATCCGTTTTTGTTTCCCTTCTTTAGGACTGGGTTTTCTTGTTTAGCATAGAGAAGCGGCGCGGAAACAGGCCCTTCGGCCCATCGAGTCCACGCCGACCATCGATCACCCGTTCACACTCGTTCTATGTCATCCCCTTTCAGATCCACTCCCTTCACATTGGAGATGAAAGCAGAGACAGGAGATGAGGAGGACTTTCTTTAGCCAGAGGGTGTTGAACCTGTGGAATTCATTGCCACTGATGGCTGCGGAGGCCAAGTCAATGGACATTTTTTAAGGCGGAGATTGACAGATTCTTGATTAGAACGCGTGTCAGGGGTGATGGGAAGAAGGCAGGAGAATGGGGTTGAGAGCAGGGCCGTTTTTACAGCATTATGGGCCCCCGGGCAAAGCAGTGTACTGGGGCCCCTACCGTTACTCTCCCCCACCCCCTTTCCCTACCAGCCCCCCCCTGTCGTGCCGGCGAAAAGCACTTACCGAAAAGCACTTAGCGATGGACTTAGGGTGCTACATTGTTGCGAAAAGCACTTACAGATCGCTGTGAGAAGCACTTAGGGACCGAAAATGTTGCGAAAAAAGCACTTATTGAACCTACATTTTTAAAGTAGTATTTATTTATTGCAAGTCACTTAACATGCACAGATCAGCATGGGGCCCCTATGCTCGTGGGCCCCCGGGCAAGTGCCCATCAGGCCCATGCGTTAAGACGGCCCTGGTTGAGAGGGCAAGATAGATCAGCAAAGGCCTAATTCTGCTCCTCTCACTTTTGAACTAATGAACATTGAGTGCAAATTTTGCGGAAGCCAAATAACCTACTAACCCACAGGTATTTGGGATGTGGGAGGAAACCGGAGCACCCGGAGGCAAGCCCTTGCAGTCACAGGGAGAACGCGCTAACTCTACTCAGACAGTACCCGAGGTCAGGATCGAACCCAGGTCTCTGGTGTTATGAGGCAGCAGCTCTATTGCTCCGACACAGTGCTGCCCCCTCCCGCCCCCCCCCCCTACTTTTTCCCAACGCAGTATTCATTCATATATAAAACATGTTGCCTATTTGAAGAGTAACTAGATGATCACAGCATTTTTGTGTGGATAAATAGTAACTAATAAAAGGCAATAACACGGAGACTCTGTTATTTTCTAATCATGTCCCTCAGATTAAATCCAAGTACGCCCCAGCTGAGACATCACCCAATGTTCATGGTTACAATTTGTGCTTTTTGAATCAGCAGTAAATAGACTTCCTTATCTTGCTTGAGCATAACCTTCACTATCGAATCCAATTGATGTTTCAAATTCAGTGTGTTTGAATACCCAGACCTTTTGAAGCTGTTCAAAATGGAATGAAGTGTACGAGTGGAGAAACACAGCTGCAATTCTCCTAAGAAATGTGGCTGTGTGGTGCTGAATGCACAGCTTTAATGAAAGCATTAGATGCTGGAAAAACGCAGCATGTTTTTAGTTTGGTCTAGAGGTACAGCATAGAAACAGGCACTTTGGCCCACTGAGTCCATGCCAGCCACCGATCACCTGTTCACACTAGTTCTTTGTTATCCCCGCCCCTTGCACACTAGGCGCAATTTCACAGAGGCCAATTAACCTGCAAGAGTTGATGCCTTGCAGCGCCAGAGACCCGGGTTCGATCCTGACTATGGGTGCTGTCTCTGTACGTAGTTTGTACGTTCTCCCTGTGACCATGTGGGTTTTCTCCGGGATCTCCGGTTTCCTCCTATACTCTAAAGACGTACAGGTTTGTAGGTTAATTGGCTTGGTATAATTGTAAATTGTCCCTAGTGTGTGCAGGATGCTGTTAATGTAAGGGAATAACTGGTCGGCACGGACTTGGTGAGGCCAAAGGGCTTGAAATCCCCACTGTATTTCTAAACTAAACTGTGCTAAACTAAACCATAGAACTGTGCAGCACAAGAACAGGCCCGTTAGCCCATCAAGTTTGTGCTCAACATGATCCCAAGTTAAACTAACCTCCTCTGCCCCCATGTCATGAATATCCCTCTGTTCTCTGCAACTCCATGTGCCTATTTAAAGCCCTACCAAACCACCATCTGCCTCTCGCAAACCCCCACCTATTACCTGCCAGGCTTTGTCTTGTCCCTACTATCTTGTCTCCTACTATCAGTCTGAAGTTGGGTATCAAACCCAAAACATCCCCTATCATGTTTCCAGAGGTGCTGCTTGACCCACTGAGCCACTCCAGCACTCTGTGTCTTGCCACCGTTATACCTGCCTCCACCATCACTCCTGGAAGCATGTTCCAGGCACCCACCACTCTGTGTAAAAAAGCTTGCCCCACAATCCTCCTTCACACTTTCCCCCTCTGACCTTAAGCTAAGCCCTCTAGTAATTGATAATTCATCCTAGTAGCGATTGACTTCAGGGACGATCATTAGGCCAGGAAAGTGGGGTAATCAGGGACTAGAGTGTTTGACAGCACTGGGCCTCGACTCGCTGGAGTTTAGAAGGTTGAGGGGGGACCTCATTGAAACTTGCAGAATAATGAAAGGCATAGATAGAGTGGATGTAGAAAAGGATGTTTCCACTGGTGGGAGAGTCTAGGACCAGAGGTCATAGCCTCAGAATTAAAGGGTGCTTTTTTAGAAAGGGGGTGAGAAGGAACTTCTTTGGTCAGAGGGTAGTTAACCTGTGGAACTCATTGCCACAGAGGGCCGTGGAGGCCAAATCAGTGGATATTTTTAAGGCAGAGATGGATGAATTCTTGATTAGAATGGGTGTCAAGGGGTTATGGGGAGAAGGCAGGAAAATGGGATTAGGAGGCAGAGATCATTGAATGGCGGAGTAGACTCGATGGGCCGAATGGCCTAATTCTACTCCTATAACTTGTGAACTTGTGTACAATGTTGAAGGAGATTAGGACTGTGAGGAGAGGGATTAGGACAGGGATAATTAGGACTGTGAGGAGAGTGGGAATTTAAAACAGAAATGAGCATTTCAAAACTGAGGAGATGCTTAGTTGGAGGTGAGCAAGCAGGGCACAAGTTGTTGGGTTTTGGACGACTCCGAATTCACGGAGAACAAAGCAAGGGTAGACAGCTAAGAGAGCGAGTAAATAACCTCCAGATTAGGGGTAACAACGACGGATTGTTGCTTGCTTCCCCTCTCTCTCTATCCCCCCATCCTAGTTCTCGGACCAGTCTGACTGTCCTCCTGATGAAATCTTATCTTTATATGCCTTGTTGTCGCCTTCCCCAAGCTAACGATGATTTATCTCTACATTTTCCTTGAACTGCTTCCCCTTTGATCTCTCGTTTTCACACCTTACCCTTCCATACCTCTGTATCTCCCTCTCCCCTGACTGTCAGGCTGAAGTTGGATCTCGAGCCCGAAACGTCACCCATTCCTTCTGTCGAGAGATGCTGCCTGCCCCGCTGAGTTACTCCAGCATTTTGTGTCTATCTTTGTGTCTATATGGTGGGGTTACTCTGAAAGTCACCACAAATGATTCTAACCGCACACATAACAGTTTCCCGATCAGAGATTCTGAAGAAGGGCTCCGACCCGAAACGTCACCTATTCCTTTTCTCCAGAGATGCTGCCTGACCTGCTGAGTTACTCCAGCACTTTGTATCTATCTTCAGAGAATCTTCAGAGATCTCCCAAGCAAGAACACTGGATCAGAAAGCTAATCATTTACCATTGTTGTGTGTGTGTGTGTGTGTGTGTGTGTGTGTGTGTGCGTGTGTGTGTGTGTGTGTGTGTGTGTGTGAGTGTGTGTGAGTGTCTTCTTTATTGACAATTCTCTTTCTATCTATAACTCTAAGCAAGGAATAACACCTCCGCAGACTTCACTGATCACTCAGTTGAAACACTAGAAATGATTTTTGTTGACTTTGAATGGAACATCTTGCATATTTTATTCAGATGCACTGCTCTGCATATTACATAGAAACATAGAAACATAGAAAACAGGTGCAGGAGTAGGCCATTCGGCCCTTCGAGCCTGCACCGCCATGCAAAAAGGAGGTACCGGGACAAGATGGAGTCACAGATGGAGCAGCAGGACACCAGGCGTCTTTGGCAGGGGCTACGGACTATAACTAGCTACAGGTCCAGCACCCCCTCAACCGGAAGTGCCGGCTCCTCCTTAGCTGATGACCTGAACTCTTTTTATGCACGGTTTGAGACGGGTAACACCACCAGCTCGCCGTCTAAAAACAGCACCGAAGGGGCGCTGGCTAGCGAGGCTGGAGGGGGTTCCACCCCCGGGGATGTGCACACATTCTCGGTGTCCGAGCATGAGGTGAGGTGGGCTCTGACGCGTGTGAACACGAGGAAAGCTGGAGGCCCAGATGGTATATCTGGCCGAGTACTAAAGTCTTGTGCTACTCAGCTTGCTCCAATGCTCACCACAATATTCAACCTCTCCTTGGCAAAGTCCGTGGTCCCTGCATGCTTCAAAAGATTCATCATTGTACTGGTGCCAAAGAATGCCTCTCCAGCGTGTTTAAATGACTACCGACCGGTGGCCCTCACCTCGGTTGTCATGAAATGCTTTGAGAGGCTAGTCAAGAAGCACATCTGCGCCCTCCTTCCTCGCAACATGGACCCACTACAGTTCGCATACCGTCCGAACAGGTCCACGGATGATGCGGTCTCCCAGGTTCTACACACCGCTCTCTCTCATCTGGACAGCCAGGGGGGCTATGTGAGGATGCTGTTCATTGACTTTAGTTCAGCATTCAACACAATAGTCCCCAGCAGATTGGTTGAGAAGCTGCTGGAACTGGGGCTTAGCACCCCTCTGTGTGCCTGGGTCCTGGACTTTCTCACTGCCAGGCCCCAAGTGGTCAGGATGGGGGAACACACATCTAGCTCCCTCACCCTGAACATAGGATCCCCCCAGGGCTGCGTCCTTAGCCCCCTACTGTACTCCCTGTACACACATGACTGTGGGGCCAGGTTCAGCTCAAACTCCATCACCAAGTTTGCTGATGACACTGTGGTGGTGGGCCGGATCTCCAACAACGATGAGAAGGCCTACCGGGAGGAGGTGGCTGATCTGGCACTCTGGTGTCAGGACAATAGCCTCCTCTTGAATGTCACTAAAACAAAGGAGCTGATTGTGGACTTCAGAAGGGCTAAACGTCCAAGGACGTACACGCCACTGGAGATAAATGGGTCTATTGTGGATAGGGTGAGCAGTTTTAAATACTTGGGAGTCCGCATCGCAGAGGATCTGACGTGGGCAACGCACATTACCGCACTGGTGGGTAAGGCTAAGCAGCGCCTTTACCACTTTAGACAACTGAGGAAATTCAGAGTGTCTCTGAGGATCCTTCATTGCTTCTACTCTGGGGCTGTAGAGAGCATCCTGTCCGGCAACATTACAGTCTGGTTTGGGAACAGCTCTGCCCAGGACAGGATGGCCCTGCAGAGAGTAGTGCGTTCGGCAGAACGCACCATGGGAACTACACTCGTCCCCCTGCAGGACCTATACATCAAGATCATGAGGGACCCCTGCCACCCCAGTAACGGACTGTTCCAGATGCTACGATCAGGCAAACGCCTCCGCTGTCACGCTGTGAAAACGGAGAGGATGAGACGGAGCTTCTTCCCACAGGCCATCAGGACTGTCAACTTTTATAACGCCAGAGACTAAATTTTTGTCGACACTAATAGTAACTTATTAACTTTATTTATATGCTGTAACTGTAATTATTTTTGTGCACAACCCGCAGGCATTGCCACTTTCATTTCACTGCACATCGTGTATGTGTATGTGACAAATAAATTTGACTTGACTTGACTTGACAATATGATCATGGCTGATCATCCAGCTCAGTAACCTGTACCTGCCTTCTCTCCATACCCCCTGATCCCTTTAGCAAAAAGGGCCACATCTAACTCCCTCTTAAATATAGCCAATGAATTGGCCTCAACTACCTTCTGTGGCAGAGAATTCCACAGACTCACCACTCTCTGTGTGAAGAAATGTTTTCTCATCTCAGTCCTAAAAGACTTCCCCCTTATCCTTAAGCTGTGACCCCTGGTTCTGGACTCCCCCAACATCGGGAACAATCTTCCCGCATCTAGCCTCTCCAACCCCTTAAGAATTTTATATGTTTCTATAAGCATTTGCTTTGATTTTTGACATGATCTCAGTCCATTAAGGGGCAGTTGGGAAATGGATCAGGAATGTTCTTCACGTTGTGGGACAGTGGTGCAGCGGTCGAGCGGCTGCCTTACAGTGCCAGAGACCCGGGTTTGATCCTGACTAGGGGCGCTTGTCTGTTAGTGACTCCCCGTGACTTGCGTGGGTTTTCTCCGGGATCTCCGGTTTCCTCCCACACTCCAAAGACGTACAGGTGTTTAGGCTGATTGGCTTCGGTACGATCGTAAACTGTCCCTAACGTGTGCAGGATAATGTTAATGTGCAGGGATCGCCGGAGATCTCTGCAGGCCAGGCAGCATCTCTGGAGAAAAGGCATGGATTAATCAGCTTGGTATAATTGTAGATTGTCCCTAGTGTGTGTAGGATAGTGTAAGCTTGCGGGGATCGCTGGTCGGTGTGGATTCGGTGGGTCGTAGGCCTTGTTTCCCGTCCTGTATCTCGAAGCTAAACTAAATGTGTTCATTTGCTTTGTCAATTTCCTCCCTTTCACCAAACAGGTATCACAACGGTACTAACGATGACAACGCTAAGCAGCATAGCGAGGAAATCACTGCCAAAGGTTTCCTACGTCACAGCGATGGACCTGTTTGTCACCGTGTGCTTTCTGTTTGTATTTGCGGCGTTGATGGAATACGCGGCCCTCAATTACTACACCTGTTGCAGGAAACCAACGTATACAAGAAAGAAAAGAACAGTAAGTTCACCTTAAGCCAATCAATCCATGCATCATTTATGCTCTTGTGAATTGTCATAAGTGATAGGGATAGAATTAGGCCATTCAGCCCATCAAGTCCACTCCGCCATTCAATCGCGACTGATCTATCTCTCCCTCCTAACCCCATTCTCCTCCCCATAACCTCTGACACCCGTACTAATCAAGAATCTATCTATCTCTGCCTTAAAAATATCCACTGACTTGGCCTCCACAGCCTTCTGTGACCTTTCATTATTCTATATGTTTCATTGAGGTTCACCCCTCATTCTTCTAAACTCCAGCGAGTACAGGCCCAATGCCAACAAACGCTCACCATAGGTTAGGCTACTCATTCCTGGGATCATTCTAAAGACGTGCGGATTTGTAGATTAATCAGCCTCTGTAAATTTCCCCTAGTGTGCAGGGAGTGGACGAGAAAGTGGGATAACATAGAACCAGTGTGCGCGGGTGATCGATGGTTAGCATGGACTCGCTGGGCCGAAGGGCCTGTTTGTAGATTCCAACTTGCATCCAACTTGCAAGTCCAGTGACTAGTTGCATCTTAACTTCAGGCCCTGCGGAGGTATGAGTGCACATGAATTATACGGAAAGCGTAAGCACTGTGTGAGGGATGAACCAGTTCAGGTGGACTGAGTTGGCAATGCAGTACAGTTCTGAGCTTCTGCTATGGTGACCAACACTCTTCAGCAGTCTAACCGTGCCACACTTGTTAAAGTTTGCAATGATTGGCCTACCACAACCAGAGAGCAGAGCTGAACTACTATCAATAGACAATAGACAATAGGTGCAGGAGTAGGCCATTTGGCCCTTCGAGCCAGCACCGCCATTCAATGTGATCATAGCTGATCATTCTCAATCAGTACCCCGTTCCTGCCTTCTCCCCATACCCCCTGACTCCGCTATCCTTAAGAGCTCTATCTAGCTCTCTCTTGAATGCATTTAGAGAATTGGCCTCCATTGCCTTCTGAGGCAGAGAATTCCACAGATTCACAACTTTCTGACTGAAAAAGTTTTTCCTCATCTCCGTTCTAAATGGCCTACCCTTTACTCTTAAACTGTGGCCCCTGGTTCTGGACTCCCCCAATATTGGGAACATGTTTCCTGCCTCTAACGTGTCCAACCCCTTAATAATCTTATATGTTGCAATAAGATCCCCTCTCATTCTTCTAAATTCCAGTGTATACAAGCCTAGTCGCTCCAGTCTTTCAACATATGACAGTCCCGCCATTCCGGGAATTAACCTAGTAAACCTACGCTGCACGCCCTCAATAGCAAGATTATCCTTCCTCAAATTTGGAGACCAAAACTGCACACTGTACTCCAGGTGCGGTCTCACTAGGGCCCTGTACAACTGCAGAAGGACCTCTTTGCTCCTATACTCAACTCCTCTTGTTATGAAGGCCAACATTCCATTGGCTTTCTTCACTGCCTGCTGTACCTGCATGCTTCCTTTCAGTGACTGATGCACTAGGACACCCAGATCTCGTTGTACGTCCCCTTTTCCTAGCTTGACACCATTCAGATAATACTCTGCCTTCCTATTCTTACCACCAAAGTGGATAACCTCACACTTATCCACATTAAACTGCATCTGCCATGCATCCGCCCACGCACACAACCTGTCTAGGTCACCCTGCAACCTCATAGCATCTTCCTCACAGTTCACACTGCCACCCAGCTTTGTATCATCTGCAAATTTGCTAATGGTACTTTTAATCCCTTCATCCAAGTCATTAATGTACATTGTAAATAGCTGTGGTCCCAGCACCGAGCCTTGCGGTACCCCACTAGTCACTGCCTGCCATTCTGAAAGGGACCCATTTATCCCCACTCTTTGCTTTCTGTCTGTCAACCAATTTTCTATCCATGTCAGTACCCTACCGCCAATACCATGTGCTCTAATTTTGCCCACCAATCTCCTATGTGGGAACTTGTCGAAGGCTTTCTGAAAGTCAAGGTACACCACATCCACCGGCTCTCCCCTGTCAATTTTCCTAGTTACATCCTCAAAAAATTCCAGTAGATTAGCCAAGCATGATTTCCCTTCATAAATCCATGCCGATTCGGAACGATCCTGTTACTGCTATCCAAGTATCTACCTCCTTGGTGATCCCCTGGCTATCCTTGATCGGACTTTGCTGGCGTTACCTTGCACTAAACATTTTTCCCTTCTCATGTATCCATGCATGATGCGCATTGGCTCGATTGTCATCATGCATTGTCTTTCTGCCGACTGGATAGCACGCAACAAAAGCTTTTCACTGTACCTCGAGACACGTGACAATAAACTAAACTGAACTAACTAACTAGCTTAGTTCTGCGGTCAGGTCTGGGTTGGACTTGGAGCCATTGATTGAGAATAGAGTGTCCTGGTTTGACATTGAACTGCAGATGCTGGTTTAAACCGAAGATGGACACAGAAAGCTGGGGTAACTCAGCGGGACAGGCAGCATCTCTGGAGAGAAGGAATGGGTGACGTTCCGGGTCGTGTTTGAGGAAGGGTCTCGATCCGAAACGTCGCCCATTCCTTCTCTCCAGATGATGCTGCCTGTCCCGCTGAGTTCCTCCAGCGTTTTATGTCTATCGTTGACATTGAATTCACCTTTTGCATCGTACGTTCCTCCTTGTTCACACCTCACACCTTTCATCTTTTATTTGCTTTACAGCTGCCCGACGCAACCATTGGATGCAGAGTGAAGCACAATTCTCACTGTCATGGGTTCCCAAGTCACTATGAACAGGACTGGAAAGGGGAGTGCAGACGTGAATGGTTCTTCACTCCACAGAAAGGACACCAGGAGGTACTTTACACTTCATACTTGCAAATTTGGCTTGAAGCAGCACAACATGGGCGGCCATGGTGGCGCAGCGGTAGAGTTGCTGCCTTACAGCGCTGGCAGCGGCAGAGACCCGGGTTCGATCCCGACTACGGGGGTGTTGTCTGTACGGAGTTTGTACGTTCTCCCCTTGACCCGCGTGGGTTTTGTCTGGTATCTTCGGTTTCCTCCCATAACTCCAAAGACGTACAGGTTTGTAGGGTAATTGGCTTGGTGTATGTGTAAAATTGCCCCTCGTGTGTGTAGGATAGTGTTGATGTGCGGGGATCGCTGGTCGGTGCGGACTCGTTGGGCCAAAGGGCCTGTTTCCGCGCTGCGTCTCTGAACTAAGCTAAACTAAACTAAACTAAACTAGTAGAGCTACTGCCTCAGAGCTCCAGCAACCCAGGTTCAATCCTAACCTCCACCGCTGTCTGAGTGCAGTTTGCATGGTTTCCCTGTGAAGGCGTAGGTTGTGGGTTTCCTCCAGATGCTCTGGCCTCCTCCCAAATCCTAAAGACATGCAAACTGGTAAGTTAAAGATGGACACAAGGTGCTGCAGTACGTCAGTGAGCCAGGCAGCATCTCTGGAGAAAAAAGGATGGGCGATGTTGTAGGTCGGGAGCCCTTCTTCAAACTTTCAGACTGTCTGAATAAGGGTCCCGACCCTAAACGTCACCCATCCCTTTTCTCCAGAGGTGCTGCCTGACCCGCTGAGTTCCCTAGCGATCCCTGCACATTAACATTATCCTACATACATTAGGGACAATTTACAATTCTACCAAGCCAATTAACCTACAAACCTGTATGACTTTGAAGTGTGGGAGGAAACCGGAACACCCAGAGAAAACCCACCTGGGTTTTCGCAGGGAGAACGTAACAAACTCCGCACAGACAGCGCCCGTTGTCAGGATCGAACCCTTCTCTCTGGTGCTATAAAGCAGTAACTCTACCGCTGCGCCACCGTGCCACTTTATTAGTGTATTGGGTAGTGAGTGTTGTAGTGTAGAGGGATCAAGGAGTGCAGGTACATAGTTCCTTGAAAGTGGTGTCACGGGTAGAATGGGTGGTCAAGATTCCTTTCAGTACATTGGCCTTCATCAGTCAGGGTATGAGTATAGAAGTTGGAAAGCTGTATGACTCTGCCTTATAGGAAACCCTGCAGGTGGTTAGCGGAAGGGCGGTGTGGCCTAATTGTTTTGGCTTTGGGTGGTAGACTTCACGGGGGGCCACAGATGCATCCCCTGTCCCATAATATTTTCCTCTTTGTTCCTGTCTCTGATTATTGATTAACCTACACCACTAACAGGGCGGAACAGTGGTGCAGTGGTCGAGCTGCTGCTTCACAGCGCCAGACCCTAACCTTAGAGATTCTGTCTGTTTGGAGTTTGCATGGTCTCTCTGTGACCATAGGGGTTTCCTCCGGGTGCTCCGGTTTTCTCCCAAATCCCACAGACTTGCAGGTTTGTACATTAATAGGCCTCTGTAAAACTCCCCCTGGTGTGTAGGGAATGGACGCGAAAGTGGTATAGCATAGTACTGGTGTGAATGGGTGATCGATGTTCAGCATGGATTCTGTTGGCCGTATGGCCCGTTTCCATGCGGTGTCTATAAAACTAAAATTAATAGGAATCACGGGGAGTTGTATGTGAGAGCATTCTTTATTATTGATCAAATTAGGTCAAATTCAAAATAGAGAAGAAACTGACAGCAAGAAGAATATCAAAGCATGTAAAATAATGAATCAGGAATTGTATGGAACATAGGGGGGGGGATATTTATTTTCAATTTTCAATCCACTGATTTCTCTGTTTGGAAGATGCTAATTTTTTTTGTCGTTCTACGATGACAAAGCTCTGATAAAACAAAATCCCACAAACTAGGAATGCAAGTGCATAGTTCCTTGAAGGTGGCGTCACAGGTAGATGGGGTGGTCAAAAAGGCTTTTGGCACATTGGCCTTCATCAGGCTGAGCATTGAGAATAGAAGTTGGGAGGTCATGTTGCAGTTCGACCACATTTAGTTCTACTAAATTTAGAACATTTAGTTCAGTTCAGTTCTGGGCATCATGTTACAGGAAAGATGTTGGAAAAGGTGAAAATGTTGGAAAGAGTGAGAGAAGATTTACAGGGATGTTGCCAAGACTCAATGGTCCGAGCTATAGAGAGAGTTTGAGAAGGCTGGGACTCTATATAATCGCTGGAGCGCAGGAAGATGAGAGATGATCTTATAGAAGTGTATGAAATCATGAGAGGAATAAATTGGTGGACACACAGCGTCTTTTGCCCAAAGTGGGGGAAATCAAGAACCAGAGGCCATGGGTTTAAGGTGAAGGGGGAACGGGCGGCACGGTGGCGCAGCGGTAGAGTTGCTGCCTTACAGCGAATGCAGCGCCGGAGACTCAGGTTCGATCCTGACTACGGGCGCCGTCTGTACGGAGTTTGTATGTTCTCCCCGTGACCTGCGTGGGTTTTCTCCGAGATCCTCTGCTCCTCCCACACTCCAAAGACGTACAGGTATGTAGGTTAATTGGCTGGGTTAATCTTTTTTTTTTTTAAGTAAAAATTGTCCTAGTGTGTGTAGGATAGTGTTAATGTGCGGGGATCGCTGGGCGGCGCGGACACAGTGGGCCGAAGGGCCTGTTTCCGCGCTGTATCTCTAAATCTAAAAATCCAAAAAGTTTTATAGGAATCTGAGGGGTAATTTTTTCATGCAAAGGGTGGTGGATGGATGGTGAGCTGTTGGAGGAGGTAGTTGAGACAGGGACTAGCACAACATTTAAGAAGCAATTAGACATGTTTAAGGGATATGGGCAAATGCAGGTAAGTGGGACTAGTGGGGCGTGTTGGTCAGTGTGGGCAAATTGGGCTGAAGGGCTGTTTTCATGCTGCATCACTCTATGACTAAACACACACGGTTAGCAGGGAAGCCATGACTGGAAAGTACCTGAGTTACTGACTGGGCCACAGGGTTTTAGTTTTAGTTTTTTAGTTTTGGACATACGGAGTGGAAACAGGCCCTTCGGCCCATCGAGTCCACACTGACCAGCGATCTCCACACATTAACACTGGGGACAATTCACATTTATACCAAGCCGATTGACCTACAAACCTGTGCGTCTTTGGAGTGTGGGAGGAAACCGAAAATCTTGGAGAAAACCCACGCGGTCACGAGGAGAATGTACAAACTCCATACAGACAGCACCCGTGGATGGGTTCGAACCCAGGTCTCTGGCGCTGTAAGCGCTGTAAGGCAGCGACTCTACCGCTGTGCCACCGTGCCACCCTAGTTATATCTCCACTTCCCCAGCCTAGCCACCCCTGATCATAAGAGCTGTGTCTTGCAGGAGTGGGATTGAAGAATCATCCTTTAACTAACATGTTAGTCAAGGCAAATATTGTTTACTTTGAATATAGGCTGGAACATGAAGCAGGTTATGAAAGGGCAAGGTCTTAATCTTCCACTGAGATGGTGGTTTTGCTTATAATTTATCAGTATGGTTTATAGCTTTATAGCCCCGAAAGATGTGCACTTGTTGTTTGCTGTCTATAAATGTAATGAGCATAAACCAAGTACAAAACAACTTCTTGCATTGATTCTTTTTGCAAATGTCAAGGAGTAGTGGCATAATGGTTAAGTTACCGGACTCAAATCCAAAGGACTACTGATTCATGTCTTGAGTTCATATCCTACCAGGGCAGCTGGGGAATATAACTACACATTAAATGAATTGTAATTAAAAAGCTTACATCAGTAATGATGGTAATGAAACTACTGCTTGTTATTTAAATACTCATATAGTCCAATGTCTTACAATAGACAATAGACAATAGGTGCAGGAGTAGGTCATTCAGCCCTTCGAGCCAGCACCGCCATTCAATGTGATCATGGCTGATCATTCTCAATCAGTACCCCATTCCTGCCTTCTCCCCATACCCCCTGACTCCGCTATCCTTAAGAGCTTTATCTAGCTCTCTCTTGAATGAATTCAGAGAATTGGCCTCCACTGCCTTCTGAGGCAGAGAATTCCACAGATTCACAACTGTCTGACTGAAAAAGTTTTTCCTCATCTCCGTTCGAAATGGCCTACCCCTTATTCTTAAACTGTGGCCCCTTGTTCTGGACTCCCACAACTTTGGGAACATGTTTCCTGCCTCTAACGTGTCCAACCCCTTAATAATCTTATACGTTTCGATAAGATCCCTTCAAGCAAGGAAATCTGCTATCTTTCCCCACTCTCACCTACACATGACACAATATAAAACATAGTAAATAGGTGCAGGAGTAGGCCATTCGGCACTTTGAGCCAGCACCGCCATTCAATATGATCATGGCTGATCATCCAAAATCAGTACCCCGTTCCTGCTTTCTCCCCATATACCTTGATTCTGGTGGCCCGAAGAGCTATATCTAACTCTCTCTTGAAAACATCCAGTGAATTGGCCTCCACTGCCTTTTGTGGCAGAGAATTCCACTGACTCACAACTCTCTGGATGAAAAAGTTTTCCCTCATCTCAGCCCTAAATGGTTGTTGACTCTTAACTTAGTTAGGGGCAATTGGGGATGGGCAATAGATATTGTCTTGCTGGTGTTGTCCAAACCCTGTGAACAATTAAATAATAAAATACAATAAAAAGCAGGTAGAAAAATTAGCAGTGTACAGTCAGCTGTTTAGCACAGAGTATATCAATCTACATGTAGCTAAGATTTTCAAGATGAAGTAGAATGTTAAAATGGAACAGGTTTTGATTGATTGAAAGATACAGCATGGGAACAGTCCCTTCGTGCCATCGAGTCCATGCTGATCATTGGTTACCAGTTCACATCAGTCCTATGCTATCCCACTTTCGCATCCACTCTCTACATGCTAAGGGGCAATTTACAGCAGCAATTAAACCTACAAACTCGCGTGTCTTTGGGATGTGGGAGAAAACCGGAACACCCAGAGAAAAAAACTCACAGGGAGAACGTGCAAACTCCACACAGACAGCACCCAAGGTCAGGATCGAAACCGGGTCTCTGGCGCTGTGAGTCAGCAGTTCTACCGGCTGCGCCACTGCGATTATCAATTTAGGAAATCTGAAACGTTTTGGAAAAGGTATATGGAATGAAAAGGGGTGGACAGTATGGTAGAGGTCTCTACCCCATGGTAGAGGTCTCTAAAATTAGAGGGCATGGGTTTAGGGAAAGGAGCAAGAGATTTAAATGGGAAATGACAAAGATATTTCTCACCAAAACGGTTCTTAAAACCTGGGGCACACAGCCAAAATGTGCAATGGAGGCATGAATTCCAACAACATTTGAGAAGTATTTGGATGGACACCTAAATCACCAAAGGTATAGTAGGCAACTGACCGAGTGCTGTCAAAGGGGGTTAGTATGGAGCGGTACTTGGTAGTCATGCTGGGCCAAAAGGCCATGTTTCTGTGCTGAATGACTCCATGAGGGGGTGGGGCTTACTGTTCCGATGAGCGTAATTCAAAATCTGGCTTATTTCTTCATTCCAGAACCATTCTGTGCTGAACCTGGGGCCATCCTCGTCAGTCATTACCATAAACAATTCAATGTACTGGCAGGACTTTGAGGAAGCCTGCGTCTATGAATGCCTGGATGGTAAAGACTGTCAAAGCTTCTTCTGCTGTTACAAGGAGTGCAAATCCGGTCTGTGGCGAAAAGGGCGGATCCACGTAGATATCTTGAAATTGGACACATATTCACGTGTGTTCTTTCCTACGACATTTTTGCTATTTAACCTCATCTACTGGGTCGGATACCTCTACCTTTAAGTTTCCGCCTGTACCGGTGAAGACTTCCTTCATTGACACTTGCCCCGTAACTCTGATATATATCTCTGGATCTTGTCAGAAAAGTGGAAACTACCTGAGATGAAGCGGCATCAGTTCTTTACGTTTACTCCCTTTACATGAATGCCAAACGTAAACAAAATGGCGGATGGAGACCAAGAGCAGAAGGTGTATATATACCTGACCAGGTGACTCTCCACGGCGGTCCGTTGAAGCATTATTTTGAGGATCTTGAAGTGAACAGACCGATCCCATTGACACGATGAATTGTAGTCTTGGTTTTACAATCAGCAGCAATTTTATAGTAACTATTCTCAAGTTTGCTGGATGGTCAGAAGAGCCTTGATTTTTAAATAGTTGCATGAAGAAAAGTAAAGAGTTAGCTACAAGCAAACGAGGCCGATGCATATTCCTCTTACAGAGCTAATTAGAGTAAATTAAGGCATTTCCCAAGCAACGAATGAAAAGATTCCCTTTTCTGTCTAAATTACAAATGGTTCATGTCAACCCATTTGAATCTGACACGGCCAAATCCAGAGGTGTCGACAGGTTAACGCAAAGTTTTCTTTGGGGAAAATAAAACTAGGTGTATGCTGTGTTTGTTCATGAACAAAACTTCAAAACAATGTTGGGTTAACAATGTATTAGACTGTTTGGAAACTTATACAGCACTTCATATTATGTGGGTTCACTTTGGTAGTATGATGCTAGAGGTGACCGAGTTAAACTAGCTGAAAATATTGATGAAACATTAACTAGGTAAAAGGTGGTTCATTCTCCATTCATTCATTCTTCGCTATGATGACAATTCTGCTTAACCCTTTGAGGACTGAGTTCGCTTTCACACAACCAGATTTTAAAAACGTCTAAGACCATGTTTTGGTAAATTCAAGAGCTTTTTCAGTAAAGCAAAGGAACATCCCCCCACATCACCAAAGTGTTTCTGGGCCTTGATAGAATGAAGTGATTAGTCCAATGGCATGATATAAAGATATCATGCAAAGTCATTCCACCCAAGTGGACAAAGAGGCACAGAGAATAGGAAAACTATTGAAACAATTTCTCCAAATGAAACAATAGCTCAACTATTACCAATGTTTTCCTCATATTGACCATACCAGGAATCACCTTGAGAAATATCAAACCTCTAAGCTCTCAAAGCCACAGAATGCACAACGGAAATGGAGGCAGAAGAAGACGGAACGAAGAAGATGTTGCTAACTAAAATATTAAACAGATGAAAAATGTGCGTAAGAAAAGTTATGTTCACCGATGACTAGTGATTTACCGTTAATCCACATGAATCAAAATGTGAAATTCAATGAGAATCAAAAGAAAATTGGAGTTGCTGGAAATTTTGAAATAATAATAGAAATTAAATGAAAGCGTTCAGCAGGTTCGGCAACACCTGTGGAAATTAAAACAGTTAATTTTTCAGGTTGAAGACACCTTATCAGAGTGGATGATCCGACAAAGAGTGTTTGGTCTGAAGTAATAGCTATGTTTCTCTTTCCACATATGCTGCCAGACTTATTGAGTGTTTTTTCTGTTTACTTATGTGAGATTCAATATCTTGCTGGTGTAAAAATAACTGGATAAAGTGACTCCCACAGTTGTGAGTGACTTACATTGATATGGGTTGGTGTTTGGACAGGGACCCAGATGTCTCCCAATGCTTGTGTATTATACCCTGAGGCAATAAGAGGCAAGAATCGGAAAAATGCAAAATGGAAAATAATTATTTCCTGAAATAATTTCTAAATAAGTAATCTGTGTGTGTGCGTGCGTATGTGTGTGTGTGTGTGTGTGTTTGTGTGTGCGTTTTTGTGTAGATGATTAGTAGGAAGTAATGATGCAGCTTTATCGAACTTTGGCTAGGCCGCATTTGGAGTACTGTGTGCACTTATGGTCGACTGATTACAGGAAGGATTACCGGAGGCTGTGGAAAGCATGCAGAGGAGGTTTATCAGAATGGATTAGGGGCATTAGCTACAAGGAGAGGTGGGACAGACTTGGATTGTCTCTGGAACACTGGAGGTTGAAGGGAGACCTGATAGAAGTATATAAAATGATGAGAGACATTGAGAGGGCAGACAGTCAGAACCTTTTTCCCAGGATATAAATATCCGTTGTGTTAACGTGAGAGGGACAAAATTTAAAGGAGGTGTGTGGTGAACATTTTTTACACAGGGGGTGGTGAGCACCTGGAACACAATGCTGTCAGTGGCGGTTGAAACAGATACAATAGTGGAATTTAAGGGACGTTTGGATAGGCACACGGATATGCAGGGAATGGAGTGATATGGATTATGTGCAGGGAGATGAGAGTTGGTCTTGGCATCATGCTCAGCATGGACTTTATGGGTCGAAGAGCCTGTTCCTGTGCTGTACTGTTCTATGTGCTATGACCCCCCCCCTCAGTGTTACTCTGAAGCAACCTTGCATTGGCTTTTCCAGCAGCACAGTGCATTTCTCCAGTCGAGCTCCCAAGTGCCCAGGCACACTACATTGACCCATATGTGTGAGTAGTTTGCTTAATTGGGGCAACGTGCCCAGTGCTACTGTTTTAACCACAAACACATGGACAAACGTATGAGCACAAGCACACAGAGACCAACACGTGTACACACACGTGCACATATCGTCGATGGTCCATCGGACCGACCCTCCCTTGCTCTGCTTTATGCATCGTTATACGCACACAAGCCTGCATCGTGATGCACAAGCAATGAACAGTAATTACCTGGATCCCCTGCCCATGAAAATGACACAAGTGGAGATAAATAACAATTTTAAAAGGAGATTGGAAAGGCATGTGCCAGATTACTGGTATACAGACCATCCCCGAGTAAAAAAAACTGGTGCCTTTTTAATAGATGTCCACAGGTTGATTTTGTCTGTAAATTGGAAAATAGACAAATACCACTCGATATGGTCACAATACCTCCATACGTCATGAAAGACTGGAGCGACTAGGCTTGTATACACTGGAATTTAGAAGGAGGGAATTTAGAGGAGATCTTATCGAAAAGTATAAGATTATTAAGGGGTTGGACACGTTAGAGGCAGGAAACATGTTCCCAATGTTGTGGGAGTCCAGAACAAGGGGCCACAGTTTAAGTATAAGGGGTAGACCGTTTAGAACTGAGATGAGGAAAAACTTTTTCAGTCAGAGAGTTGTGAATCTGTGGAATTCTCTGCCTCAGAAGGCAGTGGAGGCCAATTCTCTGAATGCATTCAAGAGAGAGCTAGATAGAGCTCTTAAGGATAGCAGAGTCAGGGGGTATGGGGAGAAGGCAGGAACGGGGTACTGATTGAGAATGATCAGCCATGATCTCATTGAATGGCGGTGCTGGCTCGAAGGGCTGAATGGCCTCCTCCTGCACCTATTGTCTATTGCCTATTGTCTATTGAATGGCATCAAAAGCCCATGAGACTGCGGAGGTCTGGCTATTTCTAAAAGTGGAGAGAATGGGAGGTAAATAATTCTGCCGCTCACAGGAATGTACATTTATTGGAATGATACCAGTGCTTTTTTTATGTGGACTAAGAAGTGCCGGTACACACCTTTAATAAAACTACATGTCAAGTTGGCCAGACATTTAAATGATGATGTATAATTTTTTAGAGGTGCAAGTAATGTTGTACCGGACATACACACAAAAAAACGCACTGAATAATATTATCAGAGCTTGTTCGTACGGACATAGGCGTCAGGTGTTCATGACCCAGAGATAGCCTGTAGGGTGGGTGAATGATATTGGTGGATTGCTCTACATAAGGACTGAATGGCCGTATTCTGTGCCACAATGGCTCTACAACTGTTCCCCACTTCATTTTCAATATTACTATCAAAATCTTAATTCCATCACCTGAACTCACTCGACAATTCAAAATCTTGGGTGCCTCTGGCTTTTTAATCTTTATCATTTTACACATATCTAAAGGCATCCACCATTTTTGTTTATATAAAACAGCACATTACAGGACCAGGCCCTTTGGCCCACAATGTCCATGCTGAATATGATGCCAATCTTTTGTGCCATCCCATTAGTATAATTATTCTTTGTGCTGTAATTAGAATTAATTTTGCTTCATGTGATGTGCATCCCTGCATGTGATCCATATAACTCCATACCCTGCATGTCCATGTGCCAATCTAAAATTCTCGAGATACCACTATCACGTCCGCATTCACCACCACCCACAGCAGCACCTTCCAGGCACTCAACACTCTCTGTGTAAAAAAAAACTTGCCCTGTACATCTCCATTCAACCTTGCCCCTCAAATTCTGCACCCTTCTGCCCATAAAATGACTCTCGTAGAACTGTTGGTAGACACAAAATGTTGGAGTAACTCGGCGGGTCAGTCAGCATCTCGGGGAGAGAAGGAATCAAGCTTATATCACGTTTGCGGTGTTGTGAGTTCTTGCAGTAGAGTTAATCACTACGGCAACTCCCCAAGAAAAGATCCAGTTTTAAATCACGCATGTCAATTACCACTTGAAGAAAGGTATATGTTCCGATCATTTTGTTTGCATTATAGTCTCATCCGATTGGCGCCCCGTGATGGACAGAGAGGAAGGAGGAGAGAGGAGGAGAGAGGAGAGAGGTGGGAGAGAAAGAGCCCAATATATTAATTATATCCGTGGTGATATCTATCGTCACTTGTAAGTGCAATTCATGGAATGTAAGAAATGCCCCAAATATTCACTCGCATCATTAATGTCATGTTGAAGGATGATAGAGTTCATTAGTTAATGTGTTGGGAGCAGAATAATGTAATTCGGCCCATCGAGTCTACTCCACCATTCAATCATGGCTGGTCTATCTTTCCCTCTCAAACCCCATTCTCCTCCTTTCTCCCAATAACCTCTGACCCCCCTTACTAATCAAGAATCTGTCCATCTCCACTTTAAAATTACCCCACTGACTTGGCCTCCTCCGCCATCTGTGACAATGAATTCCACAGATTTACTGCCCTCTGACTACAGAAATTCCTCCTCATCTCCTTTCTAAAGGTACGTCCTTTTATTCTGAGGCTGTGCCCTCTGGTCCTAGACTCTCCCACTCGTGGAAACTTCCTCTCCACATCCACTCTGCCCAGGCCTTTCACTATTCGGTAAATTTCCATGAGGTCCCCCCCTCGTCCTTCGAAACTTCAGCGAGCACAGGCCCGGGGCCATCAAACTCTCACCATAGGTGAATGATTGTTGTTGGCTTTGAATAATTCACAGTAAAAGTCTGTGGAGTTCAGAGAAAATGAGGTGAACTTGGGATTAGTCCCAGGAGCTTGGGACTAGAGATTGTGGGGGAGTAGATGGTGCCAGTTTATTAAGTGCTTGATGAGAACCCAGGTTGGGGGCTAGGGCGGTGGGTGGGGGGGGATGTGGAGTGGTACCTGGAGATGGCAATCTCGGCAATGCTGAAGGGAAATTGGATCCTGGCTCACGGGATTGAGCCAATAGACAATAGACAATAGGTGCAGGAGGAGGCCATTCGCCCTTCGAGCCAGCACCGTCATTCAATGTGATCATGGCTGATCATTCTCAATCAGTACCCCGTTCCTGCCTTCTCCCCAAACATCCTGACTCCGCTATCCTTAAGAGCTCTATCTAGCTCTCTCTTGAATGCATTCAGAGAATTGGCCTCCACTGCCTTCTGAGGCAGAGAATTCCACAGATTCACAACTCTCTGACTGAAAAAGTTTTTCCTCATCTCAGTTCTAAATGGCCTACCCCTTATTCTTAAACTGTGGCCCCTTGTTCTGGACTCCCCCAACATTGGGAACATGTTTCCTGCCTCTAACGTGTCCAACCCCTTAATAATCTTATACGTTTCGATAAGATCTCCTTTCATCCTTATATACAAGCCAGTGTATACAAGCCATGTAGGGAAGGTACGCCTAGAGTACATGAGCGTGGGTCAGTGTCAGGAGAATGGTGGAAGGGGACCAGTGAGGTCCTGGAGTAGTGCAGGTAAGTTGAAATAAATAACAGAGACCTATCCTGATCTCATTCCCACTGCTGTTTGTGGAAGCATGGGGCAGTTTCGTTCCCACGGTTTCTGTTATCAGGCAACTGCATCGTCCTACCACAACCAGAGAGCAGCGCTGAACTACTATCTACCTCTCTGGTGACCCTCGGACGATCCCTGATTGGACGGACATTGCTGGCTTTACCTTGCACAGAACGTTATTCCCTTTTCATGTGTCTATACACACTGCAAATGGCTCGATTGTAATCATGTCTTGTCCTTCTGCTGACTGGATAGCACGCCACGAGAGCTTTTCACTGTACCTCGGTGCAGTTGACAATAAACTGAACTAAATGAGACTGCTTGCAAAAGAACTGTTCAAGCAGCGTTATGAGGCCACGGTTGTTCTAGGCGTGACCATTAACAAGGGATCCTTGGCTGAGTTTCCCGGGCAGTGCTGCAAAGCACCCTAACTGTCCCAAGTCTAATGGGCCAATTTGTGGCTGATATATGCCAACACAAAAATGGTCGCAATGTCTTTCCACTTCAGAGGGAATGGGGCACATTGTTCTGAAGAAACAGTTCCATGTCACTGAATCTGGAGTCCACCAGCCCTTATCAGGTTTTACTTTCCTCAACAAGCTCCAAACAATGTTCCTTATGATGCACCTTTACCATTCTACTTATAACATTCAGCACATTAAATTCTGGAAACATTCATCGCTGGATGGAACAGCGATGGACGAGGCAGCAAAAGAAACTCAGTGCTCAAAGGGTTAATAAATTATTTCTGTATTGAATGTTAAGGCAACTGTACAGGTCATTAAGCCACTAAAGAGAATCAAACTTTGTTTTTATCATTTCTGTTTAAGAATTATTAACTTTATCCATACACTTTATAAGTGTTTTAGTGAAATGTATTTACAATAAATAAAACTATTTTATGAATAGAGATTGTACAAATGATCTCTTTGCTTCATTGTGACACCTGCTTTTGATTCAACAACATCGCTTGTCTAATAGCTGGTTTCCTCAAGATTGGTTTTCTAAGCAAATTTAAACTTCTGCTTGTTTCTCATGTTGAATGGCGGTGCTTGCTCGAAGGGCCGAATGGCCTCCTCCTGCACCTATTGTCTATTGTCTATTGAAATCGGACAACAGGACCAGCATGAAAACTCCACACAGACAGTCAGGATCGAACCTCTTCTCTACCGCTGTGAGGCAGCAGCTCTATTAGCTGCCCTTTGTCCTCCGTGGCACTCTGCAACATCTCAAAACATGAGAAACAAGCAGAAGTTTAAATTTGCTTAGAAAACCAATCTTGAGGAAACCAGCTATTAGACAAGCGATGTTGTTGAATCAGTTTTAAATCACGTATGTCAATTACCACTTGAAGAAAGGTATATGTTCCGATCATTTTGTTTGCATTATAGTCTCATCCGATTGGCGCCCCGTGATGGACAGAGAGGAAGGAGGAGAGAGGAGGAGAGAGGAGAGAGGTGGGAGAGAAAGAGCCCAATATATTAATTATATCCGTGGTGATATCTATCGTCACTTGTAAGTGCAATTCATGGAATGTAAGAAATGCCCCAAATATTCACTCGCATCATTAATGTCATGTTGAAGGATGATAGAGTTCATTAGTTAATGTGTTGGGAGCAGAATAATGTAATTCGGCCCATCGAGTCTACTCCACCATTCAATCATGGCTGATCTATCTTTCCCTCTCAAACCCCATTCTCCTCCTTTCTCCCAATAACCTCTGACCCCCCTTACTAATCAAGAATCTGTCCATCTCCGCTTTAAAATTACCCCACTGACTTGGCCTCCTCCGCCGTCTGTGACAATGAATTCCACAGATTTACTGCCCTCTGACTACAGAAATTCCTCCTCATCTCCTTTGTAAAGGTACGTCCTTTTATTCTGAGGCTGTGCCCTCTGGTCCTAGACTCTCCCACTCGTGGAAACTTCCTCTCCACATCCACTCTGCCCAGGCCTTTCACTATTCGGTAAATTTCCATGAGGTCCCCCCCTCGTCCTTCGAAACTTCAGCGAGCACAGGCCCGGGGCCATCAAACTCTCACCATAGGTGAATGATTGTTGTTGGCTTTGAATAATTCACAGTAAAAGTCTGTGGAGTTCAGAAAAAATGAGGTGAACTTGGGATTAGTCCCAGGAGCTTGGGACTAGAGATTGTGGGGGAGTAGATGGTGCCAGTTTATTAAGTGCTTGATGAGAACCCAGGTTGGGGGCTAGGGCGGTGGGTGGGGGGGGATGTGGAGTGGTACCTGGAGATGGCAATCTCGGCAATGCTGAAGGGAAATTGGATCCTGGCTCACGGGATTGAGCCAATAGACAATAGACAATAGGTGCAGGAGGAGGCCATTCGCCCTTCGAGCCAGCACCGTCATTCAATGTGATCATGGCTGATCATTCTCAATCAGTACCCCGTTCCTGCCTTCTCCCCAAACATCCTGACTCCGCTATCCTTAAGAGCTCTATCTAGCTCTCTCTTGAATGCATTCAGAGAATTGGCCTCCACTGCCTTCTGAGGCAGAGAATTCCACAGATTCACAACTCTCTGACTGAAAAAGTTTTTCCTCATCTCAGTTCTAAATGGCCTACCCCTTATTCTTAAACTGTGGCCCCTTGTTCTGGACTACCCCAACATTGGGAACATGTTTCCTGCCTCTAACGTGTCCAACCCCTTAATAATCTTATACGTTTCGATAAGATCTCCTTTCATCCTTATATACATGCCAGTGTATACAAGCCATGTAGGGAAGGTATGCCTAGAGTACATGAGCGTGGGTCAGTGTCAGGAGAATGGTGGAAGGGGACCAGTGAGGTCCTGGAGTAGTGCAGGTAAGTTGAAATAAATAACAGAGACCTATCCTGATCTCATTCCCACTGCTGTTTGTGGAAGCATGGGGCAGTTTCGTTCCCAGGGTTTCTGTTATCAGGCAACTGCATCGTCCTACCACAACCAGAGAGCAACGCTGAACTACTATCTACCTCTCTGGTGACCCTCGGACGATCCCTGATTGGACGGACATTGCTGGCTTTACCTTGCACAGAACGTTATTCCCTTTTCATGTGTCTATACACACTGCAAATGGCTCGATTGTAATCATGTCTTGTCCTTCTGCTGACTGGATAGCACGCCACGAGAGCTTTTCACTGTACCTCGGTACAGTTGACAATAAACTGAACTAAATGAGACTGCTTGAAAAAGAACTGTTCAAGCAGCGTTATGAGGCCACGGTTGTTCTAGGCGTGACCATTAACAAGGGATCCTTGGCTGAGTTTCCCGGGCAGTGCTGCAAAGCACCCTAACTGTCCCAAGTCTAATGGGCCAATTTGTGGCTGATATATGCCAACACAAAAATGGTCGCAATGTCTTTCCACTTCAGAGGGAATGGGGCACATTGTTCTGAAGAAACAGTTCCATGTCACTGAATCTGGAGTCCACCAGCCCTTATCAGGTTTTACTTTCCTCAACAAGCTCCAAACAATGTTCCTTATGATGCACCTTTACCATTCTACTTATAACATTCAGCACATTAAATTCTGGAAACATTCATCGCTCCAGAGGCAGCAAAAGAAACTCAGTGCTCAAAGGGTTAATAAATTATTTCTGTATTGAATGTTAAGGCAACTGTACAGGTCATTAAGCCACTAAAGAGAATCAAACTTTGTTTTTATCATTTCTGTTTAAGAATTATTAACTTTATCCATACACTTTATAAGTGTTTTAGTGAAATGTATTTACAATAAATAAAACTATTTTATGAATAGAGATTGTACAAATGATCTCTTTGCTTCATTGTGACACCTGCTTTTGATTCAACAACATCGCTTGTCTAATAGCTGGTTTCCTCAAGATTGGTTTTCTAAGCAAATTTAAACTTCTGCTTGTTTCTCATGTTTTGAGATGTTGCAGAGTGCCACGGAGGACAAAGGGCAGCTAATAGAGCTGCTGCCTCACAGCGGTAGAGAAGAGGTTCGATCCTGACTGTCTGTGTGGAGTTTTCATGCTGGTCCTGTTGTCCGATTTCAATACACAATAGACAATAGGTGCAGGAGGAGGCCATTCGGCCCTTCGAGCCAGCACCGCCATTCAATGTGATCATGGCTGATCATTCTCAATCAGTACCCCATTCCTGCCTTCTCCCCATACCCCCTGACTCTGCTATCCTTAAGAGCTCTATCCAGCTCTCTCTTGAATGCATTCAGAGAATTGGCCTCCACTGCCTTCTGCGGCAGAGAATTCCACAGATTCACAACTCTCTGACTGAAAAAGTTTTTCTCATCTCAGTTCTAAATGGCCTACCCCTTATTCTTAAACTGTGGCCCCTTGTTCCGGATCCTTCCACATCCCAAAGATGTGCGGATTTGTAGGTTAATTGGCCTCGGTAAATTGCCCCTAGTGTGTCGGGAATTGATGGGAACGTGGGATAACATAAAACTAGTGTGAATGGGTGTTTGATGGTCACCAATTGACAAGGTAGGCCAAAGGACCTGTTTCCGGGCTGTATCTCCAAAATAAACTAAAATTAGCATCTGATTTATGTGTTTGGAGTTTTAAGAAAAAGCGGCCTTGCTCGCTGTAAAGAAGCAGCCTTCAAAATGGACTAAATTGAAAGCTTTTAATAAGAGATGAAGAATGAACAATATTATTTCAAACACTTTTCACAACTAAGAATAATGAGAGAAGTAAAGTGGAACTTCAAAAGAAAACTGGAGTGTGAAGAATTGAGTTGAAGTAAAAAAGTGAACATTTTAATTAGGAATTTCCCCAGAGCTGCTTTTGTTCCATAAGAATATATCAAATGTCAGGGGCAGAAGAAAGAGTAGGCCAGCCAACCACTTGAGCTTGTTCAGCACTCAATAATTCTGAAGAAGTGTCTCGACCTGAAACGTCACCTATTCCTTTTCTCCAGAGACGCTGTCTGACCCGCTGAGTTACTCCAGCTGTTTGTGTCTATCTTCGGTTTAAACCAGCATCTGCAGCTCCTACTGACACACTCAATAAGACCTAGTGGATCTAGATCTTGGCCTCAACATCATGCCCTTGCATTTCCCTAGATTTTTAGTTGACTTCCTTGTACTTTCAATGGCTATCAATCTCTGCCTTGACTATATTCTGTAACTCTGACTCCGTTGGTAATTGTACAGGTCCACCACCGGCAACTGATCATCCGACACCATCTTTAATCCGGACAAAATAATGACATGGAAATGATTCTTTGCAGCTGCAGCATATGTGAGTGCTCCCGTCTTCCCCGTGTCTTTGGAAATATCAGTGGAAGCCTTTTATTCATGTTTTGAAAAATAAAATCCGATTGGGAGCGAATATGGGCCTCAAGGCTGTGAATAGCAAGATTCAAGAGTCAAGAGTCAAGAGTCAAAGTGTTTTATTATCAGATGTCCCAATGACAGAATAATGAAGCTCTTACTTGCTGCAGCACAACAGAATTTGTAAACATAGCACACTGTAAACAATATAATAAACAAGAAAAAAAATACAGTGTGTGTGTATGTACACGTACACACATATACATACATACACGCGCACACACACATGTGTGTATGTGTATGTATGTATATATATGTGTGCTTATGTACATATACACACAATGAACTTTTTTCCCCTTGTTATATTGTTTACAGTGCACAACCTTTACATATTCTGTTGTATATATATAGAAACATACACACATATATACATTCATACACACACGCATATATATGTATGTGTGTGTATATATATATATACACACACACATGTATATATATATACATACAGTGTATATTGCATATATATATATATGTATGTGTGTGTATATATATATATATATATATATATATATATATATATATACACACATGTGTGTATATATACATACAGTGTTTATTACAGTGTATATTACACACACACACATATATATATATGTATACACACACACGCACGTGTATATATATACATAGAGTATATTACAGTGTGTGTGTGTGTATATATAGATATATATATATATATATATACAGTATCATACAGTATATATGATACACAAGTACACATAAAAAACAAACAATAATAGTACAAAAGGACGAAACCAATCCCCCAAGTCTATGTAGTTCAGAGCTTATTTGGAGGTTGTGGTGTTTAATAGCCTGATGGCTGTAGTTTGAGATCAAATGAGTAGGTCCAGCTCGGGGAGAGAGGGAGAGCGCAGCAAAGCTGTCCCTGAACAGCAGCCGGGCTCGGTTTGCTGTGTGCTTTGACTTTAAGTAGTGTGCCCGTGACCATGGGCTCACCATTCCCGTCTTTGCCTTTCTTGCTCTCTGGATAAATCAACATGTCGAGCGGGGACAATAACTCGCATTATTATTACTATGAATTATTATTATTATGTGACCTCGGTTGGTCCGGCAAAATGGATAATCAGGCAAGGCTGTGGAACCAAGGGTGCCGGAAAATTGGTGGTGGACCTGGACTGCTTTATTATTGTCCCGTGCTCCGAAGTAGAATGAAAGACTTTTACAGGTGTGCAGCCCAGTCAAATCATGCTATACATGAATGAGTCCAATCAAACCATGCCAAAGTACAACAGGTGGCGCAAAGATAAAAATGAACAGAGTGCAGAATATAGTGTCACAGAAACAGAGAACGGGCCGATAAAAAAAAGTGACAGACACTCAATGAGGGAGACTGGGAATACAGCCTTAGCATATGAGAGGCCCATTTAACAGCCTGATAACAGCTGGAAGATGCTGTACCTGAATGTGGTGGTCAAAGGACAACAGATGATAGCAAAGAGGACAATACGGGCTGAAAATTTGAGGTACGAAGTGAAGCTGGCCAAGAATATAAAGAAGGACAGTAAAAGCTTCTTTAGGTATTGTGATATCATGAGAGGTAGAGTCATAGAGGGGAGATACATTTCCTCCCGGTGGATGCAACTAGGACTACAAACCATCATGGCTGCCAGCAAAAGACTACAAAACCCATAGTCAGCAGGGCTGCCTGATTGCTGCTGACACTGATTGCTGCTGACACTGATTGCTGCTGACACTGATTGCTGCCCAGCTGAACCAGATGAGCTGATTGCCTCAGTGAGAGAGCTAAAAGGGAAGCGAAGCAGTGTATTTAAAAAGAGAGACAACGACTGGAGCAGACAGTGAGAGAAGTAGTGTCTGAGTTATATTTTGTAAGAAGGCAGCAAGCTACAGTTTTGATTTAACTACCTGTTTTGGTTTTGTGTACCTGCCTGCAAACAATTAAGTTTACCTGTTTTTGGAAAAGACTAAATATATGGAATTTAAGTTTGAAAACAAGAACTTTTCTGTCTTCATTTCCGGCACTCACACCTCCCAACCTTCAAGAGAAAAGCTCCCGACCTCTCAAGACATCACGGTATGTTAAGAGAAAAAGATTAGTAAAGACAAATATGGGTTCCTTGAAGGCAGAAACGGGTAAAATTATTATGGGTAACAAGGAAATGGCGGAAGAGTTGAACAGGTACTTCGGATCTGTCTTCACAAAGGAAGACACAAACAATCTCCCAGATGTACTAGTGCACAGACGATCAAGGGAGACAGAGGAACTGAAAGAAATTTGCATTAGGCGAGAAATAGTATTGGGTAAACTGATGGGACTGAGGGCTGATAAATCCCCAGGGCCTGATGGTCTGCATCCCAGGGTACTCAAGGAGGTGGCTCAAGAAATTGTGCACGCATTGGTGATCATTTTCCAATGTTCAATAGATTCAGGATCAGTTCCTGTGGATTGAAGAGTAGCTAATGTTATCCCACTTTTCAAGAAAGGAACGAGAGAGAAAACAGGGAATTACAGACCAGTTAGCCTGACATCGGTGATGGGGAAGATGCTGGAGTCAATTATTGAAGAGGTAATAATGGCGCATTTGGATAGAGTAAAAGGATTTGTCCAAGTCAGCATGGATTTATGAAGGGGAAATCCTGCTTGACTAATCTTCTGGAATTTTTTGAGGATGTAACAGGTAAAATGGATGAAGGAAAGCCAGTGGATGTATTGTATCTAGACTTTCAGAAAGCCTTTGATAAGGTACCACACGGGAGGTTGGTGAGCAATATTGGGGCACATGGTATTGGGGGTAGGGTATTGACATGGATAGAGAATTGGTTGGCAGACAGGAAGCAAAGAGTAGGCATAAATGGGTCCTTTTCAGAATGGCAGGCAGTGGCGAGTGGAGTGCCGCAAGGCTCAGTGCTGGGGCCGCAACTATTTACAATATATATTAATGATTTGGATGATGGAATTAGAAGTAACACTAGCAAATTTGCGGATGACACAAAGCTGGGTGTCAGTGTGAACTGCGAAGAGGATGTTAGGAGGTTGCAGGGTGACCTGGACAGGTTGAGTGAATGGGCAGATACATGGCAGATGCAGTATAATATAGGTAAATGTGAGGTTATCCACTTTGGTGGCAAAAATAAGGAGGCAGATTATTATCTCAATGGTGTCAGATTATGTAAAGGGAAGTGCAATGAGATCTTGGTGTCCTTGTATACCGGTCACTGAAAGTAAGCGTGCAGGTACAGCAGGCAATGAAGAAAGCTAATGCCATGTTGGCCTTCATAACGAGAGGATTTGAGTACAGGAGCAAAGAAGTCCTTCTGCAGTTGTACAGGGCCCTGGTGAGACCACATCTGGAGTATTGTGTGCAGTTTTGGTCTCCTAATTTGAGGAAGGACGTCCTCGCTATTGAGGCAGTGGAGCGCAGGTTCACGAGGTTAATCAGTGGGATGGAGTACTAACTCCCACCAAGATGAATAAGAGACCACCCTGTCTGAAGAAGGGTCTCAACCCGAAACGTCACCCATTCCTTCTCTCCAGAGTTGCTGCCTGTCCCGCTGAGTTACTCCAGCATTTTGTGTCTACCTTCGAATTAAACCAGCATCGCCAGTTCTTTCCTACAAACCCTGTAGGAAGGATTGTAATGCAAACTCTATGTATCCCAGATATGCTAGCAAACACCGGAGCCTTCAAGAGTCCTGCTGTGGAGAGGCAAGACACCTTTTTCTGGTTCTTTTTCCATGTTATGGAATCCTAATTTCCAATTAGTTCAAATATTCAGATTTTTCACAAGTCAGGAAACGCAGGAAAGAAGCAGAGGTAAGAAATACATGTGTGTGCTATGCTAGGAGGCTCATTCACAATTGCTTGTAGCTGGCAGGAAGATGAGAATTCCCAGACCTGATTCATTCTTGAACTTCATCCTCCTCATGTGCTTAGCATCAGTGAAATACTTTTGAAATTAATTCCAAAATTCGGTCTTTACTGGACTTTACCTTTGCACTAAACGTTCTTCCCTTTATCCTGTGTCTGTACACAGCGGACGGCATCCCCTCCCCTCCCTTCCCTCTCCCAATTTCCCCACCGTACTTGCCCTACGAGTTCCATTGTTTGCATCCTTGTATCCCTCTTGTTATCACACCTACCCCAGCCAGCGATGGGCCAATTATGAGCTCCACTCTACCTGAGGTCATCTGTTGCCGGCCCTGCTTTGCTCTGGCCTTTTCTCGCCTCCAGCTTATTTCACCGCCATTCAATGTGATCATTTCTGATCATTCACAATCAGTACCCCGTTCCTGCCTTCTCCCCATACCCCCTGACTCCGCTATCATTAAGAGCTCCATCTAGCTCTCTCTTGAAAGCATCCAGAGAATTGGCCTCCACTTCTCTTCTGAGGCAGAGAGTGGTGAGTCTGTGGAATTCTCTGCCACAGAAGGTAGTTGAGGCCAGTTCATTGGCTATATTTAAGAGGGAGTTAGATGTGGCCCTTATGGCTAAAGGGATCAGGGGGTATGGAGAGAAGGCAGGTACAGGTTACTGAGCTGGATGATCAGCCATGATCATATTGAATGGCGGTGCATCTACTCCTGCTCCTATTTTCTATGTTTCTAATTCCACAGATTTACAACGCTCTGACTGAAAGAAGAATTAGTGGTTTTGATTGATGGATCTTAGTCAATTCCCACTTGAAGTGATTTTACATAATCTTTCACAGAAACTTGAAAGAGATGAAAAGGCTTTGGTTTAAAGTCTCACCGAGAAAGATGGCACTCCTGACTGGAGCGTCAGCATCGATTTTGTACTCAAGCTTCTTGCACCAAAATGTAATTTGCCATGTAATGGAGGGGCTTGCCTCAGTGCCCTTAACAAGATGAAGCAAGTGTCCACTGGCACCCATTACCTTCTGTTTATTAGAGTCGTAGAGTCATACAGCGTGGAAACAGGCCCTTCGGCCCAACTTGCCCACACCGGCCAACATGTCCCATCTACGCTAATCCCACCTGTCCTCGTTGCGCTCATATCCCTCCAAACCTGTCCTATCCATGTACATGTCTAACCATTTCTTAAATGTTGGGATAGTCCCAGCCTCAACAACCCCCTCTGGCAGCTTGTTCCATACACCCACCAGCCTTTGTGTGAAAAAGTTACCCCTAAGATTCCTATTAAATCTTTTCCCTTCACCTTAAACCTGTGTCCTCTGGTCCTTGATTCACCTACTCTGGGCAAGAAACTGTGCATTTACCTAATCTATTTCTCTCATGATTTTATACACCTCTATAAGATCACCCCTCATCCTCCTGCGCTCCAAGGAATAAAGTCCCAGCCTACTCAAATTTCCTGAAAGTTCAGACCCTCTAGTCCTGGCAACATCCTCGTAATCGATCTTGATCATTTACTGTGGGCAGCAAGAATGTGTACACAAGTTATTTTATCCATAACATTGCTGTGCAAGGCCAGAAACAACACTTCTCATTTAATATGAGTGTTTACACAAAAGGTTCATTCTGTTGCGGGTCAGGCAGCATCCCTGGAGAGAAGGAATGGGTGACGTTTCGGGTCGAGACCCTTCTTCAGACCCGACCCGAAACATCACCCATTCCTTCTCTCCAGAGATGCTGCCTGACCCGCTGAGTTACTCCAGCATTTTGTGTCCACCTTCGATTTAAAGCAGCATCTCCAGTTCCTTCCTACACAGGTTAATTCTGTTATTGATTTGCACCTTTGTGTAAAAAGGATTCTTAAATACAAATTTTTAGAATAAACAAGACCATGGGTTTCCTCGTAGGGTTTCCATTGTGACCTGGGGAAATCGCGTTTTTTTCTTTAAAATAAATTGTCTCTTAAAAAAAAAAAAATCTCAATTGGGGGGAGAGGAGGGGGGGGGGGGGGGGGGATCGAGAGGGGAGGGGTGGGTGAAGATGGGGGAATGTGGTGGGGGAGGGGAAAGGGGAGAGGGAGCCACTAACACCGTCCTGCCAGTGGCCATCTTCTTTCTCCTTCACTGTGGTGCTGTGTTCCTGCAGAGGAGGGGGTTTGCTAAATAACACCACAGAAGAACAAGGACTGAGAATGATGTTGGGGTCAGCACAGTGTCACAGCTAGTAGAGCTGCTGCTAGTAGAGATACAACGTGGAAACAGGCCCTTCGGCCCATCGAGGCTGCGCCAACCAGCGATCGCACCGTACAGACTAGTACAGACAGACAGTGTCTTACACAGTAAGGACAATTTACAATTTTACCAAAGGCAATTAACCTACAAACCTGTGCGTCTTTGGAGTGTGCGAGGAAACCAGAACACCCGGAGAAAACCCACGCGGTTAGACATAGACATAGACATAGAAAATAGGTGCAGGAGGAGACCATTTGGCCCTTCGAGCCAGCACCGCCATTCATTGTGATCGTGGCTGATCATCCACAATCAGTAGCCCATGCCTGCCTTCTCCCCATATCCCTTGATTCCACTAGCCCCTAGAGCTCTATCTAACTCTTTTTAATTCATTCAGTGAATTTACAAATGATGGTTACAGGGAGAACATACAAACCCCACACAGACAGCACCCGTAGTCAGGATTGAACCCGGGTCTCTGGAGCTGCAAGACAGCAACTCTACTGCTTCACCACTGTGCTGCCCTAAGTTCAATCCCAGCCTCGGGTGCTGTCTATGAGGAGTTTTCACATTCTCCCTATGGCCACGTGGGTTTCCTCGGGGCGCTCCTGGTCCTCCCACATACCCAAAGATGTGCGGGTTTGTAGGTTAATTGACATCGGTAAATTGCCCTCAGTGTGTAGGGAGTGGATGAGAAAGTGGGATAACATAAAAAAAGTGTGAACAGATGATCGATGGCCAATGTGGACTCGGTGAGCCGAAAGGGCCTGCTATTGAGGGTGTGCAGCGTAGGTTTACTAGGTTAATTCCCGGAATGGCGGGACTGTCATATGTTGAAAGACTGGAGCGACTAGGCTTGTATACACTGGAATTTAGAAGAATGAGAGGGGATCCTATCGAAACATATAAGATTATTAAGGGGTTGGACACATTAGAGGCAGGAAACATGTTCCCAATGTTGGGGGAGTCCCGAACCAGGGGCCACAGTTTAAGAATAAGGGGTAGGCCATTTAGAACGGAGATGAGGAAAAGCTTTTTCAGTCAGAGAGTTGTAAATCTGTGGAATTCCATGTTCTCCACAGATGCTGCCTGACCTGCCGAGCTTCTTCCGCTTGTTGTGTCTTTCTTTGATGAACTGACATTTGAAGTTCCTTGTTAATAACTCTCAGAATCTTACATATTTCAAAGTCATCTCTCATCCTTAGAAAATCCAATGAATCTGTGGAATTCTCTACCTCAGAAGGCAATGGAGGCCAAGTCTCTGAATGCATTCAAGAGAGAGCTAGATAGAGCTCTTAAGGATAGTGGAGTCAGGGGGTATGGGGAGACGGCAGAAGCGGGGTACTGATTGAGAATGATCAGCCATGATCACATTGAATGGTGGTGCTGGCTCGAAGGGCCGAATGGCCTACTCCTGCACCTATTGTCTATTGTCTATTGTTTCCATGCTGTATCTCTAAACTAAACTAAACTAAACTAAACTAAACTAAACTAAACTAAACTAAACTGGCTTTGACTGATGCTGCCAGATCTGGGTGTTTTGGTTGAGATTTCTAAGAGACTAAATCAGACGGCATCCCCAGAAGTGGGTACGAGGATCTGGATATGTGATGAATGATTCCCCTGTAGCTTTCCAATGCCAATTTCATGCTGGCTGCTCATTATAATGATTGTGGCCGCATCGTTCACAGGCTACACGCATCAGTAGGTGATTGATTTTGTAAGCGGCCAACACCAACTTTGGTTTATTATTGAGGTTCATCGGATGTTGGCAGACTTTGTACAGCAGAAGCTGAACTAAGTTATCGGGGCGGCACGGTGGCGCAGCGGTAGAGTTGCTGCCTTACAGCGCCAGAGACCCGGGTTTGATCCTGACTACGGGTGCCTGACTGTGCGGAATATGGGCGTTCCCCCCGTGACCTGCGTGGGGTTTTCCCCGGGTGCTCCGGTTTCCTCCCACATTCCAAAGATGTAGAGGTTTGGCTTTGGGAAAAAATTGTACATTCTATGATTCAATATAGTCATACATAGCAGAGTGGAGTCTAACCAAGATGATGTCCCTTCACCATGTACTATTTACTGCTGCTCCATGTTTTTCCTGTACCTCGGCATCTATAAAGAATTGATTTATACTGCATCTTATCAAAGAAAAAATGTCTCAAAGTGCCTCAGACAATGATTTTATGTTCTGCATTGCCAGTTATGCCATCTGTAACACAGCAGAACAAATTCATGCTGCTTATTTCAGTCTTCATTCTGTACAGCGGTGGTCATAATCATTTTAATCCACAATTTGTCATCTGCAACAGAGCACAGTTCTCACCAGATACCAGACCAGCAGAGGTCGTCGAGGCATGCACTATCCCAACTTTTAAGAAGCAGGTTTGGAGGGATATGGGCCAAACATAGATGCATAGACACATAGAAAACAGGTGCAGGAGTAGGCCATTCGGCTCTTTGAGCCAGCAGCACCATTCAATATGATCATGGCTGATCATCCACGATCAGCCTACCCCATATTCTTAATTCTCAATCGCGGGCAGGTAGGACATGTGTGGGCAAGTAGGGCCGAAGGGACCGTTTCCAAGCTGCGTCACTCTTTTATGACACAGAAGCATGAATCGTTTCAGAAAACTGGATTATCAGTTGATACAATGAAAGTTGATTCCATCCAGGGATGAGAAAGAGGAGAAAAGGAGGTGGCAGGGTGAGTATTAATAGGAACGAGCAGAAGGACATGTATGCAGAGGCACAAAGGTCTATTCCCACAAGGTAGGAGATGCTTTGCTGATACAATGACATTTCTGGATCAGATTCTCTAACGCTATTTCTCTTGTTACCATGGCAGCCGGAGAAAAAAAGAATGAAGCCGACTCCGCAAGGGACTTGCAATCTGTTTATACTTGTGATATAAATACACCATGATTCACCGAAGCCCCCTCCCCCAATTGAACATATGCTAACAGTTTATCAACCATTGTTAGATGTTGCACTCTCTGCCCATGTCATTCCCTCAGCTCACCGTATAAAGAAAAACAAAGCTCGGCACCACAGTTTGATGATATATCCCAAGTTTCAAAAGCAATGGAGAAAAACGCTAAGAGACTTGCATGTTGAATTATGTAGGAAGGAACTGCAGACGCTGGTTTAAACCAAAGATAGACACAAAAAGCTGGAGTAACTCACCGGGACAGGCAGCATCTCTGGAGAGAAGGGATGGGTGACGTTTCGGGTCGAGTCTGAAGAATGGTCTCGACCCGAAACGTCACCCATTCCTTCTCTCCAGAGATGCTGCCTGTCCCGCTGAGTTACTCCAGCTTTTTGTGTCTGTCTACATGTTGAATTAGATGCTTTTGTAGAGAGATAGATCAGCCACGATTGAATGGCGGAGTAGACTTGATGGGCCGAATGGCATAATTCTACTTCTATCACTTATCACTTATGACTTACGACTTTACTGGTGGCCTCAGTGGGTCGAGTTTACCCATTATTCCATTTCCATTGACTTACAGTGGCTCGCTTTTTAAATTTGTCATCAATGTTTTCATGTCCATCAAGACTTCTCCTGTATAACTATGCCATCTGCGACCTCTTTCAGCTCCAGATGCCTTGAGATCTCTCTGCTCCTCCAATTTCTGCTCTCTCGTGCATCGCCAGTTTTAATAAACTGCCAAAGTGAATCTTTCTTTGAGAAAGATCCCTTGTATTATTCAAAATGGAACAGCTGAAGTTCCCCTCAGATCTTGTCCAATATTTAACCCTCAACCAGAAACATTGCAACAACTGGGAGTGCAGGTACATAGTTCCCTGAAAGTGGCATCATGGGTAGAAAGGGTGGTAAAGAAGATCTTCACCTATCAGGGTGCTGAGCATTGAAAAAAGACACAAAGCGCTAGAGTAACTTAACAGGTCAGGCAGCACTTCTGGAGAACATGGATAAGTGACGTTTCGGGTCAGGACCCTTCTTAAGACTGGTTGTAGGGGGGGGGGGGGGGAGCTGCGGGATACCGAGGAGGCCCTAATGATGCTCTCCTCTATGATGGAAGAGGGGAACCCCTGTTTCCTAAAGAATGAGGACATCTCTGATGTCCTGGTACGGAACATCTCATCTTGGGCATAGATGTGGCGTGGATGGAGGAATTGGGAGTAGAGGATAAAGTCTTTGCAGGAGGCAGAGTGGGGAGAAGTGCAGTCTAGATAGCAATGGGAGTCAGTAGGTTTATAATAGATGTCAGTCGATAGACAGTCTCCTGTGATGGAGACGGTGAGATCAAGAAACGGAAGGGAGATGTCGGAGGTGGTCCAAGTGAACTTGAGTACAAGATGGGAATTAGAAGGGACGTTAATGAAGTCCGTGAGTTCTGCAGGAAGTAGCACCGATGCAGTCATCAAGGTAGTGGAGATAGAGATTGAGGATAGGGCCAAGTTAAGATGCCCTTCCAACGTGAATAAGAGGCACAGTGGGTAGAAATGTACATTTAAAGTGAAACCCATCAATAAGCTGGGAATCTAAATGTTCACAAAGCATTGAAATTATCAAAGGCGAGGGAGCCAGCTAGATACATCAACACAGTAAATAACTTGGAAACATTAACGGGCTTCCCGCTGTTAGCACAATTGGCCATGTGTTTTGTTGAAGGCTGCAATCTTGATTTTGCTGACATATTTGTGAAAGAAAGTAAGCTGACAGGAATATCATACTGCGTAAATTGATAATCAGAATTGCATTCCAGAGGGAGCTAGTGGCTCGGGGCAAAGATACAATGATTCCCATTGTCCTTAGCCCACAGAGCTTCAGGTGCAGAAACACTGGGGCAAAAATGGAAAAATGCCAAGGACCCAATTAGCCTTTATCTTGTTGAACGCACACAATATCTGAATATTCAAAATCTAACGCCAGCGGACTTAACTTTTAACAACCTATTGCAAGGACAATGAACAGATTTCTCAATAAGAAACCAATTGTAATTAAGATACAAAACACAGTGTTTGGAAACCTTGAGTGGGTAATGAGCTTTCCTTTCTGCCTTCTTCCTGGACCACTTACTACCTCGTTCTCTTTGTACCTCTGGTATACGCCTAATTAAGTATTAAACCCATTCCATAATTCAATTAAACAAATAGATTGGATGTGCAATCAAAACTAGTCACTTATCACTGTTAAGTTTTATGTCAACAGGATTTAACGTTGATGAATATGAGAGAGATAATTTTCACTTTCACTGCTCAGACAGTAAGACTGGAGAGAAGGCAGACGAGGAACAGCATCCCACATTTTGCTTGGAGAGCTTACAACCCAGTGGTACAAATTTTGATTTCTCTAACTTCAAATAACCCCTGCATTTGAATTGAATTCAATACATTTTATTCGCCAAGTATGCATACATACAAGGAATTTGCCTTGGTGCTTTGCTCGCAAATGATAACAATACGATATACAGCAGACAATTAAAAATAAACCATTATAATCTAAACATGTGAAGAATGAAATAAAATACCAGAGCAATAGACTTTTGGCTGTGTAGTAGAGCTACTGCTCGTGGGGAAAAAAAGCTGTTTTTATGTCTGGCTGTGGCGGCTTTGATAATCCGGAGTCGCCTTCCAGAGGGAAATGCTTCAAAGAGTTTGTGGCCAGGGTGAGAGGGGTCAGAGATGATCTTGCCCGCTCGCTTCGTGGCCCTTGCAGTGTACAGTTCGTCAATGGGGGGAAGGTTGCAGCCAACAACCTTCTCAGCTAATCGAACGATGCGCTGCAGCCTCCGGATGTCGTGCTTGGTGGCCGAGCCAAACCAGACCATGATGGAGAAGGTGAGGACAGACTCTATGATGGCAGTATAAAAGTGGACCATCATTGCCTGTGGCAGATTGTGTTTTCTCAGCTGCCTCAGGAAGTACATCCTCTGTTGGGACTTTTTGACTGTGGAGTCGATGGTGGCCCCCCATTTAAGATCGCTGGAGATGATGGTTCCAAGGAACTTAAATGACTCCACAGATGTGACTGTGGTGTTGTTGATGGTGAGTGGGGGGAGGGGAGGGGGAGCTCTCCTAAAGTCAACAATCAATTCCACTGATCCACTAAATCATTCCCTCTCTCTCCATCGCTCCCCCACCCAGGTCACACCAGCTTTTCGTTCTCACCCAGCTACAGCTGACAATGACCTGTTTCCTTTATCATTGCTCCTTTTTTACATATCTTTCATTCTTTCATCACCGTCTATATCTCCCCTTTCCCTTTCCCGTGACTTTCAGTCCGAAGGAGGGTCTCGACCCGAAACGTCACCCATTCCTTCTCTCCAGAGATGCATCCAGTCCCGCTGAGTTACGCCAGCATTTCACATCAAACAGCAATAATGTCCCCCTCCTAATTGCCATTTCCGTTGGAGTGGGAAAGAGAGACAGGTCGTACATACAAAAACATGTTCAGAGAAAGAGAGGGGGCTACTCATTTCCCTCTGCAGATACTACCTGGCCCACTGAGTTCATTCAGCAGCCTGGTTCTTATTCAAGATTCCAGGTTCTTCAGCCTCTTGTGTCCAGGCTGAACATAGATCACCTGTTCACACTAGTTCTGTGTTATCCCATGTTCGCATCCACAAAAGTGGATGAAAATTTTGGAAAGATTCCATAGGTCAAGCAGCATCCGAGGAACAAAAAACGGTTCATCTTTCTCGTTGAAGACCCTTCTTCGGACCTGGAAAAGAGAGAAAGCAAGTTAGTGTTAATAGTCAATAGTCAATAGTCGTTTATTTGTCACATACACATAAATGTGTAGTGAAATGAAACATTACCCGCAGTTCAACAATAAGACCAATAAGAATAATCAATAAAAATGCAATAACACATACAATCATAAACTAACACCAAACAAAAGAAACATCCATCACAGTGAGTCTCCTCCAGTCACCTCCTCACTGTGATGGAAGGCCACAATGTCTTTTCTCTTCCCTGCCGTCTTCTCCCGCGGTCAGGCTGTTGGAGTTGCCACGTCGGGGCGGTCGGAGCTCCCGACATTGAAGCCCCCGCCGGGCGGAGAAAAACCCACGGCCTATTTCAGGCCGCGCCGGACGGTGAAAGGTCAGCGGCGGGCCGACCCAAGCCCCGCGATTCGGGGCGGGCGAAGACGCTGCCGCTGCCGCTGCCGGAGGTCCCGATGTCGGCCCCCACCCAGGGGCCTGCGGGCTTCCGACATCCACGCGGCCCGCGCCGGAGCCTCCGGAGACGAGTCGCAGCCGCTCCCGCAGCATCCGAAGGCGGCCAGCGCCGCAGGTGGTGAGTCCGGGCCGTGGGCTCTGCGAACCAGAGCCCCAGGTGGTCCCAGGTGCAATGCCGGTGGTAGGCCGCAGCGGGAACGGAGACACGACACAGAAACAAAGGTCGCGTCTCCGTTCGGGAGAGAGAATGTTACAGTTCCCGTTCCCTCCCACCTCCCACCCCCCCCCCCCCCCCCAACATAACATACAAACACTACACCATATTAAAACTACAATTCATACAAAAACAACAAAAATCACAAAAGACAGACGGACTGCAGGCAAGCCGCAGCTGCGAGGGCAGCGCTGGCTCCTCCTCCTTCTCCTCCTCCTCCTTAAGTCACAGAGAGAGTGGAAGAGGGATGGATGAGACAGGATGGTGCTTGGGTTTCAGTGGTGGTGAGTTGTTCATGAGGCCGTCTGCCTGATAGGCCAATGAGAGGAGCGAAGGAGGGAGGAAACAAAGAAATATGTAAAAGCCGTGAAATGCGGATCAGAGCTGTAGAAAATGCCTAACCGGTCAGGCTGTGTCAGCAGAGAGAGAAATGTAGTTCGTTGGGCCCAAGCCTCTCTTGCATTGGTGCAGCACCCTGTCCTCCCGTCCTCCCCTCTCTCCTCAACCCCCCGCTCCCCTCTCCCTTCTCCCCTCACCCTCCCCTTCCCCCCTCCCTCCCTCCTCCCCTCCCCCTCCCCTCCTTTTAAACTTAAAAATGTGAATAACTTTAAAAATATAACACCGATTTCAATAAAACTACTTGCATTATCACTAAAGTGACAATGCTGAGTAAGGTGGGCCTAAAATTGTCGCGCTACCGTGTACCGTTTTGGCTGAAGTTCAGTCACAAACAAGATAACAAACGAGAGTTTTAGTATGTAGATTACAGATGAGAACTTACAGCAGAACTAGTTTGAGGCAGATACGATAGTGGCATTTAAGATACTTTTGGATGGGCACATGGATATGCAGGGAATGGAAGGGTATTGGTTTTGTGTGCAGGCTTTGCCGAATTGGTCTTGGCATCATGTTTGGCACAAACATTGCGGGCTGAAGGAGAGTTCGGTTTAGTTTATTGTCACGTGTACGGAGGAGGTACAGTGAAAGACTTTTGTCGCGTGCGAACCAGTCAGCAGAAAGACGATACATGATTACAATCGAACCATTTACAGTGCATAGATACATGATAAGGGAATAACGTTTAGTGCAAGGTAAAGCCAGCAAAGTCTGATCAAGGATAGTCCGAGGGTCACCAATGAGGTAGATAGTAATCCAGCACTGCTTTCTGGTTGTGGTAGGATGATTCAGTTGCCTGATAACAGCTGGGCTGTGCTGTACTCTTCTATGATCTATGTTCTACAGTATGTTCTAGTTGAAACAGAGAAAGTGATTTACCAGAACTTATTGACTTCAATATCCAGTCTCGAAGGCTGCAATGTCCTATAAGTGAAAAACTGAGAGGCATCATACCTTTCATTGATATCTTGTTTGTACCTTTTCATACCTCTAGTTTCCCTCTCCCCTGACTCCCAGTATGAAGAAGGGTCACGACACGAAACGTCACCTATTCCTTTTCTCCAGGGATGCTGCCTGACCCGTTGAGTTACTTCAGCATTTTATGTCTATCTTAGGCATCATTAGAACCGCACAGGAGTGCAGGGAAAATAGGCCAGAGAGGCTTCCTCTCCCTATATTAGTATTCAATTCCCCCAATAAACAATAGCATTTTATTTGCTTTCTTAATTATTCGTTATACCAGCTTACTCGCCGTTTGCAAATCATGAACTGAGGCACCCAGGTCCCTCTACATTTCTGGTGGGGAGAACAAAGGGACTTTCATATAATGTAAGATACAGTCCAGTGAAGTCCGATTAAAGATACCCCGAGGGTCTCCACTGAGGTGGATGGACCAGTTTCTGGTCCATGATTATGCGCAGTAAGACTACCACTGCAGCAACTGTGGAGGGATCTTAAGGCAATCGGTTGGCGCAGCGGTAGAGTTACTACCTTACGGGTGCTGTCTGCACATTCTTCCCATGACCCCCTGGGTTTTAAACGGGAGCCCCAGTTTCCTCCCACTCTTTGCAGACTCTGTACAGGTTTGTAGGTTGATTGGCTTCAGTAAATATTTTTAATTGTCCTAGTGTGTAAGATAGTGTTAGTGTGCGGGGATCCATATTCGTCACTGATTCAGTGGGCCGTAGGGCCTGTTCCCGCGCTGTATCTCTAAACCAAAAATTAAACTAAAACAGTGTGAGCTACAGTCCACAGCCAACTAAATGCTCACAACTAAGTATCTGGGTGCAGGATAGAGCCATAGAGAGTTATAGAGTCATACAGGATGGAAATAGGCCCTTCGGCCCAACTTGTTGATGCCGCCCAAGATACCCTATATATGCGAGTCCCACTTACCAGCATTTTGCACATATATGTTTAAACCTAGTGAATCATAGCGTCATACAGCATGGAAACAAGCCTCAGAGGGAGAGGAGGCACTCTCTGTTAACTTGTGCCAATTCAAAGCCAAGTTAAGCTGGGGCTGCATGGTGGCGCAGCAGTAGAGTTGCTGCCTTACAGCGCCAGAGACCTGGGTTCAATCGTGACTATAGGTGGCGCCAGCAATGGCTGCCTCGCCAACAGTCTGCCTGTCCCTTCCTTCTCTGTTGTTTCTTTAGTATGTGTTAAATGAATGTTTTTAGTGTTCTTTAGTTTGTTTTATGTGGGGGTTAGTGGGGGAGTTGGGGAAACCTTTTTTTAATCTCTTATCTCGTATCTCCGTCCGCACTGCGGCCGAACATTGTGGAGTTGGAGGCCTCTGCTGGAGACCGACTTCGGGAGCTCCAACCGCGGGAGCCTGTGGACTTTAACATCGAGGAGTTCGCGGTCTCTGGTTAGAGACCAACTTCGGGAGCTCCAAACCCCAAGCTTCAGCTTCAACCGCCCTGATGCGGGAGCTTCGATCGCCCTGACACGGGGTCTTCGACCGCCGAACGTGGGAGCTTCGATCGCCCCGACAAATCGCCCCGTTCGACTGCCCTGACCACGGGAGAAAAATGAGGGAAGAAGATTAGACTTTATTGCCATCCATCACAGCGAGGAATGTGGAATCCGCCGTGGTGGATGTTTATGTTAACTTTTATGTAGTTGTGTTTCTTGTTGCTTTTTTTAATATGGCTGTATGGTAATTCGCACACCACTCTACCTTAATTGGTACATGTGACAATAAAAGACCTTTGAGTGCTGTCTGTACAGAGTTTGTACGTTCTCCCTGTGACAGCGTGGGTTTCCCCCGGGTGCTCCAGTTTCCTCTCACACTCCAAAGATGTACAAGTTTGTTGGTTATTTGGCTTTGGTAGAATTTGTAATTGCCCCTAGTGTGCAGTGTGTGCTAGCTAGTGTACAGGAATCCCTGGTCGGCGCAGACTCAGTGGACTGAAATGCCTGCATCTCTAAAATAAACTATAAAAATTAAATAAGCCCTCCGAGGCTATTGTCACTTTCTGCACAGAGCAGGGACAGACAAATGGACTCGAGGCAGGAGCCTACTGCCAATGCACCAATTCAATGTGACGCTGAAATCAGGCTGGTTGCTCCATCAGTCCAGCTGAAATTAGTTTTACTTAAGGGCCTGTCCCACTTAGGCGATTTTAAGGCAACTGCCGATGACTAGGCTGTTGCCGACAGTTCGCCGGGGTGTCGCGGGCATGATCGTGAGGAGTCTTCCAAAAATCGTAGTGGATCTCAGCGCGTCGCTGAGAAATCATCCGGTTTGAAATTTCTCGGCGACAACTGGCTTGTCGGCAGGCATCGTTGCTTATTGTGGGCGCTGTCGCCTGCTGTCCCCAGGTTTGATAGGTTCGCTTGGATGCATTTAGAAGCACATAATATTAAAATAAGTAAAGTCATTTCAAAATACCATAAAATGCTTGTGTTTAACCAATTTATTTACCGTCAGGACATTTGACAGGTAGATTGGAGGCGACAGTTTGACGGTCAGGTAAGCGTGGGAATTTTCGCGATGTTTATGGCCATCAGCCATTACATTTAAAGTGGGCTCCCAACCCAGATATGCAACCCAGAAACCAGAAATGCATCTCCCGTACATTTTCAAAGAATGCCCACACACTTTTCACAAAAATCCACTTAACCACTTTTAAAATATATATTTTTAACACAGCTATTAGTAAACTGGAAGTAAATCCAGTTTATGCCTCGTTACAGTGAAGCTTGGTTTTTAAGTAACCCATACAAGATGTTATAGTTCAAAACTCTCAAGTACTTACCGACTTGTCAGCGATTTCAGCAAAAATTAGGACGCATTGACAGCGTGGGGATTTCGCGATGTTTCCGAAGACGGTGTAATCTCGACCTGACTCGGCATTCTCGTGGTCATTGTCGTCGGGTAAAAGAACATTTTGGCGATCTGCTACAACTTTGACAGTCGCCGGCAGTCACCAAAAAAATCGCCTAAGTGGGACAGGCCCTTTAGTGCTCCTTGGTTGCAAAGAGGTCAATATTCCTCCTGCGCATGCCAATAACATCACAAGGAAAATTAACTAAAAAGGTCAGGGCATTTCAAACATATGACCTATACCGGGAACAATAGACAATAGACAATAGGTGCAGGAGTAGGCCATTCAGCCCTTCGAGCCAGCACCGCCATTCAATGCGATCATGGCTGATCACTCTCAATCAGTACCCCGTTCCTGCCTTCTACCCATACCCCCTCACTACCACTATCCTTAAGAGCTCTATCCAGCTCTCTCTTGAAAGCATCCAACGAACTGGCCTCCACTGCCTTCTGAGGCAGAGAATTCCACACCTTCACCACTCTCTGACTGAAAAAGTTCTTCCTCATCTCCGTTCTAAATGGCCTACCCCTTATTCTTAAACTGTGGCCCCTTGTTCTGGACTCCCCCAACATTGGGAACATGTTTCCTGCCTCTAATGTGTCCAATCCCCTAATTATCTTATATGTTTCAATAAGATCCCCCCTCATCCTTCTAAATTCCAGTGTATACAAGCCCAATCGCTCCAGCCTTTCAAAATACCACAGTCCCGCCATTCCGGGAATTAACCTAGTGAACCTACGCCGCACGCCCTCCATAGCAAGAATATCCTTCCTCAAAAAAACTTACATAAAAAAAATTCTGTTATCTGTTATGATACATATGGACTACATATGCCAGACTGGTGAGAAAAACTCAACACCTTCCACCTTAGAAGCATCCGCCGTATCCTGGGTATATCCTGGCAAGACAAAGTGTCCAACGCCGAGATTCTGTCTCGCGCTGGCCTTCCGTGTATGTCCACTCTACTCAGGCAGCACAGGCTACGGTGGCTGGGCCATGTCCACCGAATAGAGGATGGCCATATTCCAAAAGACATCCTCTATGGAGAGCTGACATCTGGGAGGAGAACCATCGGCCGCCCCCAGCTACGTCACAAGGATGTCTGCAAGCGAGGTTTGAAGGCGCTCGAAGGAGTCCTGGGAGAGCCTTGCAGCTGACCGCACGAGGTGCAGAGGTACCCTGAACCAACATCTCAAAACGGGGGAAGAGAAACTGATGAACGCAGCGGCAGACAAGCGGGCATGCAGAAAGGAACGCAGCAACTTCAACAGACCAGAGGCCACACACAAATGTGACCTTTGACACAGAGACTGTCACTCCCGCATTGGTCTCTTCAGCCACAAGCGACGCTGCTCTAGCCGAGGCGTGGAGCAATCAGCCAACAACTAGGACCCATCACCCATGGTCAGCCATGACCGAGGGGGCATAAGAAGAAGTATGATAAGTTTAAATTTTAATTTTCTCGGCTCAGTATGCCACCACAAAACTGAACATGCCCCCCAGGTTAAAATCTCACGCATGCAAGAGAAGACTATTCAAATTGCACTTAGGCATACGGGAATGTTTAAAAAATATTTTAATTTAAAAAATATATTTAATTTACTCCAAAGACTTACCAATATGCACCAATAAAACTGGTAATTATTTTTAAAGTAATTTTAAACGACTTTCACTGCATAATGGGTTAGTCAAAGCTGGGGGGCTGAAAATCCTTATTGCAATGCTTATTTTGGTGGAGAAATTACTTGAACTGCTCTAGGTTACTGCTCTTAAATATATAAGGGATACTTTTTCATAGCCAACTTGCTCATAAAATACTTAATTTTAATGAAATTGCAAATAAATTGCAGTGGAAATCTGATGAGTAACCCACCCAATGCATTTCTGGAACACAAGACACAAAATGCTGGAGTAACTCAGTGGGACAGGCTGTATCTCTGGATAGAAGGAAAGGGCGACGTTTCGAATCGAGACACTTCTTCTGCAGGTCTGAACGACAGCGGCACAAAGACGGGTCTCGACCTGAAAAGTCACCCATTCCTTCCATCCAGAGGTGCTGCCTGTCCCGCTGAGATACTTCAGCATTTTGTGTCTATTTGCAGTGTAAACCAGTATCTGCTGTTCACATATTCACAAGTTCACAGGTTATAGACAATAGACAATAGACAATAGGTGCAGGAGGAGGCCATTCGGCCGTTCGAGCCAGCACCGCCATTCAATGTGATCATGGCTGATCATTCTCAATCAGTACCCCGTTCCTGCTTTCTCCCCATACCCCCTGACTCCGCTATCCTTAAGAGCTCTATCTAGCTCTCTCTTGAATGCATGCAGATAATTGGCCTCCACTGCCTTCTGAGGAGTAGAATTAGGCCATTCAGCCCATCGAGTCCACTCTGCCATTCAATCAAGGCTGAACTCTGCCTCCTAATCCCATTTTCCTGCCTTCTCCCCATAACCAGTTCCTTCCTACAATTTTGGCTGTGCCACTGCGGAATCTCCTCAAGGTATGCCTACTTTGAAGAGGTTCTCCTCTCTCCGACGAGAATTCTGCAACAGCAGTCTGAAGAAGGGTCTCGACCCGAAACGTCACTGACTCCTTCTCTCCAGAGGTGCTGCCTGCAACGCTGAGTTACTCCAGCATTTTGTATCTATCTTCAATGCAAACCAACTTCTGCTGTTCCTTCCTACACATCTGTGGAACATATTGGGTGCAATTTTCTAATTGTGTTGAAGTGGAAACTCGACCCCATGTAGCTCATCGTTAGAGCAGGCTAACACTGAGCAGGGAGGTGAGGAGAGGGAGGTGGAAGGATTGGATTACAATGATAAATACTGGCTTTGCTTAGTTTATTTTTGAGATACAGCGTGGATTCGGGCTCTTCGGCCCTCCGGGTCCACACCGACCAGTTATCCTCGCACACTAACACGATCTTACACACATGAGGGACAAATTTACATTGATAGCAAACTAATTAACCAAACTAATTAATGTCTTTGGAGTGTGGGAGGAAACTGATGCAGGTCACGGGGAGAACCTACAAACTCCGTATAGACAAGCGCCCGATAGTAAGGATCGAACCGGGGTCTCTGGCGCCGTAAGGCAGCAACTCTATTGTGACACCACTGTGCTCTCACTAGAATGGTGAATCATGAAGTGATCACTGTTTTTACCATAAAGTACATTGCAATCAATTTGATCTTATCAAAGGCAGTCGAATCAAAGGGCATACGCTGGAGATCAGTAATAATTACCTATGTGTACATTCAAAGACTGGGCTCTGGGTCATCATTGACTCATTCACTGAAGTATAGAAGAAGATGAGCCTTAAACGTAATTATTCTTTTCCAGAAATAAACTTGATTTGCATTACAAAATATGTACAAAGGGTTTGAGGGATATGGGGCAAACGCGGGCAGGTGGAACTAGCGTAGATGGGCATCTTGGTTGGCATGGACCAGTCGGGCCGAAGGGCCTGTTTCGGGTTATTATGGAAAATCCATGTAATAACTCTTAGTCAAGAGTCTGCACCAACCAGCGATAACCCTTACACTAGTTCTAGCCTACACACTAGGAACACGTTACATAAGCCAGTTAACCTACAAGCCTGCACGTCTTTGGAATGTGGGAGGAAACCGGAGCACCCGGAGAAATCAGACGTGGTCACAGGGACAAACTCCGTACAGACAGCACCTCGTAGTCAGGATGGAACCCGGGTCTCTGGCTCTGTAAGGCAGCAACTCTACCGTTGCGCCACCGTGACATGTTGGCAGTTGATTGCGGCTGAGATGGATGGGGAGAGATGGGTGAAGATAGTAACCTAGTCTGGAGGCGATAAGCGGAGAAGACAAAAGGAGACAGAGAGTGGAATTTGATAAGGAAAGAAGACGGTGAATGAAGTGCAGAGGAGAGGATGAAGAATTGAAGGGAAATAGTGTGGGGGGATTGAACTTGGGTCTCTGGTGCTAACAAGCAGCTGATTAGCAGTATAAATATTGATTACTGTATTGATTTCAAGTAACCCTCTCCCTCCAACTTTCCCCCACCCTAGTTGTCCTGCTAGTTTCACTGTTCGTATCCCTTCGTTATCACCTCTTCCATTGGTGATTCCATTGTGAGCTCCACCTTTCCTTGAGCATCGGTGCCGGCTCTGATTTGTTCTGTACCTTTTCGTATCTCCAGTTCCCCTCTCGCCTGCACCCTCAGTCTGAAGAAGGGTCTGGACCAGAAACGTCACATATTCCTTTTCTCCAGAGAAGCTGCCTGACCTGCTGAGTTACTCAAGCATTCTGTGCCTATCTTCAGTGTAAACCAGCATCCGCTGACCCTTCTTGCACACAAGTCGCACTACTGTGCTTCCCGCCAATTTCTGATGAATGCGCGTCCAGAGTGGAGCTCTTTGGAAGGCAGTCGAAGAACAATACAATACAATACAATACAATATATCTTTATTGTCATTGCACAGGGGGTACAACGAGATTGGGAATGTGCTTCCCATACGATGCAATAACCTAATCAGCTAGTCAGTATTAATTATTAATTTAAACAACCCAACGAAACAAATTGTAACAGTTTTAAAACAAAATAAAGTGCAACTAGATCTGTGCCGGATCACTGTGCGATGTGACCATCCGGTTCATGGTAGCTATGGCCCCGGGGATGAATCTGTTCCTGAGTCTGGAGGTGCGGGCGTAGAAGGCCTTGTATCGTCTGCCCGATGGAAGGAGTTCAAACAGACTGTTGCAACGGGTGTGAAGAGTCTTTGTGGATGCTGGTGGCTTTTCTGAGGCATCGTGTGTTGTAGATGCCCTCCAAGGCTGGTAGCTGTGTTCCGATGGTCCTCTGAGCTCTATGGACTACCTGCTGAAGAGCTTTCCTCTCTGCCTCCGTGCAGCTGAGGTACCACACAGGGATGCCATGTGTTAGGATGCTCTCTATGGTGCAGCGGTAGAATGTCGTCAGCAGCTGTTGGGGTAGACCCGACTTCTAGACCAAACAAGGCAAGTAATTAATGTTAACAGATCATTTATATCCATGTCCCAAGAAGGCAACAAAATTTAAGTAACTTAACATTACAGCTTCAATTTCCATAATGACATTGGCAAGCCTTATTTAAACCTTTAATTGTTCAGCTATCCAATGTATTTTGCTTTCAATAGCATTCAATAAAATGATTTGCTGTGGACTTAAACTTACTAATATATCCAAGATGTGTACATGGAATAGTGGCAGACGTAGATTTACATATACCTTTGCATATTTCGCCTGGGCAGCTTGCAGCCCAGTGGTATGAACATCGACTTCTCCAACTTTAGATAGTTCCTCTGTCCCTCTCATCCCCTCCTCCTTCCCAGATCTCCCTCTATCTTCCTGTCTCCACCTATATCCTTCCTTTGTCCCGCCCCCCTGACATCAGTCTGAAGAAGGGTCTCGACCCAAAACGTCACCCATTCCTTCTCTCCCGAGATGCTGCCTGACCCACTGAGTTACTCCAGCATTTTGTGAATAAATACCTTTGATTTGTACCAGCATCTGCAGTTATTTTCTTATATCTTTGAAGCCAGGCTTACTTATTTACAAGTTTTACAATGATTGCTAATTCGGTTTTATCACTGAGAACAAAAGAAGCTGCAAACAGGAAATTCCCCAATGCATTTTTTGTACGATCCTAACAGCTTCTGAGGACCATCGTGGTGGGAATGATAACACCGAGAGAAGAAGGGTCTCGACCCGAAACGTCGCCCAATCCTCCTCTCCTGAGATGCTGCCTGACCTGCTGAGTTACTCCAGCATTTTGTGAATAAATACCTTCGATTTGTACCAGCATCTGCAGTTATTTTCTTATATAACGAGAGGCGGGACTTTCTGTTCTAATCCTTTGATTAGCGAGGAACAGATGAATAAAGGCACAGACAAAGCAAAAGAGCAAACGGCCATGTAACTGATGTCAGGACAAAGCAAGGAGCAGAGGATCGGAGAAAGCAGAGAGGTAGGAACAGCTCGACAGGCATTGGCAAGAGCCGCACATGAAACAAGCAGCCCCTGAGTAGCTCCTGCCACCAGCTTATATAACGCAAAGCAGCCGGTCATAAAAGACGGACATGGCTATGCATTCTTGAGACCTCAACAGGGTGGAGAAGTGGACAAGAGAGAAACTGTGGGAATTCCAGACCCCCCGCTGTTTTTCAAATTGCCACTTGAAAGCTACAAAAACCACGGCCACTTATGCCTTTCGACAGATTGCTCCACGTCCAAGTCCTTCCGGACGAAAATAGAAGCACTGTGCTATTGAAATGTTGGTGAGGGACTGACAGCTCCTTCAGCAAGTGAATGCTGGCACTGCCCGACTTCACTCACTGGCTCCAATGGATCTGCCAGTGCACCTCTCTGCGTGGGAGACATTGAATTCATTGCAAAGCCTGCACGTCCTGGCTGCACATCGGAATTATTAACCAAGGCAGCTTGAGGTTGTAGTTGGGACAAAGAGCTTGAAATCACTTGGAGATACTCAAAAGTTAGTGAGTGCATCTTGTCTTAAAGCACCTGATCTCCCGGTTGCTAAACACTTTAATTCTCCTTCCCATTCCACACACAGACCTCTCTGCCCTAGGCCTCCTCCATTGTCAGAGTGAGACTAAACGCAAATTGGAGGAACAGCATCTCATATTTCGTTTGGGCAACTTACAGCCCAGTGGTATGAATATTGGTTTCTCTCACTTCAGGTAGCCCCGGCATTCCCTCTCTCTCCATTCCTTCCCCACCCAAGTCGCACCAGCTTCTCGTTTTCACTCACCAAACAGCTAACAATGGCCTGTTTCCTATATCGTCGTTACTTTATTGCACATCTTTCATTCATTGTTCATCATCTCTCTACATCATCGTCTCTATCTCTCATGTAGCCTTGTCCCGAACCAGTCTAAAGAAGGGTCTCGACACGAAACTTCACACATTCCTTCTCTCCAGAGATGCAGCCTGTCCCGCTGAGTTACTCCAGCTTTTTGTGTCTATCTTCGGTTTAAACCAGCATCTGAAGTTCCTTCCTATACAAAAGGATGCCATATCAGATCACACAGGTATTGTTGAAATTTAACTCCAAGTGACATGGAAAAATATTTAGACCAATGATCCAATGTTTTATCCAAATCCATTCTTGATAAAATGACTTGGAGTTATCTAAATATATGGCATAGCAACAGGCCCTTTGGCTCAGCGGCACAGTGGTGCCGTGGCAAACTTGCTGCCTTACAGCAGCTGAGACCCGGGTTCAATCCTAACTATGGGTACTGTCTTTATGGAGTTTGCATGTTCTCCCTGTAACCGCAAGGATTTTCTCCGGGTGCTCCGGTTTCCTCCCACATTCCAAATATGTGCAGGTTTGTAGGTTAATTAGCTTCTGTAAATTGTCCCCAGTATGTAGGATAGAACTAGTATACGAGTGATCGATGGTTGGCGCGGACTCGGTGGGCCGGAGAGGCTGTTTCGAAGCTGCGTCTCTAAAGTAAACTAAATCTCGGTGGCAGAAGTCAGATCTGCTTCCATGAGGATAAACTCCTGGACTGGTTTGGAAATGGTACAGATCAACCGGCCACAATCTTCAGCAATATCTTCAACCTTTCATTTCAATGACGGTGGCGCAGCGGTAGAGTTGCTGCCTTACAGCGAATGCAGCGCCGGAGACTCAGGTTCGATCCTGACTACGGGCGCCGTCTGTACGGAGTTTGTACGTTCTCCCCGTGACCTGCGTGGGTTTTCTCCGAGATCTTCGGTTTCCTCCCACACTCCAAAGACGTACAGGTATGTAGGTTAATTGACTGAGTAATATGTAAAAGAATTGTCCCTAGTGTGTGTAGGATAGTGTTAATCTGCGGGGATCGCTGGGCGGCGTGGACCTGGTGGGCCGAAGGGCCTGTTTCTGAGCTGTATCTCTAAATCTAAAATCTAAATCTAAAAAAAAAAAAATCTAAGAACCCCTCCAACCTTTCAGATCCCAAGAAAAGTAAAGTAACCTGTTTCAATGACCACCACCCAGTCGCTCTAACGTTGACTATAATGAAATGGTTTAAGGAATTGATAAAGGTCCACATCAGCAGCAGTCACCCAAACAATCTAGACCCTTGCAATTATATACAGTAAAAATAGGTCCAGAGAGGATGCCATCTCCCTTGCACTATGGAAAGACACAAAATGTTTGAGTAACTCAGCGGGTCAGGCAGCGTCCCTGGAGAACATGGATCGGCGACGTTTCGGGTCAGAACCCTTCATCAGATTGGAACATGGATAGGTGATGTTTTGCGTCGAGACGCTTCTTCAGACTGGCCCTTCTGCAATCTCAAGAAGGGTCTCGGCCCTAAACGTCACCTCTACAGTTCTTTATTTCCACTAGCCCTTACCCAACATTCAGCTCCAGATCACCACAACAACAAGAACACCTATGTCAGATGCTATTCATTGACTGCAACTCAATACCATATTACCGGATAAGATATTTTTTATACTTCTTTGGGACCTCCATCTGCAGCTGGCTTCTCTACTTCTTGACTGTCGTATGTTGAAAGACTGGAGCGACTAGGCTTGTATACACTGGAATTTAGAAGGATGAGAGGGGATCTTATCGAAACGTATAAGATTATTAAGGGGTTGGACACGTTAGAGGCAGGAAACATGTTCCCAATGTTGGGGGAGTCCAGAACTAGGGGCCACAGTTTAAGAATAAGGGGTAGGCCATTTAGAACGGAGATGAGGAAAAACTTTTTCAGTCAGAGAGTTGTAAATCTGTGGAATTCTCTGCCTCAGAAGGCAGTGGATGCCAGTTCTCTGAATGCATTCAAGAGCTAGCTAGATAGAGCTCTTAAGGATAGCGGAGTCAGGAGGTATGGGGAGAAGGCAGGAACGGGGTACTGATTGAGAATGATCAGCCATGATCACATTGAAAGGCGGTGCTGGCTCGAAGGGCCGAATGGCCTACTCCTGCACCTATTGTCTATTGTCCATTGTCTATTGTCTATTTGTCTATTGACTCTGTTCTCAGAAGGTTTGAATAATATTTCCTCCACCCTGACCCTCAACATTAGTGATGCTCAGGGTTTTATACCCAATCCCTGCTCTCCTCCCTATACACCCATCGCCAAGGGCAGCGTAGACACAAGGAACTGCAGATGCTGCAATCTTGCATCGAACACAAAGTGATGGAGGAGCTCATCATCTCCAGAGGAAATGGATAGGCAGCGTTTTGGCCGGGATATCCGAGTCTGAAGAAGGGGCCTGTACTGAAACATTGCCTATCCATGTCCTACAGGGATGCTGCCCGACCTGCTGAGTTACTCCAGCACTTTATGTTCTGACCAAGAGCAGAGCCAACTCAATCTTTAAGTTTGCTGACGTACTGTCAGACGATGCTGAGACGGGATAGAGGAAATAGATCAGGATCTTTGTGACATGGTCTCAGAACAACAACAACAACAAGGCATCAGCAAGACACTGTTTGACAGGCAGATGTGTGGACAAAGGCCAGAGATGAAAAGACAAAAGGTGTGAGATCAGGAGTAAAGAGTTGCGAATTGTGAAGCCAGAGGGCGGCATGGATCTGGAAGGGGAGTGGGAGCGGGAGTGGGAGTAGATGCCAGTCCAGGTGGAGCAAAGGGAAAAAGCATAGAAACATAGAAAATAGGTGCCGGAGTAGGCCTTTCAGCCCTTCGAGCTAGCACCGCCATTCAATATGATCATAGATGATCATCCAAAATCAGTACCCCTTTCCCGCTTTCTCCCTTTCTCCCCATATCCATTAATTCCGTTAGCACGAAGAGCTACATCTAACTAAGAGGGGGGCAGAGGGAAGGGGGGAGAAGAAGGTGGGTGGGGGGGTTGATTAGTTACCTAAAATTGGAGAATTCAATCTTCATGCGATTGGGTTTTTAGATTTAGATTTTTTTTTAGATTTAGAGATACAGCGCGGAAACAGGCCCTTCGGCCCACCGGGTCCACACCGCCCAGCGATCCCCGCACATTAACACTATCCTACACACCCTAGGGACAATTTTTATTTTCACATTTGCCCAGCCAATTAACCTACATACCTGTACGTCTTTGGGGTGTGGTAGGAAACCGAAGATCTCGGAGGAAACCCGCGCAGGTCACGGGGAGAACGTACAAACTCCGTACAGACGGCGCCCGTAGTCAGGATCGAACCTGAGTCTCCGGCGCTGCATTCGCTGTAAGGCAGCAACTCTACCGCTGCGCCACTGTGCCGCCGTTGTAAGCTACCCAAGTGGAATATGAGGTGCTGTTCGTCCAGTGTGCATGTGGCCTTACTCTGGCGATGGAGGAGGCCCAGGACCGAAAGGGGAAGAGAAGGGGAATTAAAATAGTTAGCAACTGGAAGATCCAGCAAGCCTTAGTGGACCGAGATCAAGTGTTCAGCGAAACGGTCGCTGAGTCTACACTTGGTCTCGTCGATGTAAAGGACGCCACACCAGGGACACCTGTGGGGCTGGGATGTGCACATTATACATAGACAATAGACAATAGGTGCAGGAGTAGCCCATTCGGCCCTTCGAGCCAGTACCACCATTCAATGTGATCATGGCTGATCATTCTCAATCAGTACCCTGTTCCTGCCTTCTCCCCATACCCCCTGACTCTGCTATCCTCAAGAGCTCTATCTAGCTCTCTCTTGAAAGCATTCAGAGAATTGGCCTCCACTGCCTTCTGAGGCAGAGAATTCCCACAGATTTACAACTCTCTGAGTGAAAAAGCTTTTCCTCATCTCAGTTCTAAATGGCCTACCCCTTATTCTTAAACTGTGGCCCCTGGTTCTGGATTCAGGTGTACAGAGAGCAGTCATTGCAGGCACGTCTACACATTGTCCTTTGCAGCTCTGATGACACTGATACGAGTGGAGTAAAATTCTGCCAATTCCTTTTCTAATTATACATTGGCAAATGGGAGGTTTCAGGTTGTCAAATGTGCCTTTGTTTCAGCTTTGAAATTTCACCAGCGCATTGCTGTAATGATGGGGCCACGCTGATAATTACATTTTTAATGGGCCGGCAAGTTTTTCAACCCATTTTCTTGCCAAAGTGGATGGAATCCTGGTCAGGTCAATGACGCACCACCTTCAGCACGGTACCAAAAAGGAGTATTTCCTTCTCCCTCTTCAGTGCCTCGAAGCAATTATGCCAATGCTGATGGATCACAAGCATGCTGAAAATTGCAAGGCTGCACTTTAGTGGACCCAACTGAGGTTTTAACGCAATCTCCCTGATTTTAACTCCCCCTCACATTCCCATCCTGACCTTTCTGTCTTGGGCTTCCTCCACTGTCAGAGTGAGGCCACACGCAAATTGGAGGAACAGCGCCTCATATTTCGCTTGGGCAGCTTACACCCCAGCGGTATGGATATTGATTTCTCTCATTTCAAGTAACCTTTGCAATCCCTCTCTCTTTCTCTCCCTCCTCCACCCTCGTCCTCCTGCTAATTTTACCGTTCATATTATAGAAACATAGAAAATAGGTGCAGGAGTAGGCCATTCGGCCCTTTGAGCCAGCACCGCCATTCAATATGATCATGGCTGATCATCCAGAATCTGTACCCCATTCCTGCTTTTTCCCCCATATCCCTTGATTCTGTTAGCCCTAAGAGCTAAATCTAACTCTCTCTTGAATATCCTCTCGTTGTCACCTCCACCACAGCCAACCATGGACCATTGTGGGCTTTCTGGCCATCGGTGCCGTCTCTGATCTGTTCTGTACCTTTTCATACCATTCTGTTCCATTTCCCTCTCCCCTGACTCTCAGTCTGAAGAAGGATCTCGACCCGAAACGTTACCTGTTACTTTTCTCCAGCGATGCTGCCTGACCCATTGAGTCACTCCAGCATTTTGTGTCCATCTGAGGTTTGAATCATTGGTTAGGATATTTCTTCCCTGTAGGATGGCACCAGGGCATGGCGACCCTTGGCGTGCTCTTCCCAGAGGGGGTCTGCTATCATCTGACACAATTGCTCTACTCTTTTAAATCTCTTTATTATATTTCTATATTGCCTCACTTTCTCATCCACTCACCCACACACTCGGGCCAATTTACACTGGCCAATTGTCCTACAAACCCGCGTGTTCGTGAGATGTGGGAGGAAACACGAGCATCTGGAGAAAACCCATGTGATCACAGGGAGAACATGCAAACTCCACACAGACGGAATACGAGGTCAGGCTGAAGATGTAATCAGATGCAGGAAAAATGTTCCTGATGTTGTGGGAGTCCAGACCCCAGGGGTCACAGTTTAAGAATAAGGGGTAGGCCATTTAAGACTGAGAGGTGGAAAACCCTCTTCACCCAGAGAGTTCTGATTACGTCTTCAGTCTGAAGAAGGGTCTCGACCCGAAACGTCACCCATTCCTTCTCTCCTGAGATGCTGCCTGACCTGATGCTGCTGAGTTACTCCAGCATTTTGTGTCTACCTTCGATTTAAACCAGCATCTGCAGTTTTTTTTCCTAAACATCTTGACCAAGGTAAACTGAGAGCTGAATACGACAGATTTAGTTTAGTTTAGTTTAGAGATACTGTGCAGAAACAGGCCCTTTGGCCCACCGAGTCCGCGCCAACCAGCGAACCCCGCTCACCAACACTATCCTACGCACACGAGGGACAATTTACAATTATACCAAGCCAATTAGCCCACAAAGCTCTACGTCATTGGAGTGTGGGAGAAAGCTGAAGATCTCGGAGAAAACCCACGCATGTCTTGGGGAGAAAGTACAAACTCCGTACAAACTCCCATAGTTAGGATCGAACCCGGGTCTCTGTGGCAGTAAAAAAAAAAAAATTATTCAAATATTAAAATAATATATACAATACCATAAAACCAAAACAGAACCCACCACCAGAATATTATACAAACAAATATACCAATTGAAACTATTATACAATTATATTACAATCCCCATCCAGGATACATACAATCCCCCACGGTACCCAGTGGTCCCGGAAATCCTCCAGGGTGCCCGTGGACAGCGCGTAGTACCTCTCCAACACCACCCGGGCGCGGATGTAACCCCGGAAAAGGGGTAGGCAGCTGGCTCGGGCAGAGCCCTCTTCCGCCTGGCGCCGTGAGTCGCGGATGGCCAGCTTGGCATCTGATGCAGTAAGGCAGCAACTCTACTGCTGCGCCATCGTGCTGCCCAGATAAGGCTTTCCTCTGTCTAATTTGTCAACCACAATACCAGAAAAGTTAGGTTCCAGGTAGCAGGTAAGAAAGCAACATTGACAGCCCTGTTAGCTTAATTAGCAAGAAGAAACTATGGGTCTTAATGAGAAGAGAAGAGCATTATCAGTAGCACTCTGTACCACTAATGTGACACAGACATTGACAAATGCTGTATCTTGCCCTATGAGTTGAGATACATTGGGTAGCTGATGAGGTTTAATTAATTAATGGCACCAGATCTTGCTTCCAATTGCAACAGAAGGATTTTCATTCTGATCCTTTTACTGACCTTTTCTGAACAACTTTTCCAGCTCCTGGACTTGGATCTGTGTCTCAGCAATATTAGAAACATAGAAACATAGAAAAATAGGTGCAGGAGTAGACCATTTGGCCCTTCGAGCCAGCACCGCCATTCAATATGATCATGGCTGATCATCTGAAATCAGTACCCCATTCCTACTTTTTCCCCATATCCCTTGATTTTCACAAATTCAAAGCAAATCGTTTCCAGTTAGCACCGTATAACAACATTTAAAAGACATTTGGTCAGGAAAGGTTTTGAGGGTTACTGGGCAAACATTGGCAAATAGTACTTGTGAAGATGTGCATAGGTGATACAGTGTGGAATCAGGCCCTTCGGCCCAACTTGCCCATACCAGCCAACATATCTTAGCTGCACTGCCCGCATTTGGCCCATATCCCTCCAAGCCTGTCCCATCCATGTTCCTGTCTAACTGTTTCTTGAACGTTGGGATAGTCCCAGCCTCAACTTTGGCATGCCGTTCCATACACCTTTGTGTGAAAAAGTCACTGCTCAAATCCCTGTTAAATCTTTTCCCCTTCGCCATTTTCCGCTGGAAATCAGCATGGACAAATTGGGCCGAAGGGACTGTTTCAATGCTGCACGATGCTACAACTCGCTAAGACTCGAAGATCAAGAAGAATGGAGAGGGCGAGGGCAATATTGTCACAGTCTCAGAGGATGGGTTTCTGTGATTTTGATTAATGCTATCATTCAATAGTTGGCAGCAATCCATCTCATTACTCAACGCAGGCACATTTTCAGGACACTTCAACCGGCCCCAGTCATTTTTTCTCCTAATGCCAATTGGCATTTGAATATGGGTCACATTACAGAGAAATAAACAGAATGCATTAGAGGGCAGGGGTGCACAGTAGTGTCTGGTAACAAAATGCTATTAAAGTGTGTGATTCATGAATAGCCTTTCCTCTCATCAGACCCCGTTCACTTTATCAAAGTGAATGAATAAAGAGTGAGTGAATAATTTGATAATGCCCGTTTTATTGATTCCCTGAGCTCGAGGGTTTTTTTAAAAACAAATTCTGTGCATTCAAAGCAAATCGTTTTCAGTTAGCAACGTAATGAAATGCAGGCAGGATGCTACCTCGCTCGACTCACTCTTCCCCATTCATTATTTCAGAGGACACAATAGCGAAAAACAAAGATAAAGACTATAAAAGTCGCACCACATTGATCGGAGCCCCTCCATCACGAAACATTCAGATGACCAATTTGCGATTTCACCTGCGTTTTAGTTTAGTTTAAACACACAGCGTAGAAACAGGCCTTTCAACCCACCGAGTCCGCACCGACCAGCGATCAAGGATGAGAGGAGATCTTATCGAAACATATAAGATTATTAAGGGGTTGGACATGTTAGAGGCAGGAAACATGTTTCCAATGTTGGGGGAGTCCAGAACAAGGGGCCACAGTTTAAGTATAAGGGGTAGGCCATTTAGAACTGAGATGAGGAAAAACTTTTTCAGTCACAGAGTTGTGAATCTGTGGAATTCTCTGCCTCAGAAGGCAGTGGAGGCCAATTCTCTGAATGCATTCAAGAGAGAGCTAGACAGAGCTCTTAAGGATAGCGGAGTCAGGGGGTATGGGGAGAAGGCAGGAACGGGGTACTGATTGAGAATGATCAGCCATGATCACATTGAATGGCGGTGCTGGCTGGAAGGGCCGAATGGCCTCCTCCTGCACCTATTGTCTATTGTCTATTGTCTAAGCCGTACACTAGCACTATCCTACACACTAGGGTCAATTTACAATTTTACAGAAGCCAATTAACCTACAAGCCTTTGAAACATAGAAACATTGAAAATAGGTGCAGGAGGAGGCCATTCGGCCCTTCGAGCCAGCACCGCCATTCATTGTGATCCTGGCTGATCGTCCACAATTGTGTAGGAAAGAACTGCAGATGCTGGTTTAATTCGAAGATAGATACAAAATGCTGGAGTAACTCAGCGGGTCAGGCAGCATCTCTGGAGAGAAGGAATGGGTGACGTTTCGGGGCGAGGCTGAAGTCTGAGGAAGGGTCTCGACCCGAATCGTCACCCATTCCTTCTCTCCGGAGATGCTGCCTGTCCCACTGAGTTCCTCCAGCATTTTGTACCTATCTTCAACCTGAAAAACTTTACATCTTTGGAGTGTGGGAGAAAACCCGAGCACCCGGAGAAAACCCACGTGGTCACAGGGAGAACGTACAAACTCCACACAGACAGCACCCGTAGTCAGGATCGAACCGGAGTCTCTGGCGCTGGAAGGCAGGCCACCCTGCTGCTGATCGTCTGTGTCGCCCAGTTCCCATTGGCCATAGTCAAGATGACAGGCATTTTGTTTTTAACAATCAATGCTAACAAAAAACACATTGAACAACAAAAAAAACAAGCTACTAGAGACGTAGAGTCATAGAGTGATACAGTGTGGAAAAAGGCCCTTCGGCCTAACTTGCCCACACCGGCCAACATTCCCAGCTACACTAGTCCCACATGCCTGCGCTTGGTCCATATCCCTCCAAACCAGTCCTATCCATGTACCTGTCTAACTGTTTCTTATACTTTGGGATAGTCCCAGCCTCAACTACCTAATCTTGCAGCTTGTTCCGTGCACCCACCACCCTTTGTGTGAAAAAGTTACCCCTCGGATTACTATTAAATCTTTTCCCCTTCACCTTGAACCTAAGTCCTCTGGTCCTCGATTCCCCCACTCTGGGCAAGAGACTCTGTGCATCTACCCGATCTATTCCTCTCATGATGTTATACACCTCTATCAGATCACCCCTCATCCTCCTGCGCTCCAAGGAATAGTGACCCAGCCTACTCAACCTCTCCCTCTCGCTCCGAGCCTCTAGTCCTGGCAACATCCTCGTAAAAAGATGTTTTTCACATCTTTGGAGGAACACAGTGGGTTATGGCATCATCTGTGGGGGAAAATGGACAGATGACCTTATGGTTCAGGCCCCTTCTTCACAATGATGAGCTGCAGAAGCAGCTAAGAGTAGGAGGATCATCTGTCTGAAGAAGGATCTCGATCCGAAACGCCTTCTCTCCATTTCCCTCCACGGCTGCTCTCTGACTTCCTCCAGCAGTTTCTTTTCCGAGATCACAAGGTCATAACACGCAGGGGCAGGATTAGGCCATTCGACCCATCGACTCTGCTCAGCATTTGATCACAGCTGATCTATTCTTCCCGCTCATCCCCATTCTTCTGCCTTTTCCCCGTAACCTTTGACATCTTTATTAATTAAAAATTGCCACTTCCCATTTGCCATTTCTTTTCCCCAACCTGTCCAAGTCCTTCTGCAGGCTCCCTGCTTTCTCGACAGTACCTGCTTCCTCCACCTTAGTTTGGAGATACAGCGTGGAAACAGGCCCTTCGGCCCACCGAGTCCGCGCCGACCAGATTATCCTACACACACTAGGGACAATGTTACATTTATACTCGGCCAATTAACGTACAAATCTGTACGTCCTTGGAGTGTGGGAGGAAACCGAAGATCTCGGCAAAAACCCACGCAGGCCACGGGGAGAATGTACTAACTCCGTACAGACAACACCCATAGTCAGGATCGAACCCGAGTTAGCGTTGTAAGGCTGGAGTTTTACCTCTGGCGTTGTAAGGCTGGCGTTTTACCGCTACACCACCGTGCCACCCTATCTTCCTATAATCTGCAAACTTGGCCACAAAGCCATCAATTCCATGGTCCATATCATTAACATATAACGTGAAACTCAAGATTTCAGCATTTGGTGTCTCCAAGTAAATGCCTGGAATTCGATTTTCCTCCAACCATAAAAAATCTCTCCTGACAAAGGACATACACACTCAGACACATTTAGCTACAATAGGAATCGTGTCACTATGTCTTATAGTAGGAGTCCCGCACTGTTGAACAGTTATTCTCATATTGGAATTTCTTAGCACTGTTTAAAGCACAGGGGAGTACTTTTCACTGCAGGGATATCTGTTTAAAAGGTTATTGAATAAATGAGTGCACGGAAGTCCATAATTTCCATTCGGCCCATCAAGTCTGCTCTGCCATTCAAGCCTGGCTGACCTATCTACCTTTCCCTTGCAACCCCATTCTCCTGCCTTCTCCCCATAATCCCTGCACATTGTGGAGAGAAACATAGAAACATAGAAACATAGAAAATAGGCGCAGGAGTAGGCCATTCGGCCCTTCGAGCCTGCACCGCCATACAATATGATCATGGCTGATCATCCAACTCAGTATCCCGTACCTGCCTTCTCTCCATACTCTCTGATCCCTTTAACCACAAGGGCCACATCTAACTCCCTCTTAAATATAGCCAATGAACTGGCCTCAACTATCTTCTCTGGCAGAGAATTCCCCAGATTCACCACTCTGTGTGAAAAAAAACGTTCTCATCTCGGTCCTAAAAGACTTCCCCCTTATCCTTAAACTGTGACCCCTTGTTCTGGACTTCCCCACCATCGGGAACAATCTTCCTGCATCTAGCCTGTCCAACCCCTTAAGAATTTTGTAAGTTTCTGAGAGGGTGTGTATGAAGTAGGCATTCAGAGATCCATCACTGATTCCTCAACCTGATCCTGTGGTCAATATGGTGAGACAGTCGGTCACATTAGGTTGCCGACACACGGCAACGTTGAGAGGCATAAGAATCCTGTTTTTGGTCACATACGCCATCCTCCCACTGATGTTCTATTAAATTAGCCAAATCGCTAGAGTTGCCAAAGAATGACTGATACGAATTAGAAATAGAAATATCAGTTTACTTTAGTTTAGTTTATTGTCACGTGTACCGAGGTACAGTGAAAAGATTTAGAGATACAGCGCAGAAACAGGCCCTTCGGCCCACCGGGTCCGCGCCGCCCAGCGATCCCCGCACATTAACACTATCCTACACCCACTAGGGACAATTTTTTACATTTGCCCAGCCAATTAACCTACAAACCTGTACGTCTTTGGAGTGTGGGAGGAAACCAAAGATCTCGGAGAAAACCCACGCAGGTCATGGGGAGAACGTACAAACTCCGTACAGTACAGCACCCGTAGTCAGGATCGAACCTGAGTCTCCGGCGCTGCATTCGCTGTAAGGCAGCAACTCTACCGCTGCGCCACCGTGCCACCCACCGTGCCGCCTTTTGTTGCGTGCTAACCAGCCAGTGGAAAGACAATCCATGATTATAATCGAGCCATTCACAGTGAACATGATAAGAGAATAACGTTTAGTGCAAGGTAAAGCCAGTAAAGTCCGAACAAAGATATTCTGATAGTGGTTCAGGACCCATCTCTGGTTGTGGTGGGATGATTCTGTTGCCTGATAACAGCTGGGAAGACACTGTTCCTGAATCTGAAGGCGTGCGTTTTCGCACTTCTGTGCCTCCTGCCTGATGGGAGAGGGGAGAAGAGGGAGTGGCCAGGGTACGACTCGACCTTGCCGAGGCAGCGTGAGGTATAAATGGGGCCAACGGAAGGGAAGGGAAGGGAAGTTGGTTTGTGTGATGCTAACAATGTGACTTGTGCGTTATGAGGCTGTGTTGAAACTTGGTGATTATTGTTCTACCAACTTGATCGAATGGAAGATAATTTTTGAGGTTGGAAAGTGCCTGTTATCCATGAATGATTCTTCTTTGACCTCGACTCAACTGACTGTTCAAACTTTAGCGAAGTAAAGAGCTAAATTCCACTGCGAACTAAGTAAAAATGGTTTGTGTTTTTGATATTAAGTCATCTTTGAAGATCAACGTAGAAGGGTAATTGAAAACCAGGCCTTTTGTTACTGGATAGATTACAAATTAAAAATAAAAGGTATGATCCCAAGGCTTTGTACAACAGGTCAACTGAATCTGCAGATAAACTTATAATTTTCCTTTTCTTTTAGAATTTAAATGCCAGTGAACTTTGTTCATTTAGTATTTCAGTCACTTGGCTCCATTTAGTATTGTTTTAGTTCAGAGATATAGCGTGGAAATAGGCCCTTTTGAGGCCCCGAGTCGATGCTGACCATCGATGACCCATTCACGCTAGTTCTATGTCATCCCTCTTTCTCATCCACTTAGATTTAGCTCTTCGGGCTACAGGAATCAAGGGATATGGGGGGAAAAGCAGGAACGGGGTACTGATTTTAGATGATCAGCCATGATCATATTCAATGGCGGTGCTGGCTCGAAGGGCCGAATGGCCTACTCCTGCACCTATTTTTTCTATGTTTCTATGTTTCTACTCCCCACACACCAGGAGCAAGTTACAGAGGCCAATTAACCTACAAACCTGCACGTCTTTGGGATGTGGGAGGAAACCGGAGCACCCGGAGGAAACCCACGTGGTCGCAGGGAGAACGTGCAAACTCCACACAGACAGCGCCCAAGGTCAGGATCGAGCCCGTGCCTGTGGCGCTGTGTGAGTGGCTCTGCCACTTGTGCTGCAATGCCTCCCTAACAATTTTGTCACAATTTAATGTTATGAAAGATCCACCATCTTCCCTCTTATTCTTTACCTTAAATTCATTTGTGTTCCATGGTGGAGCCCTCACTGAGCCCTTCTAGTTTTGAACAGCATTTTTAACTCACTCCTTAACTCTCCTTCAAGAAGGTCGTTGGGATTCTTTACATTGATATGACCCGGAAGACTGGATCTTCAGTGGTGTTTCACTCCCTCAGCGGCAAGAGCGAAGATCAAATGCTCACCTCTGGATGCAGCTTGACTGTTGAACATCGAAAGGCCAAGGAATTTGACCGATGTTGATAAATGTACTTGGCAGCTGAAGACAGAGAGACAAATGAGTTTGGCAAAAAAATCTGACATTGGATTCACAGTCTGCTTCCAAATGGAAGAGTGCTGGGAGGGCAAATTGCTGAATAAGTGATTACGGTCAAAACAAGTCAAGTCATTTCGAGTTTATCATCTGAGGAATGGGTCCCGACCCGAAATGCCGCCTATCCATGTCCTCCAGAGATGCCTGACACGTTGATACCACCTATTCATTTTCATCAGAGATGCTGTCTGAAAAAGGGTCTCGACCCGAAACCTCACCCATTCCTTCTCTCCAGAGATGCTGCCTGACCCGCTGAGTTACTCCAGCATTTTGTGCCTATCTTCGGTTTAAACCAGCAGCTGCAGTTCCTTCCTACACAAATTGTTTGTTGCTCCAGATTCCAGTGTTTGCAGTCTCCTGTGCCTCCATGGAGAACAGAGATGTTTGTAAAGTCATGCTGGGTCAGAACAGGTTTAACAATGCAAAGAGAAAAAGATTAATGAAGACAAATGTGGTGAAGAAGCCAGAGAATACATAGTGGGAACAAAGAACAAATAACAGAAGAACTAAACATGTACTTTGATGCTGTCTTCATGGTAAAGGATTTAAAATAACGGGGATCGCTGGCCGGTGCAGTCTCAGGGAGCTGAAGGGCCTGTTTCCGTGCTGTATTTCTAAGCTAAACTAAACTAAATTAAACTAAACTAAAGATAGACACAAAAAGCTGGAGTAACTCAACGGGATAAGCAGCATCTCTGGAGAAAAGGAATGGGTGACGTTTGAGGTCGAGACCCTTCTTCTAAACTAAACTAAATTAAGCTAACCTAAACTAAACTAAACTAAACTAAACTAAACAAGAGTGATCAAGGGATTGAAAGGGGGGGGTAGAAGTAAGATCTTTCGATGGAGGCACAGTGGCGCAGCGGTAGAGTTGCTGTCTTACAGCCCTTGTAGCACCGGAGACCCGGGTTCGATCCCGACCACAGGTGCTGTCTGTACGGAGTTTGTACGTGCTCCCCATGACCTGCGTGGGTTTTTCTCAGATATCTTCGGTTTCTTCCCACACTCCAAAGACGTACAGGTATGTAGGTTCATTGGCTTGGTGCATGTGTCAATTGTCCCTAGTGTGTGTAGGATAGTGTTAATGTGCGGGGACTGCCCTCTACACTAAACTATAAAATGGAGGATCAGCCACGATCATGATGCAGGCTCAAGGGGCTGGATGGCCTCCTCCTGCTCCTATGTTTCCTACGTCTCTGCATCAGTGGACCTCCCAGTCCATTCCTATCCTTTTCTCTGGACTGATGGATAGCCACTGATGCCAGGACAGTGGTGAATAAACTGGGCATGTGAAGACGTCTGAAAGCCTGTGTGATTCAGGAGGAGATTGATGGGTTAGATCCTGACAGGCTCTTTCCCCAGGATCAAGGAGAGGAGAATGTTGGGAGCAGATAAGGCAGTGGAATCAATTCAGTGGCTCTCTCGGAAGTCTGACGGGCACACGGTGGGCTAAATAGTCGCTTCGATGGTCAATCGTTCTGTCAGTCTTCAGGCTGATACACAAGTAAAGCAGGTAACTCAGTATGCAATGAAAACCATCACCAAATATTGACTTCCTTTACCCAATTATATATAAATATTAGAACAATGTTCATAGAATCTAATATCAATATTGAATTTTAAAGTGTAAGCATATTGAAATTTTTATCAGATATGTAATTAATCCAGAAAAACATCCTTCATGAAAATTTAGCCAATGGTTCAATGGTTCAAAGGTGCTTTTATTGTTGCATGTGCTAAGTGCTAACACAGTGAAGAACTTTTCCTTACTGTCAATACCTTGCTCAAAATCCCTGATGTATCCACAACCTCTTAATGTTAATGCTTATTTGGCTTTGCAAACATTTATTCTCGAATCGATGTCGACTTGGCTGGTTCCCTGTAAATAAAACCCAAAACTAAGTTAAAACTTTGAATGGCAACTTGGTAGGGGGGGAGGGTGGCAGAATGGCTCTGAGTTTGGGAGTACTGGAATATTTATTTCATTCAGATGCTAACATATCTAATGACAAGAAGATAGACACAAAATGCTGGAGTAACTCAGTGGGACAGGCAGCATCTCTGCAGAGACAAAATGAGTGAGATCCTTCGAGATCCTTCTTCAACCCAAAACGTTACCCATTCCTTCTCTCCAGAGATGTCTGCCCCGCTGAGTTACCTCAGCATTTTGTGTCCATCTTCGGTTTGAACTAGCATCTGCAGTTCCTTCCTACACATATCTAATGACATTGCTAATCCTTTCCACTCGTTACTTTAATTTCATGTTTCATGTATTTTGTGTTTTTATGACTTGTTGGCAGATTAATTTCCCTCCTAGGATAAATAAAGTTCTATCGTATCGTATCGTATCGTATCGTATCGTATCGTATCGTATCGTATCATAATATTTCATTGCCACCCTTTGCTGCTTTTCCTTGGTTGCAGCTAGCCAGAATAAAGAAGTTAAACTGTAGAAACAAAGAGCTGCAGGTGCTGGTTTTTACCAAAGGCAGGGCCGTCTTAACGCAAGGGCCTGATGGGCACTTGCCCGGGGCCCCACGAGCATAGGGGCCCCATGCTGATCTGTGTATGTTAAGTGACTTGCAATAAATAAATACTACTTTAAAAATGTTGGTTCAATAAGTGCTTTTTTCGCAACATTTTCGGTCCCTAAGTGCTTCTCACAGCGATCTGTAAGTGCTTTTCGCAACAATGTAGCACCCTAAGTCCATCGCTAAGTGCTTTTCGGTAAGTGCTTTTCGCCGGCACGACAGGGGGGGGGGGGGGGCTGGTAGGGAAAGGGGGGTGGGGGAGAGTAACAGTAGGGGCCCCAGTACACTGCTTTGCCCGGGGGCCCATAATGCTGTAAAAACGGCCCTGACCAAAGGTAGACACAAAGTGCTGGAATAATTCAGTGGGTCAGGCAGAATCTCTGGACAAAAAGGGATGGGTGACGTTTTGGGTCAGGACCCTTCTTCAGACTCAAGTCAGACTGAGGATTCAGTCTGAAGAAGGATCCCGACCCAAAATGTCACCCAGCTTTTTTCTCCAGCGATGCTGCCTGACCCGTTGAGTTACTCCAGCACTTTGTGCGTCGATCTTTAGAATAAAAAGCTAGTTGCCCCTTGGATGGCTAGACTATTGGGGCCAGGTAGCAGCTGAAGAGTAAAAAAGAGGGATGGAGTGGACAATTGAACTCCAAAGCCAGAGATGATCCAGCAATAAAACCTGTTACTTTCTTTTCTTCTCTGGCCTTCGTCATTTACTCCACCCCCTCACCTGTATTCACCTATCATTTGCCAGTCTTCGTCCCATCCGCTACCTCTCTTTGCCAGCTACCCCTCTCCCCAAAGCAGTTCCCAAACCGAAATACCACCTATCAGCTCCCTCCGCGGATGCTGCCTTACCTGCTGAGCTCCTCCAGCACTTTGTGTTTCGCTGAAGATCCAGGAAGACAGAGACAGGGGAATAAGATTGACGTCCATTGCCAGACAACTTCAGAGGGTCACCTAGAAGGTGAGTGAGAACCAGAGGTACAAGTAATGGGACTCGGAGGTGAGAGATCCTGGATGGCAGCGAGGGGGCGATTTCAGAGACCTTAAAGAACATTGGAGCAGTGGGGAGATCCAAATGGGTTATTCAGAGGAGATTGAAATCCTCCTGGAAAAAAATCATGGTTGTGGGTTGATCAGAAGTATCCAGCCATTGGTCGGGAGTGAGTGTATAAGTGAACCATGTTGTGTAGGAAAATAACTGCAGGTGCTGGTACAAATCGAAGGTATTACAAAATGCTGGAGTAACAGCAGGTCAGGCAGCATCTAGGAGAGAAGGAATGGGTGACGTTTCGGGTCGAGACCCTTCTTCAGACTGATGGTATAAGTGAACCAGGTATGCTGAATAAAACACTGGAGAAAAAAGGCCTTTATTACATGAAAAGACACAAAGTCCTGGAGAAACTCAGTGGGTCAGGTAGCATCTAGGAGAGGGAATGGGTGACGTTTCACGGAGTGCTGGAGTAACTCAGTGGGTCAGGCAGCATCTGTGGAGAGCATGGATAGGTGACGTTTCACAGAGTGCTGGAGTAACTCAGTGGGTCAGGCAGCATCTGTGGAGAGCATGGATAGGTGACGTTTCACAGAGTGCTGGAGTAACTCAGTGGGTCAGGCAGCATCTGTGGAGGGCATGGATAGATGACGTTTCACAGAATGCTGGAGTAACTCAGTGGGTCAGGCAGCATCTGTGGAAAGCATGGATAGGTGACGTTTCACAGAGTGCTGGAGTAACTCAGTGGGTCAGGCAGCATCTGTGGAAAGCATGGATAGGTGACGTTTAACAGAGTGCTGGAGTAACTCAGTGTGTCAGGCAGCATCTGTGGAGGGAAGGAATAGGACAGAAGTTGACATTTTTGGTCAGGACCCATCAGACATTGTACTGCATTTTACTTACAATGGATTCTACGTTCCTACTTTCCTTTAGTCACTAGGTTTCCCATAGCCTAGAAAACATGGCCTCCTGGAGCAATATCTTCAGCAGTGGTTTAGAGATACAGCGCGGAAACAGGCCCTTCGGCCCACCAGATCCTAGCCGACCAGTGATCACCCCGTACACCCCCCCAGGGACAATTTACAATTATACCAAGCCAATTAACCTGCAAACCTGTACGTCTTTGAAGTGTGGGAAGGAACTAGAGCACCCGGAGAAAACCCAAGCAGGTCGCGGGGAGAACGTACAAACTCCGTACAGACAGCACCCCCGATCGAACCCAGGTATCTGGCGCTTAAGGCAGCAACTCTACCGCTGCGCCACCGTAAAAGCCACTGCAAATTTTACATTTCAGTTGCTTACAACAATGATATTGGTTGCCCTAGCACCATTCCAGTGACATTTTGTGGGGGTTAGGATGCAGACTTTTAACACCCCATTCCTCACGGTTAAAAAATCTCATGTCTCTGTCAAATATGTACTTTAAAAAAAAAATTATCCGTCAGAAAAAAAAAATCACTGTCCCACTGATCTCAGTTGTCTGTGCCTGGGATGTGGCTGTGAAATGCAAGGACTGTGTGTGGCATCTTGGCTTGACAGCACCACTCACTGTTTCTCTGCACTAACATCAACATGTCTGTCAAAGCGAACAGAAAACAAATCATTTCTGACATGCTACTTAATATTCTGTAAGAGTCCATCTGTCTCTTGAGTGATGTTCAGAGAAATTTCTCTTTTAATGTGCTTTAGATAAATTGTTCACCTGCCCTTCCCAGCTGAATGTAAAATATTCCCTGCCGTTGTTTTGAGAAATAACGGAGTACTCATGTTCGCGGGGTCCTGGCAAATGGCTCAACCGTTTCCCCTCAACTAACGTCACTTAAAACAGATGACCGAGTGGCACGGTGGCGCAGCGGTAGAGTTGCTGCCTTACAGCACTTGCAGCGTCGGAGCCCCGGGTTCGATCTCGACTGCGGGTGCTGCCTGAACGGTGTTTGACCGTTCTCCCCGTGACCTGCGTGGGTTTCCTCCGCGATCTTCAGTCTCCTCCCTCACTCCAAAGACGTGCAGGTTTGTAGGTTAATGTTATACTTCGTGGTCCGGTACCTGTTGTACCTTTAGTGACTCTGGAAGGACCACAAGTACACTTGTGTAAAAGGTTACATTGCTGGAGCTCAACTCCAGGCTGTTTATTCCGTGGCCACCTGCATCCAGAGTGCCCGCCTAATCACACCCATCACTTATATACACAGCCATACAAAGTAGTTCTTGGATACACAAAGTAGTCCCAGCAATATCACAACATCCCCCATGTGCTCACTCACTCCGGGTGGTCACTCCACAGATATATACATATATACAAAAGCATCAAATATAATACATTAAGCTTTCAGTACACAGATCACTACACAGGTCATTAAACACAAAATATTCATTTTGTTCCATATCTTCCCCTCAAGAAGACGTGCTGTGTAGATCAAACGTAGTGTAGGTTCTAGATGCTCCACCACCATGATTTGCCTGCCACTGCTGGCCTCCCTCTGCTGGGCTGGCACTGCTGGGCTCCCACTGCTGGGTTGGCACTGCTGGGCTCCCACTGCTGGGCTGGCACTGCTGGGCTCCCACTACTGGGTTGGCACTGCTGGGCTCCCACTGCTGGGCTGGCACTGCTGGGCTCCCACTGCTGGGTTGGCACTGCTGGGCTCCCACTGCTGTAATCGCGGTGCGATCGCGCCTCCTCTGCAGTGCGCGCTGGCCCCGCCCACAGGTGCTCCACGGCAGCTGCCGCTCAACTTTTCGAACGCACTGCCACTGCGCGCTGGCCCCGCCCACAGGTGCTCCCCGGCCCCGCCCACAGGTGCTCCCCGGCCCCGCCCACAGGTGCTGCCGGCAGCTGCCGCGCAATTCGAACGCGCACCTGCTGCCTCGGGCCCAGGGCGTCCCGACTCTACGGTCGACACGCCTTGGTGAGTATGTAGTGCCTCGGCCTTTACCGGCCGCCGCACCTCTGCGGGTGGTCGGTCCCTCCGGTTGCCGACCCCCTCCGGTTGCCGCACACCTCCGTGGGTGTCGGTCTCCTCCGGGGCTCTCCCGGTCGCCGCACACCTCCGTGGGTGTCGGTCTTCCCCGGTCACCGCACACCTCCGTGGGTGTCGGGTCTCCCGGTCTCCTCCGGTCGCCGCACACCTCCATGGGTGCCAGTCTCCACCGGTCGCCGCACACCTCCATGGGTGCCAGTCTCCACCGGTCGCCGCACACCTCCATGGGTGCCAGTCTCCACCGGTCGCCGCACACCTCCATGGGTGTCGGTCTTCCCCGGTCACCGCACACCTCCGTGGGTGTCGGGTCTCCCGGTCTTCCCCGGTCACCGCACACCTCCGTGGGTGTCGGGTCTCCCGGTCTCCTCCGGTCGCCGCACACCTCCATGGGTGCCAGTCTCCACCCATCGCCGCACACCTCCATGGGTGCCAGTCTCCACCGGTCGCCGCACACCTCCATGGGTGCCCGTCTCCACCGGTCGCCGCACACCTCCATGGGTGTCGGTCTTCCCCGGTCACCGCACACCTCCGTGGGTGTCGGGTCTCCCGGTCTTCCCCGGTCACCGCACACCTCCATGTGTCGGCTCTCCCGGTCTCTCCTCCGCGAAGCAGTCGCAGGCTTCTAATCTCGGGCCTACACAGGTGCTGGGGCGCGACGTGGACCTACACGCACCGCCCCCAGCAGCTTGCAGCGTCACGTCGGCAACTCGGCGCCGACTACTGAGCAGGTAACTATACCAACTCACACTGGCCCTGTCGGGATGCAATCCAAACGTCCCGTACCGAGCTGGAAACTTTTCTTTCGTTTTGTTTCCCTTCAGGGTTTTTTTTATTTAACCTTTTCTGCTCGGGCATGCTTCATTCCCTCCCTAGGCGAAACACCAAGCCGCTGCCACCATGTTATACTTCGTGGTCCGGTACCTGTTGTACCTTTAGTGACTCTGGAAGGACCACAAGTACACTTGTGTAAAAGGTTACAATGCTGGAGCTCAACTCCAGGCTGTTTATTCCGTGGCCACCTGCATCCAGAGTGCCCGCCTAATCACACCCATCACTTATATACACAGCCATACAAAGTAGTTCTTGGATACACAAAGTAGTCCCAGCAATATCACAACAGTTAATTGGCCGAGTATAAATGTAAAGTGCCCCTCGTCTGTGTGGGACGTGTTGCCAACGTTAAAAGAATGCCTGAAATTCCAATGGAACTTCGTTGACTTCGTCTGAAGAAGGGTCCCGTCACAAAACGTCACCAGTCCATGTTCTCCAGAGATGCTGCCGGATCGTTGGGTTACTCGAGCACTTTCTGTCTTTTTATGTAAACTATCATCTGCAGTTCCTCGTTTCTATTTCTATTCGTTGACTGTAAAACAGTTTAAGATTTCCTCTGAGGTTGTAGAGCATTGATCAGTGCAGCACAGGAACAGGCCCGTCACTGAAAGGAAGCATGCAGGTACAGCAGGCAGTGAAGAAAGCCAATGGAATGTTGGCCTTCATAACAAGAGGAGTTGAGTATAGGAGCAAAGAGGTCCTTCTGCAGTTGTACAGGGCCCAAGTGAGACCGCATCTGGAGTACTGTGCGTAGTTTTGGTCTCCAAATTTGAGGAAGGATATTCTTGCTATTGAGGGCGTGCAGCGTAGGTTTACTAGGTTAATTCCCGGAATGACGGTACTGTCACATGTTGAAAGACTGGAGCGACTAGGCTTGTATACACTGGAATTTAGAATGATGTGAGGGGATCTTATCGAAATGTATAAGATTATTAAGGGGGTGGACACGTTAGAGGCAGGAAACATGTTCCCAATGTTGGGGGAGTCCAGAACAAGGGACCACAGTTTAAGAATAAGGGGTAGGCCATTTAGAACTGAGATGAGGAAAAACGTTTTCAGTCAGAGAGTTGTGAATCTGTGGAATTCTCTGCCTCAGAAGGCAGTGGTGGCCAATTCTCTGAATGCATTCAAGAGAGAGCTGGATAGAACTCTTAAGGATAGCGGAGTCAGGGGGTATGGGGAGAAGGCAGGAACGGGGTACTATAGACAATAGACAATAGGTGCAGGAGTAGGCCATTCAGCCCTTCGAGCCAGCACCGCCATTCAATGCGATCATGGCTGATCACTATCAATCAGTACCCCGTTCCTGCCTTCTCCCCATACCCCCTCACTCCGCTATCCTTAAGAGCTCTATCCAGCTCTCTCTTGAAAGCATCCAACGAACTGGCCTCCACTGCCTTCTGAGGCAGAGAATTCCACACCTTCACCACCCTCTGACTGAAAAAGTTCTTCCTCATCTCCGTTCTAAATGGCCTACCCCTTATTCTCAAACTGTGGCCCCTTGTTCTGGACTCCCCCAACATTGGGAACATGTTATCTGCCTCTAATGTGTCCAATCCCCTAATTATCTTATATGTTTCAATAAGATCCCCCCTCATCCTTCTAAATTCCAGTGTATACAAGCCCAATCGCTCCAGCCTTTCAACATACGACAGTCCCGCCATTCCGGGAATTAATCTAGTGAACCTACGCTGCACGCCCTCCATAGCAAGAATATCCTTCCTCAAATTTGGAGACCAAAACTGCACACAGTACTCCAGGTGCGGTCTCACCAGGGCCCGGTACAACTGTAGAAGGACCTCTTTGCTCCTATGTAGAAGGACCTCTTTGCTCCTAATTGAGAATGATCAGCCATGATCACATAGAATGGCGGTGCTGCCTCGAAGGGCCGAATGGCCTCCTCCTGCACCTATTGTCTATTGTCTATTCAGCCCGCATTATCTGTGCCAAACATGATGCCAAGATAAACTATTCTCATCAGCCTGTACATGGTCCATATCCCTCCATTGCCTGTATCTCCATATGCCTTTCTAAAAGCCTCTTAAATGCCTTTATCATATCCACCTCCAGCAGCACCTCTGTCAGTGCGTTCCAGGCACCCACACCCTCAGGCACCAACGCCGCAGCGAGACTCCTGACGGGTACCCGTAAAAGGGACCACATCACGCCGATTCTGGCCTCTCTCCACTGGCTCCCTGTGCGGTACAGAATCAACTTCAAGCTCCTCCTATTCACATATAAAGCCCTAAATGGACATTCCCCCCCCCCTACATCAAAAATCTTCTAACCCCCCTCTCTAACTCCAGGTCCCTCAGGTCGGCCGACTTGGGGCTACTCACTATCCCGCGGTCTAGGCTTAAGCTCAGGGGTGACCGCGCTTTTGCGGTTGCAGCTCCTAGACTGTGGAACAGCATCCCTCTCCCCATCAGAACTGCCCCCTCCATCGACTCCTTTAAGTCCAGGCTCAAAACCTATTTCTACTCCCTAGCGTTTGAGGCTCATTGAGGAGGCGCTGTGAACTGTTTGCGTGCTACTGTATGTTTCATTTTTTCCTTAGTACCTAATCAGATGTACAGCACTTTGGTCAACGTGGGTTGTTTTTAAATGTGCTATACAAATAAAATTGACTTGACTTGACATGACTCTGTATAAAAACCTTGTCCTGTACATCGCCCTTAAACTTTCCCCCTCTCACCTGAAAGCTATATCTTTGACATTAGTGCGTGGGAAGGAACTGCAGATGCTGGTTTACACTGAAGATAGACACAAAATGCTGGAGTAACTCAGCGAGACAGGCAGCATCTCTGGACAGAAGGAAGGGGTGACGTTTTGGGTCAAGACCCTTCTTCAGAAGTATGTTCTCGACCCGAAATGTCACCCATTCCTTCTCCCCAGAAATGCTGCTTGCTGAGTTCCTCAAGCATTGACTTGCTGAGTTCCTCCAGCATTTTGTGTCTATCTTTGACATTAGTTTTCAGTTTAGTTTAGTTTTTGTCACATGTACTGAGGCACCGTCTACCTTCTCTACCCCTCTCATAAATTTATATATTTCTCTAAGGTGTCCCCTCAAGCTAGGGCGTTCCAGAGAGAAAAATCCAAGTCTGTCCAACCTCTCATCATAGATAATACCCTCTAATCCTTCATCTTCACCTTCATTCCCCCAGACCTTAAATGCAACTACAATTCTCATCTCTAGGCTTGGATAGAGTGGATGTGCAGAGGATGTTTTCACTAGTTGGAGAGTCTAGGACTAGAGGTCATAGCCTCAGAATTAAAGGATGTTCTTTTAGGACGGAGATGGGGAGGAATTTCTTTAGTTAGAGGGTGGTGAATCTGTGGAATTCTTTGCCACAGAAGACTGTGGAGGCCAAGTCAGTGGATATTTGTAAGGCAGAGATAGATAGATTCTTGATTAGTACGGGTGCCAGAGGTCATGGGGAGAAGGCAGGAGAATGGGGTTAGGAGGGAGAGATAGATCTGCCGTGATTGAATGGCAGAATAGACTTGATGGGTTGAATGGCCTAATTCTGCTCCTATCACTTATGATCTTATGATCTCAATCGCTCCTTGTAGCTCCAAGTTTCTGTCCAGTTCCGGAGTGAAGAGATTATCTTTAACTCCTTCTGGGTGTCTTTTTATACTTAACAACAAATTTGACATGCCCTTACAAGTAAGAACATTTTATCCACATGTATACCGTTAAACCCATTCAGAAAATCTATTCAGTTCATTTTAAATAAACCTGATTATAACTTTTTTTTTTCCAAGATGGTTATGGTGTAATGACATTTCCAGCGCTTTATTTTGCTTCTGAATCTGGAGACATTAATATTTGATGGTCATCACATGATGGCAAAGAACAATCATAGAAACATAGAAAAATACATGCAGGAGTAGGCCATCCAGCCCTTCGAGCCAGCACCGCCATTCAATATGGTCATGGCTGATCATCTAAAATCAGTACCCCGTTCCTGCTTTTTCCCCCATACCCCTTGATTCCTCTATGCCCTAAGAGCTCTATCTAGCTCTCTCTTGAAAACATCCAGTGAATTGGCCTCCACTGCCTTCTGTGGCAGAGAATTCCACAGATTCACAACTCTCTGGGTGAAAACGTTTTTCCTCATCTCAGTCCTAAATGGCCTTCCCCTCATTCTTAAACTGTGACCCCTGGTTCTGGACTCCTCCAACATAGGGAACATTTTTCCTGCATCTCGCCTGTCCAATCCTTTATGATCCTTTAAGATTAACCAATCAGCCTCAAGTTTGACATTTGACATCTGATGGGTATTACATAAATGCCTGGAATAATTAATATCAGCAGCAAATATTAACATCTCGTGGAGATTACATGAATGTATGGAATCATTAAAATTAGCATATGTAAGAAATTAAACAAATTGACATCATAACTTTTGGCAATTGTTGTGATTAACAACTGCTGAAGATTGCACAAAGCATGGAATAGATAACATTGATTGCTGGGATTAGCATCAAATCGAGATTATTTGAATGCATGGAGAAATTGACAATAATTGCAAAGATCAACATCTGGTGGAAATTACTTGAAAGTATGAAATGTTTAACCTAAGTGCAGACATTAGTGGAGTAGAGGACTTGTGCCAGACATTAAATGTAATTCTGTGTGCCTTCTTCATTGTCTGCAATAAATTACCAGCCAGATGGCAACCAAAGGCATCACATTTGCGCGATTCCAACAATCCATCAGTTTACACAGCGCATGATGCCAAAGAAAAACTGGCATTAATTTATGGCAATTGAAATTAAATTGAAATGTTCTTGGCAACAGCGTTAGCTTATGAAATAGATGAAGATTCCCCTAATGTTGATTCCCCCAGCTGCTGATAAAGTGACATTACTGAGACTATTTCACTGCACCAGTCGCCGAAGAAGGCAAAGCATGTTTCGAGACACAAGGGACTGCAGGTACTGGAATCTTGAGCAAAGCACAAAGCGCTGGCTCAGCGGGTCAGGCAGCATCAGTGGAGGGCGTAGGAAGGAACTGCAGATGCTGGTTTACACCGAAGATAGACGCGGAATGCTGGAGTAACTCAGCGGGGCAGGCAGCATCTCTGGAGGGAAAGAATGGGTGGCGTTTCGGGTTGAGACCCTTCTTCAGACTGAAGACTCTAAGGGTTGTGAAATAAGGCCGAGGTGAGGCCTGTGGACTACCGCAGGTTGAGTGGGAGGTACTTGACAGGGACAGGTCGACGTGTGGTACAAGGGAAGAAGTTTTCCGTCACTGGGCCAGCTGGTGCTTGTGAGGCTATTTGTGTCCTCTTGGCTTCTCCGTCTCCATTTTAAAGGCGTTATGTTCCAAGGATTCACACTAGCCTCACTGACGTCACAGAGTTGCTGCCTTGCCACGCCAGAGACCTGGGTTCGATCCAGACCTTGGGTGCTGTCTACGGATTTTGTACGTTCTCCCTGTGACCACGTAGGTTTTCTTCAGCTGCTCCGGTTTCCTCCCATATTCCAAAGACGTTCAGGTTTGTAGGTTGTTTGGCTTCAGTAAATTGTCCCTCGTTGTGCAAACGGGTCATTATAGACAATAGACAATAGGTGCAGGAGGAGGCCATTCGGCCCTTCGAGGCAGCACCGCCATTCAATGTGATCATGGCCGATCATTCTCAATCAGTACCCCGTTCCTGCCTTCTCCCCATACCCCCTGACTCCGCTATCCTTAAGAGCTCTATCCAGCTCTCTCTTGAATGCATTCAGAGAATTGGCCTCCACTGCCTTCTGAGGCAGAGAATTCCACAGATTCACAACTCTCTGACTGAAAAAGTTTTTCCTCATCTCAGTTCTAAATGGCCTACCCCTTATTCATAAACTGTGGCCCCTTGGTCTGATCTCCTCCAACATTGAGAACATGTTTCCTGCCTCTAACGTGTCCAACCCCTTAATAATCATACGTTTCGATAAGATCTCCTCTCATCCTTCTAAATTCCAGTTGTGCGGACTCAGCACCCGTAGTCAGGATCGAACCCGGGTCTCTGGCTCTGAAGGCAGCAACTCTGCCACTGTGTCACTGTGCCACCCCAGAAGTTACCTAAAATTGAAAAATTCAATGTTCACACCGTTGGGTTGCAAGCTATCCAGCTGGTGTCAGGTGCCAGGCAAGTGAACACCCACTGGAGTCAATGGAGTATAATTCGGATCTCAGTGATGGGGATATTGAGTTGGGAGTGTATTCTGACAACGGTTCTCATAACCTGCCATAGAGTCATAGAGTGATACAGTGTGGAAACAGGCCCTTCGGCCCAACTTGCCCACACCGGCCAACATGTCCCAGTTACACTAGTCCCACCTGCCTGCGTTTGGTCCATATCCCTCCAAACCTGTCCTATCCATGTACCTGCCTAACTGATTCTTAATTGATGGGATAGTCCCAGCCTCAACTACCTCTTTTGGCAGCTTGTTCCATACACCCACCATCCTTTGTGTGAGAAAGTTACCCCTCGGATTCCTATTAAATCTTTTCCCCTTCACCTTAAACCGATGTCCTCTGGTCCTTGATTCACCTACTCTGGGCACGAGACTCTGTGCATCTACCTGATGTATTCCTCGAATGATTTTATACACCTCAATAAGATCACCCCCTCATCCTCCTGCGCTCCAAGGAATAGAGTCCCAGCCTACTCAATCTCTCCCTATAGCTCACACCCTCAAGCCCTGGCAACATCCTCGTAAATCTTCTCTGTTCCCTTTCCAGCTTGACAACATCTTTCCTATAACATGGTGACCAGAACTGAACTCTGCCAGTGAGTTTGAAGGATGTTATGGAGCCAACATTGGTGGTAGGTATCCCTCAGATGCAGATTGTTCTTTCAGTAGATTTGAAATGGCTCGGTAAGTAATTTACAGTATGTGCCCACAATGCATAAGGATCACAGTATTTGGAACTCTTTGTTGGATTTATGTTGCGTATATTTTTATTGGGATAGATAAATCTCTTTAATATGCCAATGTCTGCCACACGTTTAATTTCCACAAGATATTAATATCTGTAATTGATATCAATTATTCGATGCACCTGTCCAAAGTCCATTAAACTAAGTTCCAAATCATTATATCTGAGGAAGGATGTGCTGGCATTGGAGAGGGTCCAGAGGAGGTTTAACGAGGATAATCCCAAGAATGATTGGGTTAACATTTGATGAGCGCTTGAAGGTATTAGACAATAGACAATAGACAATAGGTGCAGGAGGAGGCCATTCGGCCCTTCGAGCCAGCCATTCAATGTGATCATGGCTGATCATTCTCAATCAGTACCCCGTTCCTGCCTTCTCCCCATACCCCCTGACTCCGCTATCCTTAAGAGCTCTATCTAGCTCTCTCTTGAATGCATTCAAAGAATTTGCCCCCACTGCCTTCTGAGACAGGGAATTCCACATTGGGCCTATACTCACAGGAGTTTCGAAGGATGAGGGGGGATCTCATTAAAACTTACCGAACAGTGAGAGGCCTGGATAGAGTGAATGTGGAGAGGACTCTCCACTAGCTGGAGAGTCTAGGACCAGAGCCCATAAAGCTCACAATAAAAGGACACACATTTAGAAAGGGGATGAGGAGGAATTTCTTTAGTCAGAGGGTGGTGAATCTGTGGAATTCTTTGCCGCAGATGGCTGTGGAGCCAAGTCAATGGAAAGAGACACAAAACTGCTGGAGTAAGTTAGCGGGCCAGGTAGCATCTCTGGAGAGAAGGAATGAGTGACCCACCAGTGGGCTGGAGCCGACCCAAGTCAATGGATATTTTTAAGGCGTAGATTGACAGATTCTTGATATAGAACGGGTGTCAGGGGTTATGTGACGAAGGCAGGAGAACGGGGTTGAGAGGGAAAGATAGATCGGCCACGATTGATTGGCGGAGTAGACTTGATGGGCCGAATGGCCTAATTCTGCTCCTAGAACCTATGAACTTATCAGGGATCATTCACCGAAGAGTATGAGAGAATGGGCCTGATAATAAACATTTGAAAAACCATTTGGTTTCCTTGCCTTTGTAGCCTGAGATACCGAGCATAAGAGTTGGGACATCATGTTGAAGTTGTACAAGGCATTGGTTAAGCCCTCAGTTAAAGTATCAGGTACAGTTTTGGTTGCCATATTATAAAAAGAATACGGTAGCAATAAAGAGCGTGCAGAGGAGATTCACCAGGATGTCGCCCGGAATGGGGGACTGTAGTTATAAGGAGAGATGATATATGCTGGGTTTAATCTTTGGGGCATGGGAGGAAACTGCAGTACCCAGAGGTTCTCCCTCCCCCTCTGTAGCAATAGGGAAAAATATTGGAGAGTCAATATTTCAAGTCATAGATCCTTCATTGTTTTTCCTACTACCCCAGATGCTGCCTGACCTGCCAAGCTCACTGAAGATGGCAGCACAAGTGGATAGGGTGGTAAGGAAGGCATATGATATCCTTGCCTTCTTTGCTGGGGGGCATTGAATATAAGAGCCAGGAGGTCATGATGCAGCTCTCAAGGAATTTTGGTTAGGCCGCATTTGGAGCACTGCGTGCAGTTCTGGTGGACCCATTACAGGAATGATGTGGAGGCTTTGGAGAAGGTGCAGAGAGAGGTTTACCAGAATGCTGCCTGGACTAGGGGGTTTCAGTTACAGGGAGAGTTTGGATAGACTTGGATTGTTTTCTCTGGAACACCGGAGGTTGAGGGGAGACTTGATAAGGCTATAGAAAATAATGAGAGGCCTAGGTAGGGTAGTCAGTCCCAGGGTGGAAATGTCCAACACTAGAGGGCGTGGCTATAAGGTGAGAGGGGGGAGTTTAATGGAGATGTGCAGGGAATTTTTTTTTACGCAGAGAGTGGTGGTGTTTGCAAGGGGTGGTGGTGGAGACAGCTACAATGGTGGTGTTTAAGAGGTGTTCGGATAGGAACATGGAAGTGCAGGGAATAGAGGGAAATGGACCATGTACTAGCAGATGAGATCGGTTGTGTGCAGTTTTCGTCTCCTAATTTGATTGTGTGCAGTTTTGGTCTCCTAATTTGTAGAAGGACATCCTTGCTATTGAGTCAGTGCAGCGTAGGTTCACAAGATTAATCCCCAGGATGGCGGGACTGTCATATGAGGAAAGATTGGAAAGACTGGGCTTGTATTCACTGGAGTTTAGAAGGATGAGAGGGGATCTTATAGAAATATATAAAAATTATAAAAGGACTGGACAAGCTAGATGCAGGAAAAATGTTCCCAATGTTGGGAGAGTCCAGAACCAGGGGCCACAGTCTAAGAATAAAGGGGAGGCCATTTAAAACTTCTTCTGTCTTCTTAAGCCCTGTGCTCCTCTAGGGAGCATAGGCCATTGACAAATGTCCTCCACCTCACTCGGTTGTTGGCGGTTCTTTCGAGATCTCCCCAGTTGAGCCCACTCCCAGACATTTCTGCCTGGACACCTCTTCTCCAGCTGTTCCTGGGGCGACCTCTTTTCCTTTTTCCTTGGGGGTTCCATTTCAGGGCTTGCCGGGTGATGTTTGTGGCAGGTTTTCTGAGGGTGTGTCCAATCCAACTCCATTTTCACCTTCGAATTTGTAAGTCAATGGGATCCTGGCTTGTTCTTTTCCACAGGTCCGCATTGCTTACATTGTCTCTCCTCCAGATGTTTAGTATTCTCCTGAGGCAGGTGTTAATGAATGTTTGCAGCCTGTTTGTTGTGTGTTTTGTTGTTTTCCATGTCTCTGATCCATACAGCATTACCTGCTTCATATTTGAGTTAAAGATGCGTATTTTGGTGTTGATTGAGATGTATGCCATTTAAAACTGAGATGAGAAGAAACTTTTTTCACCCAGAGAGTTGTGAATTTGTGGAATTCTCTGCCACAGAGGGCAGTGGAGGCCGATTCACTGGATGAATTTAAAAGAGAGTTAGATAGAGCTTTAGGGGCTAGCGGAATCAAGGGATATGGGGAGAAGGCAGGCACGGGTTACTGATTGTGGATGATCGGTGCTGGCTTGAAGGGCCGAATGGCCTACTCCTGCACCTATTTTCTATGTTTCTATGTTTCTATCAGTTTAACAAGGCATCGTGTTCGGCACAAACATTCCCGTGCTGTACTGTTCTATGTTCTATATTCAAGTCCAGCTATTTTTCTGCAACCATCAGGTTCTTGGATAGGCCCACACAACCTTAATTAACCCTACACTATCCAACAAAGGAGTCGCACAGTTGGTAGAGCTTTTGCCTCACAGTGCCAGAGGGCCGGGTTCAAATTCTGACCTTGGTGGTCAGTCTGTGACCACGTGGGTTCCCTCAGGGTGCTCCGGGTTCCGCCCACATCACAAAGACGTGCGGGTTTGTAGGTTAATTGGTTTCTGTAAATTGCCCCTAGTGTGTCGGGAGTGAAAGTGGGATGATTTAGAACAAGTGTGAATTGGTGGTCGATGGTCGGCGTGGAGTCAGTGAGCTGAAGGGCAGTCCATCGCAGTCCATCTTTAAACTAAACTAAACTAAACTAAACCCGAATCTCAATATTGGAACATCATGAACCTCCTCTTGCACTACTAATTGTGCATTTTTGCGCCAGAGACACAGGTTCGATCCTGACTACGGGTGCTGTCTTTACAGTGTTTGTACGTTCTCCCCATGACCTGCGTGGGTTTTCTCTGAGATCTTCGGTTTCCTCCCACACTCCAAAGACATACAGGTTTGTAGGTTAATTGGCTTGGTATGAATGGAAATTGTCCCTAGTGTGTGTAGGATAGTGTTTATGTGTGGGGATTGCTGGTTGGTACACACTCGATGGGCTGAAGGGCCTGTTTCCCGCGCCGTATCTCTAAACTAAACTAATTTGAGGTGTTTGCTAATTCCGATCCGTGTATTGAGCTGCAAAGCATTTCTCACTGATTCCTCTTGTGTCTGGTGAATTAATTTCACATGCTCCTCTTCGTAAGAACAATCAATCACTCTAGATTTTAATTAGGGTGTCTACTTATGAGAGTTCACATCTCCAATAGTTACGGGAGAATTGGATATTACACAGGTTTAAAGTTTGAGGGAGATGGTTGAAAGGATTATAATGAAATCTCCATCAATTATCCCACTTCAGAACTGGAGATGCAGACAACCTTGGTGGTATGTTTTGTATGTGTGTGTTTTTGCTTGTGTGTGTCAAAGGTCACATTTGTGTGTGGACTCTGGTCTGTTGAAGTTGCTGTGTTCCTTTCTGCGTGCCCGCTTGTCTGCCGCTGCGTTCATCAGTTTCTCTTCCCCCGTTTTGAGACGTTGGATCAGGGTACCTCTCCACCTCGTACGGTCAGCTGCAAGGCTCTCCCAGGGCTCCACATCGATGTCGAGCGCCTTCAAATCTCTCTTGCAGACATCCTTGTAACGTAGCTGGGGGCGGCCGATGGTTCTCCTCCCAGATGTCAGCTCTCCATAGAGGATGTCTTTTGGAATATGGCCATCCTCCATGCGGTGGACATGGCCCAGCCACCGTAGCCTGTGCTGCCTGAGTAGAGTGTACATACTCAGAAGGCCAGCGCGAGACAGAATCTCGGCATCGAGTTCGTAGTTGTCGATGGTTATGACAGGCGGTGCCTTTGTATCGGTATGGCACGGTAGCGCAGCGGTAGAGTTGCTGCTTTACAGCGAATGCAGCGCCGGAGACTCAGGTTCGATCCTGACTACGGGTGCTGCACTGTAAGGAGTTTGTACGTTCTCCCCGTGACCTGCGTGGGTTTTCTCCGAGATCTTCGGTTTCCTCCCACACTCCAAAGACGTACAGGTATGTAGGTTAATTGGCTGGGTAAATGTAAAAATTGTCCCTAGTGTGTGTAGGATAGTGTTAATTTATGGGGATCGCTGGGCGACACGGACTTGGTGGGCCGAAAAGGCCTGTTTCCGGCTGTATGTGTATGGTATGGTATGGTATGGTATCCTGCCCCAGGACGTTCGTCTTCTTCAGGCTGATGGTCAGCCCAAAGTCCTTGCAAGCCCGATAGAAGCGGTCCATCAATGATTGTAGTTCCTGCTGGGTGTGGGACACAACTGCTGCGTCATCGGCGAACAACATGTCTCTGATGAGAGCTTCACGTACTTTTGTCTTGGCTCGGAGGCGGGTGAGGTTGAAGAGCCTGCCGTCTGATCTAGTACACAGGTAGATCCCCTCTGTTGCGGTGCCCAAGGCACGTTTCAGGAGCAGAGCGAAGAAAATCCCAAAGAGTGTGGGAACGAGGACGCAGCCTTGCTTGATGCCACTGCGGATGTCGAAGGACTCCGAGAAACTGCCATTGAACTGCACTGTCCCCTTCGTGTTGATGTGGAAGGATTCTATCATGCTCTGCAGTTTTGGTGGGCAGCCGATCTTTGGGAGAGCTTTGAATAGGTCATCTCTGCTGACGAAGTCGAACGCCTTGGTGAGGTCAATGAAAGCAACATACAGGGGCATCCGCTGTTCTCTGCACTTCTCCTGGAGCTGGCGAAGGGAGAAGACCATGTCTACTGTTGACCTTCCAGCTCGGAAACCGCACTGTGACTCTGGGTAGACACGTTCTGCCAGCTTCTGAAGGCGGATCAAGATGATCCGAGCAAAGCCCTTGCCGACGATGTTTAGGAGGGAGATGCCTCTGTAGTTGTTGCAGTCGCTTCTCTGGCCCTTGTTCTTGTAGAGTGTAATGATCGTGGCACCCCTCATGTTCTGCTCCTTCTTGCCAGCACTGGCAGAGGACTTCATGCAGAGGAAGCAGTAATGAGGTCTTGCAGTGCTTGATCAGGTCAGGGGGAATCCCGTCGCTGCCTGGGGCCTTAGACAATAGGCAATAGAAAATAGGTGCAGGAGAAGGTCATTCGGCCCTTCGAGCCAGCACCGCCATTCAATGTGATCATGGCTGATCATTCTCAATCAGTACCCCGTTCCTGCCTTCTCCCCATACCCCCTGACTCCGCTATCCTTAAGAGCTCTTGAAGGCATGTGGGGTGGGGTGCAGGGGGATAGAATAATCAATAATAGACACAAAGTGCTGGAATAACTCAGCGGGACAGGCAGCATCTCTCGAGAGAAGGAATGGGTGACTTTTCGGGTCCAGACCCTTCTTCAGACTGAAGTCAAGGGAGAGGAAGATACAGAGATTAGGAAGAGTAAGGTGTGAAAATGAGATGAAGGGGACGGAGATCAAGGAAAATGTAGAATAGATCATTGTTAGCAAGGAGAAGGTAACAACAAAGCAAAAAAGAGATAAAATGATAATTATCAGCAAAAGACAATAGGTGCAGGAGTAGGCCATTCGGCCCTTCGAGCCAGCACCACCATTCAATGTGATCATGGCTGATCATTCTCAATCAGTACCCCGTTCCTGCCTTCTCCCCATACCCCCTGACTCCGCTATCCTTAAGAGCTCTATCTAGCTCTCTCTTGAATGTATTCAGAGAATTGGCCTCCACTGCCCTCTGAGGCAGAGAATTCCACAAATTCACAACTCTCTGACTAAAAAAGTTTTTCCTCATCTCTGTTCTAAATGGCCTACCCCTTATTCTTAAACTGTGGCCCCTGGTTCTGGACTCCCCCAACATTGGGAACATGTTTCCTGCCTCTAACGTGTCCAACCCCTTAATAATTTTATACGTTTCGATAAGATCCCCTCTCATCCTTCTAAATTCCAGTGTATACAAACCTAGTCGCTCCAGTCTTTCAACATATGACAGTCCCGCCATTCTGGGAATTAACCTAGTAAACCTACGCTGCACGCCCTAGGCTTGCACGCTGCACAACCTAGGCTGTCAATGGCCTTCCTGAGCTCTTCTACCGTCGGCTCTCCATCTAACTCATCCATGGTCGGCAGGCACTCGATGGCGTCAAGGGCTGAGGGGGACACACTGTTCTCTCTCAAGTAGAGGTCGGAGTAGTGTTCCACCCACCTCTCCGTCTGCTGCCATTTGTCTGTGATTACTTCCCCAGTGGAGGATTAGAGGGGGGCTGTTTTACTCTGGACTGGTCCTAGTGCCTTCTTAACGCCATCGTACATTCCCCTGATGTTCCCTGTTATGGCGGCCGTCTGGATGTCCTCACTAAGCTGTGACCAGACACACAGCCACATAACATAAACATCCACCACAGCGGCTCCCCGCATTCCTCACTGTGATAGAAGGTAATAAAGTCCAATCTTCTCCCTCTTTATTTATTCTCCCGCGGTCGGGGCTGTCGTAACCGTCCCCAGTCCGGGCCATCGAAGTTCCCACAGCCAGTGATCTGAAGCCCTCCTCGCGTCGGGGCGATCGAAACTCCCTTCGTAGGGATAGTTGAAACTCTCCGCGGCTTGGAGCTCCCGAACCGGTCTCTAACCAGGGGCCGCGGGCTCCACGATGTTAAAGTCCACAGGCCCGAGGTTGGAGCTCTCCACAGTCAATCCCAGGCAAAGGGATCGCAAGCTCCACGATGGTAAGTCCGCGCCGCGCCGCGCCCATGGTTGAAGCGCCGGGTCGGTCTCCCAGGAAAGGCCGCGCCACTGCACGACGTTCGGCCGCAGTGGGGACGGAGATACGTTACGGGGAAAAAAAAAATCGCATCTCCGTCGAGGTAAGAGATTGATAAAAGTTTCCACCGGCCATCCCCCCACCCCCACCAAACCCCAATAAAACAAACCAAAGAGCACTAAAACACACTCTTTAACACGTACTGAAAATAACAAAAACAGAAGAAAGGATGGACAGACTGTTGGCGAGGCAGCCACTTGCTGGTGCCAGCCAGCGCTCAGACCATTGACTTCACTGATACTTCTCACAGAAGAGCTCAAATATTTCCCTTTACGTCACACAGCTCCACATAGTCAGTGCCAACTGCTTTCGTTAATCTTTAAGTAATTTTAGTTACTCTCGGAACATTTCTTGTTGGCAGCGATGTCACTCTCTGCTTATTTATTTGATCTCTTCTATTCCTTCACAGCTGTAATGTAAATGTAACACAAGAGTAACACAAAATGTAACACAAAATGTAACATACGGCACGGTGGCGCAGCGGTAGAGTTGCTGCCTTACAGCGAATGCAGCGCCGGAGACTCAGTGGCCGGTGGGCCGAAGGGCCTGTTTCTGCGCTGTATCTCTAAATCTAGAATGCTCACAGTCGCTACATCCCAGACAGCAAGTGTACAAACTTAACTAAGCCATTTATTTCAAAAGACAATGTGCTCTGAGCACATCCTTCTAATGTTTCACTGAAGATGTACAGGTTTGTAGGTTAATTGGCTTGGTATAGATGTAAATATTTTCACTTGGGCAGCTTACACCCCAGCGGTATGAACATTGACTTCTCTAACTTCAAATAGCCCTTGCTTTCCCTCTCTCTCCATCCCCTCCCCTTTCCCAGTTCTCCGACCAGTCTTACTGTCTACGAATACATTTTATCTCTGTTTGCTTTGTTGTTACCTTCTCCCAACTAACAATGATCTATTCTCCATTTTCCTTGATCTCAATTCCCTTGGTCCTGTTTTCACACCTTACACTTCCTTATCTGTACATTTCCTTATCTATGTACTGCCCACTCCCCTGACATCAGTCTGAAGAAGGGTCTCAACCCTAAACGTCACCCATTCCTTCTCTCCTGAGATGCTGCCTGTCCCGCTGAGATGCTGCCTGTCCCGCTGAGATGCTGCTTGTCCCGCTGAGTTAGTCCAGCATTTTGTGTCTATCTTCGATTTAAACCAGCATCTGCAGTTCCTTCCGACCTGAACATTGTCCCTAGTGTGTGTAAGGTAGTGTTAATGTGAGGGGATCGCTGGTCGGTGCGGACTCGGTGGGCCGAAGGGCCTGTTTCTGTGCTGTATCTTTAAGCTAAACTAAACTAAACTAAAGTAAACTAAATTAAAGACAGATTAATTGACCTGGGTAACGTGTCCCAGATCAGTGTGGTTGGAAAAATGCATAAAGTTAAGGATAAAGAGAAACAACAAAATTATTATAAGGTAGCAAGCATTAAGAAACAATATTTCTTCTGTGCATTTTTATTGGGATTTCAAGTCCATGATTTTATTTTCATTGCAAGATCTTTGGCAGATTTTCTCTGGTATGTCAGAACAAACAGTCGCCCAAGACAGGCAACTGTGTGTTTTAAGACAATACCTTGTGGCATCTGTGAGCAACAGTAGTTGCTCTTCATACTTTGGAAATCATAATTCATTAATATGATCTGATGCACCAAAGTCTTGGAAGGAAATCTGCCATACTTTCTCAGTCTGCCCTACATGTAAATATAGCCCCAGAAAACTGGTTTACACTTTGAAATGGCTGGCTCACTTCAATAGACAATAGGTGCAGGAGTAGGCCATTCGGCCCTTCGAGCCAGCACCGCCATTCACTGTGATCATGGTTAATCATCCACAATCAGTAACCTGCTATCTTTAAGAGCTCCATCTAACTCTCTCTTGAAAGCACCCAGAGAATTGGCTTTCGCTACCTTCCGAGGCAGAGAATTCCATAGATTCACAACTCTCTGGGTGAAGAATAGAGTCATAGAGTGAGACAGTGTGGAAACAGGCCCTTCAGCCCAGCCTGCCCCCCACCAGCCAACATGTCCCAGCAACACTAGTCCCACCTGCCTGCGCTCGGTCCATATCCCTCCAAATTTGTCCTATCCATGTACCTGTCTAACCGTTACTTAAACGTTAGGATAGTCCCAGCCTCAACTACCTCCTCTGGCAGCTTGTTCCATAAACCCACCACCCTTTATGAGAAAAAAACAGATTTATAGAGTCATAGAGCAATACGGTGTGGAAACAGGCCCTACGGCCCAACGTGGGTGGTATGGGCTAAAGGCAGGCAATTGGGACTAATGTAGATGGGACATGTTGGTCGGTGTGGGCAAATAGGGCCAAAGGGCCTGTTTCCACGCTGTAGAACTCTATGACTCCACAATGCATTGAAGATGCTGTACAAATGCAAGTTGGTAATTCAGTGGCAGTTTTCACAGGGTGGAGACATTTGTATTGCAGCAAGACCTCCTGTCAGTATAACATAAAACTGTGTTGTAACTGCAAACGACTGGCAAACAATTGTTTTCAAGGTACTGGGTGAGCAGTCAGATCCTCCAGTGTATTTGTTCACTTAATTGAGAGTAATATAATTAACAGCGATTGTTTTTGCTTCGGGATTGCATTAGGAAGTAAAGTCTCTGACAACGCATGATTTATTGGTGCTTTGCAATGAATTAATAAGCCAAGGCACCAAACAAAAAGCAGGTTTCTTAGAAATCCTAAATTAGTTGTGAGACAGTTAATCATAAGAAAATTACCTACAAAGTTCAGTAACCAATACTAATTGCTGTCAGTGTAGGAAGGAACCGCAGATGCTGTTATAAAGCGAAGATAGACACAAAAAGCTGGAGTAACTCAGCGGGTCAGACAGCATTTCTGGAGAAAAGGAATAGATGACGTTTCGGGTCGAGACCCTTCTTCAGACCCTCTGAAGAAGGTGGGTGTCTCGAACCAAAACCTCACCTATTTCTTCACTAATGACTGATGTCAGACTGATGTCATCCATCACTTCTCTCCAGAGATGCTGCCTGTCCCGCTGAGCTAATCCAGCTTTTTGTGTCTATCTTCGCGTTAAACCAGCATCTGCAGTTCCTTCCTACACAGCCGATAATCTAAGACAGCCTTGCTGTTCGTGTTGCAGTGAAATTTTAGCACTTAACCAATATAGAACATGATGCTATAAAATAAATTAGAATGTAATTAAATGTTCTATAGGTGTTTCCATATTTAGGAATTAAGGTCGATTCTGCACATGGTTAAAAATGAAAGCAAAAATGGTTTCCTTTGAAACTTTGCAAGCTTGTTTATCCTTGTGTCAGAAATGAATGAAGTCATTCAACTGAAAAAAAGCAAGCCTGTCAGTTTCTGCACAGATAGGCAAACTCACTCAGGCTAAAACAGCACTGTGCAACAGTAACACAAAATGCCAGAACATTCATGAGAAGATCTTGTCTTTGCTCTTTTAAAGAAGGGCTTGCTTCAAAATAGCAAAGAGGAGAACTTGAGATGAACACCCCTAAGGGTGTCAGGGGTTTACGGGGAGATGGCACGAGAATGCGGTTGGGAGGGAAAGATATAGATCGGCCATGATTGAATGGCGGAGTAGACTTGATGGGCCGAATGGCCTAATTCCGCTCCTCGAACCTATGAACTTATGAAATGTCCTTCTGGCACAGACAGGGTAGACAATCAGAACCTTGGGTGGAAATATCAATGACTAGCCTGCATTGATGTAAGCTGAAAGGTGCAAAGATTAAAGGAGATGTAAGGGGCAAATGTTTTACAAAGAGTGCCTGGAAATCACTGCCAGTGGTGGTAGAAACATAGAAACATAGAAAATAGGTGCAGGAGTAGGCCATTCGGCCCTTTGAGCCTGCACCGCCATTCAATATGATCATGGCTGATCATTCAGCTCAGTAGCCTGTACCTGCCTTCTCTCCATACCCCCTGATCCCTTTAGCAAAAAGGGCCACAGCTAACTCCCTCTTAAATATAGCCAATGAACTGGCCTCAACTACCTTCTGTGGCAGAGAATTCCACAGACTCACCACTCTCTGTGTGAAGAAATGTTTTCTCATCTCGGTCCTAAAAGACTTCCCCCTTATCCTTAAGCTGTGACCCCTGGTTCTGGACTCCCCCAACATCGGGAACAATCTTCCCGCATCTAGCCTCTCCAACCCCTTAAGAATTTTATATGTTTCTATAAGATCCCCCCTCAGTCTTCTAAATTCCAGCGAGTACAAGCCCAGTCTATCTAGTCTTTCCTCATATGTAAGTCCCGCCATCCCAGGGATCAATCTGGTGGTGGAGGCAGAGAAGATCGTGGCATTTAAGAGTGCTCTGGGTCCTTATCTGAGCCTCGCCATTCCCTCTTCTCCCCTCTCCCATCAGGAAAGAGGTGCAGAAGTGAGAAAACGCACTCCACCAGATTCAACGACAATTTCTTCCCCGCTGTTATCAAGCAACTGAACCATCCTACCACAACTAGAGAACAGTCCTCTGCTACCGTCTACCAACATTGGAGACCATCTTTAATCGGACTTTACTGGACATTATCTTGCACTAAACATCACTCACGTTTCCCTTTATTCCCTTTATCATGGATCTGTACACTGCGGACGGCTTTATTGTAATCATGTATTGCCTTTCCTGGTTAGCACACAACAAAAGCTTTTCACTGTACCTCAGAACACAGTCCTACACACGCTAGGGACAATTTACATTTATACCAAGCCAATTAGCCTACAAACCTGTACAGCTTTGGTGGAAACAGGAGATCCCGGTGAAAACCCACGCAGGTCACGGGAGAGAACGGTACAAACACCGTACAGACGGCGCCCATAGACAGGATCGAACTCGGGGTGTCTGGCGCTGTAAGGCAGCAACTCTACCGCTGCGCCACCCTGCCACCTCAATGAATTAATGAATCCATGGCCAACAGAACCTCCTCGTCCCCAACAGATACAGATGAGTATTTATGGGCATGATTGCTGTCATATTAGCCAGACATGTTTCTCTGGCACAGCTTTCTCGTTGGGTAGGCAGGTGGAGTAATCAAGAAATAGACCGACAACAGTGATGAAAACGTGATACTGAGGAATGATAAATGATCATGAAACCGCACTGCAGTTGAGCCAAACTGAATTATGCAAAAACAAGCCTTCATTAGTCAAAATTATGGGCTGGCAGCAAGGTTTGTTTTGACTGATTGATCATATTCAAGATTGAAAATGTTACTAAGTATACACTACCATAATCAACTCTTATTTCTTCATTCAAAACAGTGAATATATATTCCTCGGCTTTTAGTATTATGTCCCTGTGCGTGAACATATCTTCAAAATACTCAGGGATGTTATTAACTCTTAATTTCCAATTTTCTGAGCAAGCAATAATTGTCACGGCTGGCGCCTCTTATTCTAGAGAGGGGATGAAAGAGAGAAAAAAGGGGGGAAAAAAGACATTGAAGGATTCTTGATTTAGTAAGGGTGTTATGAGGAGAAATCAGGAGAATGGAGTTGAGAGTTATAGACAATAGACAATAGACAATAGACAATAGGTGCAGGAGTAGGCCATTCAGCCCTTCGAGCCAGCACCGCCATTCAATGCGATCATGGCTGATCACTCTCAATCAGTACTCCGTTCCTGCCTTCTCCCCATACCCCCTCACTCCGCTATCCTTAAGAGCTCTATCCAGCTCTCTCTTGAAAGCATCCAACGAACTGGCCTCCACTGCCTTCTGAGGCAGAGAATTCCACACCTTCACCACTCTTTGACTGAAAAAGTTCTTCCTCATCTCCGTTCTAAATGGCCTACCCCTTATTCTTAAACTGTGGCCCCTTGTTCTGGACTCCCCCAACATTGGGAACATGTTTCCTGCCTCTAATGTGTCCAATCCCCTAATTATCTTATATGTTTCAATAAGATCCCCCCTCATCCTTCTAAATTCCAGTGTATACAAGCCCAATCGCTCCAGCCTTTCAACATACGACAGTTCCTGCTTTCAGTTAGTTTAGTTTAGTTCAGATTAGTTTAGAGATACAGCGCTGATACAGACCCTTCTGCCCAGCAAGTCCGCACCGACCACAATCCCTGTACATTAACACTATCCTGTACACACTCGGGACAATTTACACATACACCAAGACAATTAACCTACAACACTGTACGTCTTTGGAATGTGGGAGGAAACCGAAGATCTCGGGAAAAAAAACCGATGCGGTCACGGGGAGAACGTACAAAGTCCGTACAGACAGCACTCGTAGTCAGGATCGAACCTGGGTCTGCTGGTGCTGTAAGGCACCAACTCTACCGCTGTGCCACTGTGCCGGCCTTGAGGGAAAGATAGATTAGCCACGATTGAATGGCGGAGTAGCCTCGATGGGCCGAATGGCCCAATTCTGCTCCTGTGACTTGTAATTATGAAGAAAGCAAAACAAAAATTCTAGATTAGAAGTCAGGAGTCTGAGTCTGGAGAAGGATACCACCCTGAAACAATGCTTGTCCATTTCCTCCTCAGATACTGCCTGACCCGATGAGTTCCTCCGTCACTTTGTATTTTACTTAGAGAGTAAAATGATTGTTAGGCAAAGAGTCCAAGGCCTCGTGATCGACTATTGGATAAAAATGGTGGAAGTCTACTGGAAGTGGGCAGTAATGCAGAGTTGAGGATACGATAAGATCGGTCATGATCTTATTATATGGTGGAGTAGTCTGCACCTTCTCCTAATTTCAATGGTCCTCGGCTCCTGTGTGAAAACAAAGGAAAGCCGCCAAGGCAGAACTTATAAAGAATACAGTTCAATTTAGTTTATAGTCATGTGTACCGAGATACAGTGAAAAGCTTTTGTTGCACGCTAAGCAGTCAGCGGAAAAACAAAACATGATTACAATCGAACCATTTACAGTGTATAGATACACTGAATAGATACAATGATAAATGAATACATTTCCATTTACAGTTTGGATAATTTATTCTATTTGGGATCAGCGTATCAATGACAAGATCAACTAGAAGGACATTCTTGCTATTGTGGGAGTGCAGTGTAAGTTCACGAGGTTAATTCTCGGAATGGCGGGACTGTCGTACGTTGAAAGACTGGAGCGACTGGGCTTGTATACTCTGGAATTTAGATGGATGAGAGGGGATCTTACTGAAACATATAAGATTATTAAGGGATTGGACACGCTGAAGGCAGGAAACATGTTCCCGATGTTGGGGCAGTCCCGAACCAGGGGCCACTGTTTAAGAATAAGGGGTAGGCCATTTAGAACAGTGATGAGGAAAAACTTTTTCACTCAGAGAGTTGTGAAGCTGTGGAATTCTTTCCCTCAGAAGGCAGTGGAGGCCAATTCCAATGCTTTCAAGAGAGAGTTAGATAGAGCTCTTAATGACAGCGGAGTCAAGGGGGTATGGGGAGAAGGCAGGAACGGGGTACTGATTGTGCACATCTCCTTAAAACCCTCTCCCTCTCACCTTCCTGCGGCAACTGAAGAAACACAATCTGCCACAGGCAATGATGGTCCAATTTTATACTGCCATCATTGAGTCCGTCCCCACCTTCTCCATCATGGTCTGGTTTGGCTCAGCCACCAAGCACGACATCGCAGGCTGCAACGGATCGTTCGCACAGCTGAGAAGGTTGTTGGCTGCAACCTTCCCCCCATTGACGAACTGTACACTGCAAGGGCCAGGAAGCGAGCGGGCAAGATCATCTCTGACCCCTCTCACCCTGGCCACAAACTCTTCGAAGCACTTCCTTCTGGAAGGTGACTCCGGACTGTCAAAGCAGCCACAGCCAGACATAAAAACAGCTTTTTTTTTCCACGAGTGGTAGTTCTACTCAATAACCAAAGCCTGTAGTCTCATTTTTGCTCTGGTTTATTTTCACCCACATGTTTAGACCGTAATGGTGTATCCTTATTGTTTTGATGTGGTTATGCTTTATTCTTAATTGTTAACTGTACGTTTGTGTTGTCATTTGTGAGCGGAGCACCAAGGCACATTCCTTGTATATGCACATACTTGGCCAATAAACTTATTCATTCATTCATTCATTCATTTATTCTTAAAACTATGTCTTCTAGTCTTTAATATTTCTACCCTGGGAAAAAAAGTCATAACTGTCTATGTCTCCCACGATTTTATATATTTCTATCGGGTTTCCCCTCATCCTCCAGCATTCCAGAGAAAACAATAATAAACATTTATTTTATTTATTTTAAAAAACATTTATTTTATATAGTGCTTTTCCAAGTGCTCAAAGACGCTTTACAAAAACAATCATGACATAAATCCAATGATTTTAAAATCCTCTCTCACAGTCCCTCACAATCAATTCCATTTGAAGATGAAGCAACAAATATTTCACATTCTCTCCACTTAATTAAGGTCCCTTGACCCCTCAATCCATTTTTTAACATCTCTTATTGGTTCAGTTTAGTTTTGTTTTTAGGTTAGTTTCGTCTGGAGATGCAGCGTGGAAACAGGCCCTTCGGCCCACCCAGTCCGCGCCGACCAGCGATCCCCGCACATTAACACTTTCCTACTCACACTAGGGACAATTTGGAATTTTACTGAAGCAGATGAGCCTACAAAACCTGCACGTCGTTGGAGTGCGGGTGGAAACTGGAGCATCCGGAGAAAACCCATGCAAGTCACGGGAAGAAGGTACAAACTCCGGACAGGCAGCACCCGTGGTCAGGATCGAACCCGAGTCTCCGACGCTTTAAGGCAGCAACTCTACCGCCCGACCTTTCCGAAAACGTGCTGCCCAGAAATTGGAGGTAGAGACAAAACGTTGTTCGGGTCCTTGGATGGAGTCGAGGGGGGAGGGGTAAAGGGACAGGTGTTGCATCTCCTGCGGTTGCAGGGGAAAGTACCTGGGGAGGGGGTGGTTTTGGTGGGAAGGGACGAGTGGACCAGGGAGTTACGGAGGGAACAGTTTCTGCGGAAAGCAGAAAGGGGTGGATATGGGAAGATGTGGCCAGTGGTGGGATCCCGTTGGAGGTGACGGAAATGTTGTCTCCTGCTACATCCTATCTTTGTCCCGCCCCCTCCCCTGACATCAGTCTGAAGAAGGGTCTCGACCCGAAACGTCACCCATTCCTTCTCTCCTGAGATGCTGCCTGACCCGCTGAGTTACTCCAGCATTTTGTGCCTACCTTTGATTTGAACCAGCATCTGCAGTTATTTTCCTGCCCAGAACTTGGCACAGTACTCCATTTGTAGCTGATACTACCTGCCACTTTGTATAAAAACCGAGCATCCCATTCACTTTTTAATCACTTTCTTAACCTGCCCTGCCATTTTCAAAGGGCGGTGCATAAATATCCTGAAATACAGGTGTAACTTCTTTTACCATCTTAATAAAAAAAAACATTTGTCAATTTTATTCTCTGAGTCCCTTTCAAACTTGACCTTTCTTCACTTGCAGGTTTTTCAACTGTTTGGAGTGAAATTACCTATTTTGATTTTAAAATACCTTTTCTTTAAAATACCTACCATTGTAGATTCTACATTTATAAATAAAGCCAAACAGTACAAGGGATTAAATGCTCAACTTGCAGCAGTTTTACTGATTGTAAATGGCAATTGTAACATTTAACAATTCCAATACTTTTTTTATTTCCCTCTTAGGATGTGAACTTGGCATTGTAAAAATGTCTGTGATGATTTATTTTAGGCAGGATTAATATACTATTCTAAATGATAAAATGAGTTATCTTTAAATGCTTATTTATGGCCCAGCTAGTGACAGGCAGTCAGCTGTTTCTCCAACAGGTGCATGTAAATTGATAACCTTACCCTTGTTATTCTGAAGATTTTAACAAAGGACAGCTGTATTTCAGGATATTTATGCACGGCCCTTTGAAAATGGCAGAGCAGGTTAAGAAAGTGATTAAAAAGTGAATGGGATGCTAGGTTTTTATACAAAGTGGCACGGAGTATCAGCTACAACTGGAGTACTGTGCCAAGTTCTGGGCAGGAAAATAACTGCAGATGCTGGTTCAAATCGGTGAGCCAAATTCTGCTCCCATCACTTATGATCTTATGACCTTATGACCATAAACGCAAATTTGGTTTCAGGATCAAAATGGCAAATGCTTTCCATTAGATTGAGGCACATTGTGTTCAATTCTTTCTGGACTCCAGTCACTGATGAGAAAGAAGATTGGGTTTCAATGCTGTATTTGCAACCATTCCTAAGGGTTTAAATGGTAGCATTGAAAAAGATAATTCTTCACGAGCTGCAAAACACAAAGTGCTGGATGAACTCAGCGGGCCAGGCAGCATCTGTGGAGGGAATGGATGGCAGTTCGGGCCGGAAGCCTTTTTCAGATTGAATGGAGTGGGGAGAGAAAGCTGAAAAAGAGAGGTGGGGGGAGAACAAAGCCTGGCAAATGATAGGTGGATACAGGAGAGGGACAGGAGTGATTTGCATATGGGTGGAGTAAGTAACAAGGGCTAGAGGTGAAAAGGAGACAAATGTGTGTGGGTCGAAGGGCCTGTTTCTGCGCAGTATCGTAAACTACAATACAATACAATATATCTTTATTGTCATTGTACAGGGGTACAACGAGATTGTTAATGCGACTTCCATACGATGCAATAAATTAATTAGCTAATCAACAAAAATTTAGACAAAGAGAAACAAAATTAGAAACAATTAAAACAGAATAAAGTGCAGATAGGTCTGTGCCGGTTCGCTGTGCGATGTGACCATCCGACTCAGCAGGACCGGTTCGGAGCAGCTATGGCCCTGGGGATGAAGCTGTTCCTGAGTCTGGAGGTGCGGGCGTAGAAGGCCTTGTAGCGTCTGCCAGATGGTAGTAGTTCGAACAGACCCCCGAACAGGGGTGTGAGGAGTCTTTATGAATGCTAGTGGCTTTCCTCAGGCATCGTGTATTGTAGATGCCCTCCAAGGCTGGTAGCTGTGTCCCGATAATCTTCTGAGCTCTGTTGACTACCCGATGAAGAGCTCTCCTCTCTGCCTCCGTGCAGCTGAGATACCGCACAAGGATGCCATGCGTTAGGATGCTCTCTATGATGCAGCGGTAGAAGGTCGTCAGCAGCTGTTGGGGCTGACCAGTCATTTTCAGTGTTCTCAGATAGAACAGTCGTTGCAATGCCTTCTTGACCAGCGCAGCGATATTAGTGGACCATGTGAGATCCTCCAAAATGTGAGTGCCCAGAAACCTGAAGCTGGTCACTATCTCCACACTGTCCCCGTTGATAAAGATCGGAGCGTATTCCCCGTTATGTGACTTCGGAAGTTGATGATCAGCTCCTTGGTCGTGGAGGTGTTTAGGGACAGGTTGTTATTAGAGCACTAGTCCGCCAGGTTCTGCACCTCCGCTCTGTAGTGTGTTTCAAAACTAAACTAAACTAAACTAAAGTAAAGTCAGAGGGAGGGATCTGGGTGGAAGGGGATGGGCAATGGAAAGAGGGATGATTAAGGGGAAATGGGGTGCTTGGGAATGGGAGATGGGTGTGCAAAGAAGGGGAATGGAGCAAAGTGACGGGGAGTGGTGGGAGAATGGGTGTGCTCTGGGGTGCGGAGTGGGGTTGAAGGCATGTGGAAGAAAGAGTGGGTGGGGTGCAGGGGGGATAGAATAATCAATAATAGACACAAAGTGCTGAAGTAACTCAGCGGGACAGGCAGCATCTCTGGAGAGAAGGAATGGGTGACGTTTCGGGTCCAGACCCTTCCTCAGACTGAAGTCAAGGGAGAGGAAGATACAGAGATTAGGAAGAATAAGGTGTGAAAATGAGACGAAGGGGGACGGAGATCAAGTAAAATATAGAATAGATCATTGTTAGCAAGGAGAAGGTAACAACAAAGCAAAAGAGAGATAAAATTATAATTATAGGCAATAGACAATAGACAATAGGTGCAGGAGTAGGCCATTCGGCCCTTCGAGCCAGCACCACCATTCAATGTGATCATGGCTGATCATTTTCAATCAGTACCCCGTTCCTGCTTTCTCCCCATACCCCCTGACTCCGCTATCCTTAAGAGCTCTATCTAGCTCTCTCTTGAATGCATTCAGAGAATTGGCCTCCACTGCCTTCTGAGGCAGAGAATTCCACAGATTTACAACTCTCTGACTGAAAACGTTTTTCCTCATCTCCGTTCTAAATGGCCTACCCCTTATTCTTAAACTGTGGCCCCTGGTTCTGGACTCCCCCAACATTGGGAACATGTTTCCTGCCTCTAACGTGTCCAACCCCTTAACAATCTTATATGTTTCGATAAGATCCCCTCTCATCCTTCTAAATTCCAGTGTACACAAGCCTAGTTCACAGAGATCAACGGTCTATCTTGATTTGGTGAAGAATACAAAATGGATCCCTCCGTTCCCTGTGCATCCATGTGCCGATCCAAATGGCTCTTAATTTTCATTATCGCACCTGCCTCAAACACTACACCAGGGACTCAGCACCCTCGATGTAAAAACCTTGCCTCACTAAACTTTGCCCCCTCACCTTGCTGTGAGCTATGCTCTCTGGTAGTTGTAATTTCTATCCTTTATATCGTACCTCTCTCTCCCAAGAAGGGACAGAGCTGCCTGTGCTTTTTGAGAAGGCTCCGCTCCTTCAACATCAGCAGTGGGATCGGTGGTAGCCAGTGCTGGGGCAGCAGGCCGAAGGCTGCGGTCGTCAATAGTGATCAACAAGCTCCTCAGGAAGGCTGGCTCCGTCCCGGGGGCGGAGTTGGATTCATGGGAGATGGCCTCGGAGGGTAAGATGCTCCTCAAACTGCGGAGCGTCCTGGACAATACAGCTCACCCCCTCCATGACACGCTGGTCAACCTGAGGAGCACCTTCAGCAACAGACTATTTATTCACAAATTGCTGGAGTAACTCAGCAGGTCAGGCAGCATCTCAGGAGAGAAGGAATGGGTGACGTTTCGGGTCGAGACCCTTCTTCAGACTGGTTGCTGAAGAACGCCACAGGAGATCCTTCTTCCCTGTGGCTATCAAACTGTGTACAACTCCTCCCACTTCTGTCGTGGGGTAGACTGAGACTGGCTCCCCTCACCCCCCCCCCCCCCCACCCCCCACCTCCTCAATCTTTGTAAATCCCCAAACCCTTTCCACTCATCACTTTAATTTCATGTTTCATGTATTTTGTGTTTTTTTATGATTGTTGGCCTCCTGGGATAAATAAAGTTCTATCGTATCGTGTCATATCACCATTTTATATACTTCTACCAGGTATCCTCACAATCCCCCTCAAGGCATTGCATCTTTCCACAGAGGGTAGACACAAAATGCGGGAGTAACTCAGCGGGTCAGGCAGCATCTCAGGAGAGAAGGAATGGGTGATGTTTCGGGTTGAGACCCTTCTTCAGACAGGCTTCTTCAGTCTGAAGAAGGGTCTCGACCCGAAACGTCACCCATTCCTTCTCTCCTGAGTTGCTGCCTGACCCGTTGAGTTTCTCCAGCATTTTGTGTCTATCTTCGATTTGAACCAGCATCTGCAGTTATTTTCCTACACACCTTTCCACAGTGGGTGCTGAGTGCCTGGAACATGCTGCCAGACATGGCGGTGGAGGCAGATACGATAATGGCATTTAAGAGAAAGCAATCCAAAGCTGCCCAACCCTCCCCCCCCCCCCCCCCCCCCCTCGCCTTGTACCTAATGCCCTCTAATCCAGGCATCATTCTGCAGGTAAATCTCCTCTGCATCCTTTCCAAAGCCTCCACATCCTTCCTGTACTGGGGTGACTGCACGCAATGCTCCAAATGTGGCCAAACCAAAGTAACTGGGGTATTTCAGAATGGGGCTAATTGAGCATATTTCGCTGGACACAGAACGCTGGAGTAACTCAGCGGGACAGGCAACATCTCTGAAGAGAAGGAATGGGTGACTTTCTCCAGAGACGCTGCCTGTCCCACTGAGTTACTCCGGCTTTTTGACCCTATCTTCGGTTTCAAACCGTCATCTGCAGCTCCTTCCTACACATTTTGCTGGATGTTGTTTGGGTTCCTAGACCATTGCGCCAAAATGGCTGTAAAGTAAAGATGGAAAGTCTTCTCCTGGACTCAGACTGCATCTCATCCAAGGGACATCTTGCTTTTTTTTTTACATTACCGAGTTCAGGGAGAGTACAACGCACAGCTGGGGGCAGGCAAATCTGTTTACCGAGACGTAGATAGAACGCCGACTGATTATCCTGCTGGCAAACACTCAGATCTGCCTTGTTGGATACAATTTCAACAACACAAATAATCAGACCACCTTTTCACAAAGGCTCGCCGTGTGTGCCATTCAACAAAGTAATCTGAAGCGAGTAAATACCTTTATTTCAGACTCACTCAAGACTCTGGTAACACATGTTACTTCATTGCAGAAACGACTGTTTACCAACAGCGCTCAGAAACAGAGGAGAAAAAACGGAGGAGAAAAATATTATCAGAGAAGATTGAGGGGGGATCTTATAGAAACGTACAAAATTCTTAAGGGGTTGGACAGGCTAGATGCAGGAAGATTGTTCCCGATGTTGGGGAAGTCCAGAACAAAAGGGGTCACAGTTTAAGGATAAGGGGGAAGTCTTTTAGGACCGAGATGAGAACGTTTTTTTTCACACAGAGTGGTGAATCTGTGGAATTCTCTGCCACAGAGGGTAGTTGAGGCCAGTTCATTGGCTATATTTAAGAGGGAGTTAGATGTGGCCCTTGTGGCTAAAGGGATCAGGGGGTATGGAGAGAAGGCAGGTACGGGATACTGAGTTGGATGATCAGCCATGATCATATTGAATGGCGGTGCAGGCTCGAAGGGCCGAATGGCCTACACCTGCACCTATTTTCTATGTTTCTATGTTTCTATTATTTGCAGCTCAGGGCGAAAGTAATAGAGGCTTCAAAATCTAGCAAGATAAAACATTTTTGCACTTGAATACAATTCTTGCTATTGAAGGCGTGCAGCGTAGGTTCACTAGGTTAATTCCCGGAATGGCGGGACTGTCGTATGTTGAAAGGCTGGAGCAATTAGGCTTGTATACACTGGAATTTAGGATATGGGGGGATCTTATTGAAACATATACGATAATTAGGGGATTGGACACATTAGAGGCAGGAAATGTTGGGGGAGTCCAGAACAAGGGGCCACAGTTTAAGAATAAGGGGTAGGCCATTTAGAACGGAGATGAGGAACAACTTTTTCAGTCAGAGAGTGGTGAAGGTGTGGAATTCTCTGCCTCAGAAGGCAGTGGAGGCCAGTTCGTTGGATGCTTTCAAGAGAGAGCTGGATAGAGCTCTTAAGGATAGCGGAGTGAGGGGGTATGGGGAGAAGGCAGGAATGGGGTACTGATTGGGAGTGATCAGCCATGATCGCACTGAATGGCGGTGCTGGCTCGAAGGGCTGAATGGCCTACTCCTGCACCTATTGTCTATTGTCTATTGTCTACACTTAGTTTTGTTTAGTTTAGTTTGGAGATACAGAGCGGAAGCAGGCCTTTCGGCCCGCCGAGTCCAGACCGACCAGCGATCCCCGCACTCTAATGCCATCCTACACACGAGGGACAATTTTACAATTATACCAAGCCAATTAACAAGCCAGTACAAACCTGTACGTCTTTGGAGTGTGGGAGGAGACCAGAGATCCTGGAGAAAACCCGCACAGGTCACGTACAAACTCCGCACAGTCAGGATCGAACCCGGGTCTCTGGCGCTGTAAGGCAGCAACTCTACCGCTGCGCCACCGTGCCGCCCCATTCTTAAACATAATTTGCAATATCATTTAAAATATCCAGGAACCTCAAACCTATTAATTATCCGATAAAATATGACGCTAAATCATACAGGGGAATAACAAGACAGGTGGCTCAGAACTTAATCAAAGAACGATGGATAAAGAAACAGAACACAAACTGTTGGAGGAAGTCAATGGGTCAGGCAGCACCTGCGGAAGCAGAGGGAAGGTCGACTTTTCGTATCGAAACCTTGCAAGTCTGAGAGTGTAAAGGAGAGGGAGCCTGAACAAAGAGGTGGGAGGGAGGGGAGGGGTGAGGCAGCAGATCATGAGCAGGCAGTAGAGATCAGTTTAACTTGCCATCATGTTCAGCCCAGTCATAGTGGGCGGAAGGACCTGTTCAATAGACAATAGACAATAGACAATAGGTGCAGGAGGAGGCCATTCGGCCCTTTGAGCCAGCACCGCCATTCAATGTGATCATGGCTGATCATTCTCAATCAGTACCCCATTCCTGCCTTCTCCCCATACCCCCTGACTCCGCTATCCTTAAGAGCTCTATCCAGCTCTCTCTTGAATGCATTCAGAGAATTGGCCTCCACTGCCTTCTGAGGCAGAGAATTCCACAGATTCACAACTCTCTGACTGAAAACGTTTTTCCTCATCTCAGTTCTAAATGGCCTACCCCTTATTCTTAAACTGTGGCCCCTTGTTCTGGACTCCCCCAACATTGGGAACATGTTTCCTGCCTCTAACGTGTCCAACCCCTTTATAATCTTATACGTTTCGATAAGATCTCCTCTCATCCTTCCAAATTGCAGTGTATGCTGTACTGTTCCCTTGTCAAACCAGCCTGGTTCCACTGGCGGTTACCCATTTGTTATTTTAACACTCTTTTTTTTCCTGGCACGGTGGCGGAGCAGTAGAATTGCTGCATAAAGTGCATGCAGCGCTCGAGACCTGGGTTCGATCCTGACTATAGGCACCGTCTGTACGGAGTTTGTACGTTCTCCCCGTGACCGCGTGGGTTTTCTCCAAGATCTTCGTTTTCCTCCCACGCTCCAAAGACGTAGAGGTTTATAGGTTGGCACAAAATGCTGGAGTAACTCGGCGGGACAGGCAGCATCTCTGGATAGAAGGAATGGGTGACGTTTTGGGTTGAGACTATTCTTCAGACTGGTGTGTGTGTGTTGGGTAGCGTTAATGTGCGGGGATCGCTGGTCGGTGGGCCTGTTTCTGCGCTGTATCTCTAAAACTAAAGACTAAATAAACACTGATTCCTCCAGGAATAATGTTGCCCACCCTCTTTTTGAGAAGGAGTCACAACAGTTTGCACAACCAATTAGTCTTCCCCTCCAGCACAGTGCAGGTCAATTTGTTCTTGTCCCAGTTTAATGAGAAGCTCATTCACTGAGGTTCCTTGTAGCCAAAGGCCTCAGCACAAATCTTGATCTGAAGTGAAAATTTGCAGGGGACGTTTTTTCTCTTGCTATTTCACTACGGAAGAGTTTCCAAGATGGCAACTTCAAGGCATAGATAGGGTAGATGGTCAGAACCCGAATAAGGGTCCCGACCCGAAACGTCACCTATTCATGTCTTCTAGACATGTTACCTGACCCGAAGATCATATGTTGAAAGACTGGAGCGACTAGGCTTGTATCCACTGGAATTTAGAAGGATGAGAGGAGATCCTATCAAATCGTATAAGATTATTCAGGGGTTGGACACGTTAGATGCAGGAAACATGTTCCCAATGTTGGGGGAGTCCAGAACCAGGGGCCACAGTTTAAGAATAAGGGGTAAGCCATTTAGAACTGAGATGAGGAAAAACGTTTTCAGTCAGAGAGTTGTGAATCTGTGGAATTCTCTGCCTCAGAAGGCAGTGGAGGCCAATTCTCTGAATGCATTCAAGAGAGAGCTAGATAGAGCTCTTAAGGATAGCGGAGTCAGAGTGTATGGGGAGAACGCAGGAACGGGGTACTGATTGAGAACGATCAGCCATGATCACATTGAATGGCGGTGCTGGCTCGAAGGGCCGAATGGCCTCCTCCTGCACCTATTGTCTATTGTCTAAGATAGACACAAATAACTGGAGTAACTCAGCAGGACAGGCAGCATCTCTGGAGAGAAGGGATGGGTGACGTTTCGAGTCGAGACCCTTCAGACCCTTCTGAAGAAGGGTCTGGACCCATTCCTTCTCTCCAGAGATGCTGTCTGTCCCGCTGAGTTACTCCAGCGTTTTGTGTCTATCCTCGGTTTAAACCAGCATCTGCAGTTCTTTCCTACAACTGGTTTGCAGGTTAATTGGCTTGGGATTGTATATTTGTTAATAAAAGTAAAATTGTCCCCTGGAATGTGTAGGCTTGTGTTAATTTGTAGGGATTGCTGGTCGGTGCGGACTCGGTGGGCCGAAGGGCCTGTTCCCATGCTGTATCTTTAAACTAAACTAATCTAAACCTCTGAATTCCTTGACATTATCCACAGCTCGGACTTGCATTTCCAAGCTTTTTTACATCCCTTTGTTTCCTCTTTCTCTCTAATTGTCCTATCAGCCAGAATTTTACTTCAATACCTTAGAGACAATAGACAATAGACAATAGGTGCAGGAGTAGGCCATTCGGCAATTCGAGCCAGCACCGCCATTCAATGTGATCATGGCTGATCATTCTCAATCAGTACCCCGTTCCTGCCTTCTCCCCATACCCCCTGACTCCGCTATCCTTAAGAGCTCTATCTAGCACCATAGCAACCCTAGCCTCACCCCATCAGGCACTTATTCTGAACAAGGGTCGCGACCTGAAACGTCATCCATTCCCTCTATCCAGAGATGCTGCCTGTCCCGCTGAATTACTCCAGCATTTTGTGTCTATTGTGATATCATGAGAGGTAGAGTCATAGAGGGGAGATACATTTCCTCCCGGTGGATGCAACAAGGACTACAAACCATCATGGCTGCCAGCAAAAGACTACAAAACCCATAGTCAGCAGGGCTGCCTGCCCTGCTGACACTGATTGCTGCTGACACTGATTGCTGCTGACACTGATTGCTGCTGACACTGATTGCTGCCCAGCTGAACCAGATGAGATGATTGCCTCAGTGAGAGAGCTAAAAGGGGAGAGAAGCAGCGTTTGAGTTATATTTTGTAAGAAGGCAGCAAGCTACAGTTTTGATTTAACTAGCTGTTTTGGTTTTGTGTACCTGTCTGCAAACGATTAATTTTACCTGTTTTTGGAAAAGACTAGACAATTTATATGGAATTTAAGTTTGAAAACAAAAACTTTTCTGTCTTCATTTCCGGCACCCACACCTCCCAACCTTCAAGAGAAAAGCTCCCGACCTCTCAAGACATCACACTATCTTTTGACAAAGGGCCTTCAACTTGAAATGTCAACTAACCCCGTTTCTCCCTCTCCACGGATGCTTCCTAACCTGTCGTTTATTTCTGGCATTTTCTGGTTTTTAATTCAGATTTCCAGCATCTGCAGTGTTTCGTGTGTTTCAGAAGCGGGCAGTCAGGATCCAATTTCTCCATGTGTAGGAAGGAACTGCAGATGCTGGTTTAAATCGAAGAAAGACACAAAAAGCTGGAGTATCTCAGTGTTGGGTTTTACGATCCACTCTAGGTTTTTCCTAATTTTTCTCATCTGAGTTTGAGTGTTCAGTTTATTGGCAAGTGTACCGAGGTACAGCGAAAAGGTTTTGTTCTGTGCTAACCAGTTAGCGGAAGGACAATACGTGTTTACAATCGAGCCATCCACAGAGTACAGATCCATGATAAAGGGAATAATGTGAATAACGTTTAGTGCAAGATAAATTCCAGTTAAGTCCGAGCAAAGATAGTCCCTATCTTTGGAATCTATCCGTCCCTAGAGCATACCTTTTGAAAGGAGATGAGGAATTTCTTTAGCCAGAGGGTGGTGAATCTGTGGACTTCATTGCCACAGACAGCTGTGGAAGCCAAGTCTTTAGGTATCTTTAAAGCAGAGATTGACAGGTTCTTGATGAGTGAGGGTGTCAGGGGTTATGGGGAGAAGGCAGGAGAATGGGGTTGACAGTGCAAGATAGATCAGCCATGATTGAATGGTGGAGTAGACTCGATGGGCTGAATTACCTAATTCTGCTCCCATGACTTACGACCTTGTGAAGTTATGAACACTCTATCATCCTTCAACATGACATTAACAATGCTAATTCTACTCCTATCACATATGACTTATGGGTTAGGAGCGAGAGACAGATCAGCCATGATTGAATGGAGGAGTAGACTCAATGGGCCAAATGGCCTAATTCTGCTTCGATGACTTATGACCTTGTGACAAGTATGTAGGTTAATTGGCTGGGTAAATGTAAAAATTGTCCCTAGTGGGTGTAGGCTAGTGTTAATGTACGGGGATCGCTGGGCGGCACGGACTTGGAGGGCCGAAAAGGCCTGTTTCCGGCTGTATATATATGATATGATATGTCTTACGAACTTACATTCGAGGATTATAGATCCTTTCTACAAAGCAATAAAAATCAGAGTAATGTAAAACCTTACCGGAAAAAAAACATTTTTTCCTACCCATGACCTGTTGGTGTATGAAGTGAATATTAGCTTTATGATTCTCTCCAACAGAGTCTGCCTTCAGCAACCATTAACTGACAATACAGGAGCTGTTTTACATGTAAATTCATCCCCATATTGTCTGCATTAAATGTGCGATAACATATTGTGGACGCAATGTACCTTGATTCTCGGCCCGAAACGTCACGTATTCCTATACTCCAGAGATGCTGCCCGACTCGTTGAGTTACTCCGGCATTTTGTGTGTACTTCGATAACACGTGGCAGTGTTTACGTCAATTAAAACAAAATGTTGAAAATAGAACATAACGTGCAAATGCTGTTCCATTTCACCTCTCGCCCCTGCGACCAGAATAGAATTTCTATCCAAATTCCATCTTTTAAAATTGGACATGACCAAATCTTGAATTTTTTATAGCTCTGCACTTCATCAAAGAGGTCAAAATCTCTTGGATGGCTCCCTGCTTTCTGACGGTACAGCAAATGCTCAGTACTAACTAACGCCACGGGCAATAGGACATTGCCTTCCCAAATTGGTGATACTTTTCTTGATAAGAAATAGCGTTTTAACTCTGGGCTGCTTTTCAATTGCCATTTTCATTGCAGCAATTTCATTTGACTCCCATATAAGACCTACTAAGAAAAAGCCTGACGATATGTTCACTTACTTTTCCAACGAAATACTGATGAAAGAACGTATAATGTGACTCGAACAATCAATGAATGAAATCAGGCCTCATTTCATTTTCCCTGTAATGACAATTCAATCTATATAAACCTATTCTCAAGACCGCACGGTAAAAATCTATTTATCTTGATTACAGTAGAAAAGATTGCCCTTTATCGCACAATTTACCAATTCAATATTTGGATTCACAACATCCTGCGTTGCTTTTTCTACGATTAAACGCGCAGTTTAACATAGAAGTCTTCAGTACTTATCGATCCTGTTCTCCATTTAGCTGCAGTTTTAAAATTAACCGGCAGGCTCCATGGATAGGCTTGTATACACTGGAATTTAGAAGGATGAGAGGAGATTTTATCGAAACGTATAAGATTATTAAGGGGTTGGACACGTTAGAGGCAGGAAACATGTTCCCAATGTTGGGGGAGTCCAGAACAAGGGGCCACAGTTTAACAATAAGGGGTAGGCCATTTAGAACGGAGATGAGGAAAAACTTTTTCAGTCAGAGAGTTGTGAATCTGTGGAATTCTCTGCCTCAGAAAGCAGTGGAGGCCAATTCTCTGAATGCATTCAAGAGAGAGCTAGATAGAGCTCTTAAGGATAGTGGAGTCAGGGGGTATGGGGAGAAGGCAGGAACAGGGTACTGATTGAGAATGATCAGCCATGATCACATTGAATGGCGGTGCTGGCTCAAGGGCCGAATGGCCTCCTCCTGCACCTATTGTCTATTGTCTATTGATTTCTTTGTGATGCAGTCGAAAGATTCAAGAGCAAAAACCCATCTTCAGCAAAATGGACAGCCCAAGATTCTATGCAGGAAAGAACTGCAGATGTTGGTTTAAATCGAAGATAGACACAAAATGCTGGGGCATTTTTGGTACAGTTTTGGTCGCCTAATTTGAGGAAGGACATGCTTGTAATTGAGGCAGTGCAGCGTAGGTTCACGAGATTGATCCCTGGGATGGCGGGACTGTCATATGAGGAAAGATTGAAAAGACGAGGCTTGTATTCACTGGAGTTTAGAAGGATGAGAGGGGATCTTATAGAGTCATATAAAATTATAAAAGGACTGGACAAGCTTGATGAAGGAAAAATGTTCCCAATGTTGGGGGAGTCCAGAACCAGGGGCCACAGTCTTAGAATAAAGGGGAGGCCATTTAAAACTGAGGCGAGAAGGAACTTTTTCACCCAGGGAGTTGTGAATTTGTGGAATTCTCTGCCACAGAGGGCAGTGGAGACCAAATCACTGGATGAATTTAAGAGAGAGTTAGATAGAGCTCTGGGGGCTAGTGGAATCAAGGGATATGGGGAGAAGTTGGGCACAGGTTACTGATTGTGGATGATCAGCCATGATCACAATGAATGGCGGTGCTGGCTCGAAGGGCCGAATGGCCTCCTTCTGCACCTATTTTCTATGTTTCTATGTTTCTATGTTAACTCAGTGGGTCAGGCAATATCTCTGGAGAGAGGGAATGGGTGACGTCAGTCTGACAGTCATTAGTATGATACGATAGAACTTTATTTATCCCAGGAGGGAAATTGACCTGCCCCTTCTCCACTAAACCCACCTCACTGTGTTAGGCTCATATCGATCCTCTAAACCTTTTCTTTCAAATGTGTCAAATGTGGTCATCGTACCTGCCTCAACTACCTCCTCTGGCAGCCCGTCCCACAGACCCACCAACCTCCGTGTGAATAAGTTGCCCCTCGGGTTTCCATTGAATTTGTGATACACACATCTAGGTGTGGTGTAAGAAAATAACTGCAGATGTTGGTACAAATCGAAGAGTGGGAGGGGGAGTTGGGAGGGGGAGTTGAAGTGCTCAGCCACTGGGAGATCAGGTTGGTTAAGGCGGACTGAGCGAAGGTGTTGAGCGAAACGATTGCTGAGCCTGCGTTTGGTTTCGCTGATGTAAAGAAGTTGACATCTAAAGCTCGGCCGCGTGGACTTTCCATCTCCTTGCTGTGCGGGTCGGTCACCTCGGTAGGGGGTCGAGTTGTCTGTATGTGGGAGGGGTATGGGGGAAGAGAGAGGGGAAGTTTTTGGCCTCCATCACAGTGAGGGGGTGTTTGGAGTCACTGTGATGGATGTTTGTGTTGGGGTTGTGTCTTGTGTTTTTTGTACTGCTGGCTAAGAAATCTCGTTCTGAACGAATGACAAATAAAGCTATTTTGGATTTTGGATTTTGGAAGATCTTTATTCACAAAATGCTGGAGTAACTCAGCAGGTCAGGCAGCATCTCAGGAGAGAAGGAATGGGTGACGTTTCGGGTCGAGACCCTTCTTCAGACTGATGTCAGGGGGGCGGGACAAAGGAAGGATATAAGTGGAGACAGGAAGATAGAGGGAGAACTGGGAAGGGGGAGGAGAAGAGAGGGACAGAGGAACTATCTAAAGTTGGAGAAGTCAATGTTCATACCGCTGGGCTGCAAGCTGCAAAGCGAAATATGAGGTGCTGTTCCTCCAATTTCCGGTGGGCCTCACTATGGCACTGGAGGAGGCCCATGACAGAAAGGTCAGACTGGGAGTGGGAGGGGGAGTTGAAGTGCTCAGCCACCGGGAGATCAGGTTGGTTAAGGCGACTGAGCGAAGGTGTTGAGCGAAACGATTGCTGAGCCTGCGTTTGGTTTCGCTGATGTAAAGAAGTTGACATCTTGAGCAGCGGATGCAATAGATGAGGTTGGAGGAGGTGCAGGTGAGCCTCTGTCTCACCTGGAAAGACTGTTTAGGTCCTTGGATGGAGTTGAGGGGGGAGGTAAAGGGACAGGTGTTGCATCTCCTGCGGTTGCAGGGGAAAGTGCCCGGGGATGGGGTGGTTTGGGTAGGAAGGGACGAGTGGACCAGGGAGTTACGGAGGGAACGGTCTCTGCGGAACGCAGAAAGGGGAGGGGATAGGAAGATGTGGCCAGTAGTGGGGTCCCGTTGTAGGTGACGGAAATGTTGGCGGGTGATTTGTTGGATACGCTGGCTGATGGGGTGGAAGGTGAGAACGGGGGGGATTCTGTCCTTGTTACGAATGGGGGAGGGGCAGCAAGAGCGGAGCTGTGGGATGTAGAAGAGACCCTAGTGAGAGCCTCATCTATAATGGAGGAGGGGAAGCCCCGTTTCCTGAAGAATGAGGACATCTCCGATACCCTCTGATGCTCTAGGTGCAGTGTCCTCAGACGGCTGTGCAAGGCTGCTGGAGTTAGCTGCAGTGCTCCTCCGCCAAGTTTTGGGGAGAGGGGGTGGGGGTACAGGATGAATGCATCTGGGGTGTGGCTGCAATGGTGCTGATGTGATGGAGGCAGGTGTACATTGAGGACCAGGCATGAGGTCTGAAAAAATAGTCAGCCTGGACCACATAGAGTTTACTGGATGCAAAAGGAACCGCAGCTGCTGGAATATTGAGCAAAACACGGGGCAGCGGGGCGGCCCAGCGGTAGTTGCTGCCTTACAGCGCCAGAGACGAGGGTTCGATCCTGGCTGCAGGTGCCGTCTGTACTGAGTTTGTACGTTCTATCCCGTGACCAGCGAGGGTTTTCTCCGGGATCTCCAGTTTCCCCCCCACGCTCCAAAGACGTGCAGTTTTCTAGGCAAATTGGCTTGGTGTCATTGTAAATTGTCCCTCGTTGGTGTGGGATAGTGTTAATGTGCGGGGATCTGCTGGTCGGCTCGCACTCGGTGGGCCAATGGGCCTGTTTCCGAGCTGTATCTCTAAGCTAAACTAAACTAAACTAAACTAAACTAAACTAAACACAAGGTGCTGGTGGAACTCAGCGGGTCAGGCAGCATCTGTGGAGGAAAGGGTCCGAACCCGAAACGGCTCCTATCCATTCCCTCCACAAATGCTGCCTGACCCGTTGAGATCTTTCTACACTTTGTATTTTAATGGTAACTAGACCAAATGGACCAGTTGGGCCCAAACCTCTCCTGCATTGGTGCAGCACCATCTCCTCCACCCCCTCCCCTCTCCTCTCCACCCTCCCCTCTCCCCGCCTCCCCCCCCTCCCTCCCCCTCCACCCCACTCTCCCCTCACCTCCACCCCCCTCCCCCTCCCCTCCAACCACCCTCCTCCTCCCCTGCCTCCCTCCCCCCTCCCCTCCCTCCTTCCCACCCCCTTCCCCTCCCCCTCCCTCCACTCCCCCTCCCCATCCTCACCCCTCCCCCTCCCCCCTCCCTCCACTCCCTCCCCCTCCCCCCGCCTCCCTCCCTCCTCCCCCCTCCCCTCCCTCCTTCCCACCCCCTTCCCCTCCACCTCCCTCCACTCCCCTCCCCATCCCCACCCCTCCCCCTCCCCTTCCCCTCCCCCCCACTCCATCCCCCTCAACCCCCCTTATCCTCCCTCCTCCCCCTCCCTCCCACCCCCCCCTTCCCTCCACCACGTCCCTCCCTAGGAGATAGATTTAAACTTTAAAATGTGAATAACTTTAAAAATATAACACCGATTTCAATGAAACTTCTTCCATTAGCACCAAAGGGACCGAAGATAGACACAAAAAGCTGGAGTAACTCAATGGGACAGGCAGCATCTCTGGAGAGAAGGAATGGGTGACGTTTCGGGACAAGACCTTTCTTCGGACCCGAAACATCACCCATGCCTTCTCTCCAGAGATGCTGCCTGTCCCGTTGAGTTACTCCAGCTTTTTGTGTCTATCTTCGGTTTAAACCAGCATCCTTCTTACACAGATAGTAAGTAGTTCGGGACTGCTCTTTGGTTGTGGTAGGATGAACTATCTTAAAGCCTGATGATCTTCTAACCCTTTTTTTTTATAAATCCACTGCTCTCACGGGTAGATCAGCCCTGGCTATAGGGCAAAGAGAGAGTCCAACATTGTGAAAAGTCAGTGATCTGTGCCACAGCGAGCAAATTGCAGAACGAATGGCGGAGATCAGCATGCCTTGATTTGCAATGCTCCGGGTATTTCCTTCACTCAACCTAAAAGGGAATAGAGAGATTTGTGTTTCTATAAAGCTTTTTCCTTCTCATCTGAACGATCTCCAAAATCACACACAGAATCTTTTTATTCTCATTTAAGCAAAAGACTCCCTTTGGCCACAATTGAAAAGGAAGTTGATTATAACTTGGAAATCTCCACTAATCCTCTTCCCTTCCTGCTTTGCTGTGGATGATCTTAAAGCTACTCTCGGGACATGCTTCACCGAATTAAATGTAGATATGGAAAATCACTATTATTCATCGTACTCAATTACAACTCATGAGCGCAGCAAGCAAAGCCACTAACCCTTTACATTGCACTAAACAAAAGGGATACAAAAATAATAGCAGTGGAAACTGGTGGGACGACCAGGTTGAGAGGGGGTGGTGGGGGGGTAGAGAGAATACAGTAGTTACCAGAAATTAGAGAAATCAATGTTCAAACTGTCTCTAACTACATTCTATCTTTGTCCCACCCCCTCCCCTGTCATCAGTCCAAAGAAGGGTCTCAACCCGAAACGTCACCCATTCCCTCCCTTCCGAGATGCTGCCTGACCCGCTGAGTTACCCCAGCATTTTGTGTCTACCTGATGTTTATACCGCTGGCTTGTAAGCTGCCCGAGTGAAATGTGAATGCTGTTCCTCCAATGGGCCTCACTCTGATGGTGGAGGAAACGAAGGACAGTGTAGGAATGGGAATGGGAGGGGGAGTTCAAGTGTTTGGCAACCGGGAGTTCGCATAGGCCATGGCGGACTGGACGGAGGTGTTGAGCGAAATGATCGCCAAGTCTACACAAACTGCTGCTGCATTTTTCTGCTCTCATATTTTCCTGCAGAACAGGAGGCCATTCTGCCCATCGTGTCTATGCCGATATCGGAACAGTCCCAGCAAATACAGACAACCTCTTATTTTCCTCGAACTAACCCTTCAGTCAGGAGGAGGCCATGTGGCCCTTCGAGCCAGCACCGCCATTCATTGTGATCATGGCTGATCATCTACAATCAGTAACCTGTGCCTGCCTTCTCCCCATATCCCTTGATTCCACTAGCCCTTAGAGCTCTATCTAACTTGAACTTCCTTTGGTCGGAGTTTACTGGCTTTATCTTGCATTGAACGTCATTCACGTTATTCTCGTTATAAACGTCATGTTTTCAAGAGAGAGTTAGACATAGCTCTTAGGACTAACGGAATCAAGGGATATGGGGAGAAAGCAGGGACGGGGTACTGATTTTGGATAATCAGCCATGATTGTCTAAACTCACAAATAGGGAAGATTGAATGACATTATTTATATTGATTTCCGCAAAAGTGTTTGTTAGCTAAAGTTGCTTGTGAAACCAAGGTTGGCTTATTGATTTCATGGAGCGTCGGGAGACAAGGGCCAGGGAGGGGTTGGTGCCCAAATTGGCACGATCTGACATTTTGTCCTCAACTGAACCTTGACTTTCAGAAGTTAGTTTTAGTTTTAGAGATACAGCGCGGAAGCAGGCCCTTCGGCCCACCGAGTCCACACTGACCAGCAGTCCGCGCACATTAACATTATCCTGCACACACTCGGGACAATTTGCACATACACCAAGCCAATTAACCTACATACCTGTACGTCTTTGGAGTGTGGGAGGAAACCGAAGATCTCGGAGAAAACCCACATGTCACGGGGAGAACGTACAAACTCCGTACAGGCAACGCCCGTAGTCGGGATCGAGCCGGTGTCTCCAGCGCTGCAAGTGCTGCAAGGCAGCAACTCAACCGCTGTGTCACCATGGCCGCCCATGGTTCTAGGTTCTAGAGTCACGAAGTCGTACAATGTGGAAACAGGCCCTTCAGCCGGCACAGCAATATACCCCATCTACGCTAGTGCCACTTTCCCGTGTTTGGCCCACAGCCCCATAATTTAATTCAAATGCAATGAATTCATGTCGTGATTGAGTTAAGTCCAGTCAACTCTTGATCCATGTCCAGTGATGAAGGAATTGCTCCAGATCAAATCCCAGTATCCAGGGCCCCAATCAATACAAGGGCCCCGATCACTACAGGACAAGGAAGGTAGAGATGGTCTGTCCAGCACTTACCTGTTGTCTCTGCAGGTCAGAACAAAGACACTTTCGGAGAAAAAAAATAAGTGCAGAATTCATAGATGCCTTCTGTACATGTCCAACCACAGAGTAAAGTTACTTCCTGCTGTAATTGTATTGAGCACAGCTCAAATAATTTTCTGCAGTTGCAATGCGTTCCATTCAGTTGCAATAGGGATTTGGACGTCTATTATCCGAAGCAAATAGTCTCCAATCGTTTCCTTCTATAATTGTGCTGGGCACTGTTCGAATATTTTTCTGTAGTCTCGACGCGTCCCATTCTGGGTAAATGGGAAAATGGGAGTCCATTATCCACAGCAAATTCAAACGTAAGTGCCTTCTGAGGTCAAAGCAAGAAGTTGTTATCAGTTTTGAAACAACACGAACGATGGTGACAAAGTAGGATGGGTGGGGATAGAGGTCCACAGCATCGATGAGCAAAGTAGAACAGCGACACTTTCAAAGTCGTCAGGGAAAATGGATAACACATTATCACCCACTCCAGAGCCAACAATGGATCATCGTCACTTTTTCATATCATATCATATCATATATATACAGCCGGAAACAGGCCTTTTCGGCCCTCCAAGTCCGTGCCGCCCAGTGATCCCCGTACATTAACACTAGGGACAATTTTTTACATTTACCCAGCCAATTAACCTACATACCTGTACGTCTTTGGAGTGTGGGAGGAAACCGAAGATCTCAGAGAAAACCCACGCAGGTCACGGGGAGAACGTACAAAACTCCTTACAGTGCAGCACCCGTAGTCAGGATCGAACCTGAGTCGACGGCGCTGCATTCGCTGTAAAGCAGCAACTCTACCGCTGCGCTACCGTGCCGCCCATGTATGTCTTTCATTTATTTGTTCTATATCTCTCTACATTACCTTCTTTATCTCTCGTTTCCCTTTCACCTGACTGACGAAGGGTCTTGACCTGAAAACGTCACCAGAGATGCTGCCTTTCTCCAGCTTTTTGTGTCTATCTTTGGGTTAAACAAACAATCTGCAGTTCCTTCCTACACAGGGTAATGAAGCCACAGGCTCAGGGGAATGGGACAGGGTGACGTAGAAATGAAACTTGGCTTCAGTTGTTATTTGAACCTGGCTCAGCACCGCCACTCGAGAAAGTCATGGTGATCACTGGATGAATTTAAGAGAGAGTTAGCTAGAGCTCTGGCGGCTAGTGGAATCAAGGGATTTGGGGAGAAGTTGGACACAGGTTACTGATTGTGGATGATCAGCCATGATCACAATGAATGGTGGTGCTGGCTCGAAGGGCCGAATGGCCTCCTCATGCACCTATTTTCTATGTTTCTATGATCCACCTGCTTGAAACACTACCACCCTCCACTAACACTGCTGGAGAGGGATTGCCGCTGTTTAGGCCAAGTGATGATAAAGGAACAGTGAGATGGTGCGTGATCTGAAAGGGAATCTGGAGATGGCAGTGTTCCACGTTTCTGCTCTCCATGTCCTTCTTGGTAGCAGCGGGTCACGGGTGATAGAGGTGCTAACAGGGTAGTTCAATTAAATCTGGAGAAGGGACATGTCTTGAAACGCCACCTATCCATGCTCTCCAGGGATGCTCCCTGACCCGTTGAGCACTTTCTCCGAACAAACAAATTGAAGAGGTCTTGTGCACCTAATGTTGACACTTCCCAAAAAGTTTCATCCAATTTCCCCAAGAATGGTAAAATCAGGTAGAGATCGGCAGAGGGTGGAGCGATGCAGTGGGTAGAGTTGCTGCCTTACAGTGCCAGCGACCCAGATTCAATCCTGACTATGGGTGCTGTCTGTACGGAGTTTGTACGTTCTCCCTGTCTCCACGTGGGTTTCCGTACAGGTTTGCAGGTTAATTAGCTGGGGTGCAATTGTAAATTGTCCCTCGTGTGTAGGATAGTGCTAGTATACAGGGCGATCGCTGGTCGGCATGGACTCAGTAGATCCAAGGGCCTGTTTCCGCGCTGTATATCTAAAGTCTTAAGTCTAATAGGATATGAGCAAAACACAAATGGTTTGAGGAACTCAGCAGGTTTGGCAGCACCTGCGGAGGGAATGCACAGGCAACATTTGGGACAGGACCTTTCTTCACACTTAATTGTCTTTGCTCATGATTCCTACATCTGTAATTCCTGGTGTCTCTGTCTCTAGTAGAAGGACATAACTTCACAAACACAAGGAAGAATAGGATTGAGATATGGGAGGAGAAGAAGGATGGGGCAAAATTTGTGTTGTCCTAACTGCAGATGCACTTTGCTCAGGTAAAAAATTCCACCATTTAAAATGAATTGCAATTTTGTGAAACTAGGGTGGTTGTTTTTTACTGAAGATACCAGCGGTATGAATATTGACTTCTCAGACTTCAAGTAACCCTTCCTTTCCCTCTCTCTCCATCCCTCTCCCATCCTAGTTCTCCGACTAATTCTACAGTCCTCCTGATTAAATATTACTGATTGTATGCCTCATTGTCACCTTCCCTTCAGGTAACAATGAATCATTCTACATTTTCCCTTTCAGCATCTGCTTTGATCTGTCGTTTTCACACCTTACCCTTCCATATCTCTAGACTCCCTCTCCCCTGAGTCTCAGTCTGAAGAAGGGTCTCGATCCGAAATGTCACCCATTCCTTCTCTCCAGAGATGCTGCCTGTCCCGCTGAGTTACTCCAGCATTTTGTGTCTATCTTCGGTGTAAACCAGCATCTGCAGTTCATAGAAACATAGAAACATAGAAAATAGGTGCAGGAGGAGGCCATTCGGCCCTTCGAGCCAGCACCGCCATTCATTGTGATCACGCCTGATCATCCACAATCCACAGTGTTCCTTTCCGACACACTGGTTGTTTTTTACTTTTGCTTCATATCAAACTATCGGCAATAATCATCATCATATCATATCATATATCTACAGCCGGAAACAGGCCTTTTCGGCCCTCCAAGTCCGTGCCGCCCAGTGATCCCCGTACATTAACACTATCCTACACCCACTAGGGACAATTTTTACATTTTACCCAGCCAATTAACCTACATACCTGTACGTCTTTGGAGTGTGGGAGGAAACCGAAGATCTCGGAGAAAACCCACGCAGGTCACGGGGAGAACGTACAAACTCCTTACAGTGCAGCACCCGTAGTCAGGATCGAACCTGTGTCTCCGGCGCTGCATTTGCTGTAAAGCAGCAACTCTACCGCTGCGCTACTGTGCCGCTTATAATGATAAGCGCCGGGGGCTAAGTTCACAACGCTTGAATAACATTGGAAATCGACACATCTCAAAACAGCTCCCTGACACAGACAACCAATTAAGCGTTTCACGAGATGTTCGCAGTTACTTTTAGTCCCGTGCTCAGTCAATTCTCCTTTCTGCTGCAGAAAGTTACAGCCATAAATCATCACTTCTCATTTGTCTGCAAAAGGTCAGGTCTTAAATTCTGAGGTGTCTGAGAATGTGAATTACGTTTGAGAGACAAGAATTAACTAACAAGCTCAAAGCAAGCAGGGGAAGCAGGGGAAGCAGAGACAGGCCCTTTCACGGCTCATCGGATCGCTGTGTGTGTGTCCAGTCTGGGGAGCGCAGTGGTAGAGCTGCTCTCTCACAATGTGCAGGAAGGAAGAACTGCAGATGCTGGTTTCAACCGAAGATAGACACAAAAAGCTGGAGTAACTCAGCGGACAGGCAGCATCTCAGAGAGTTGTGAATCTGTGGAATTCTCTGCCTCAGAAGGCAGTGGAGGCCAATTCTCCGAATACATTCAAGAGAGAGCTAGACAGAGCTCTTAAGGATAGCGGAGTCAGGGGGTATGGGGAGAAGGCAGGAACGGGGTACTGATTGAGAATGATCAGCCATGATCACATTGAATGGCGGTGCTGGCTCGAAGGGCCGAATGGCCTACTCCTGCACCTATTGTCTATTGTCTATTGACTGATGCTGGTTTGCCAGATGCTTGTCACCACTTTCATGCAACAAGTCAGTGGATATTTTTAAGGCAGAGCTAGTTAGTTTTGTTAGTTTAGTTTACTTGTCATTCCACTCCTTACAGATCATGCAACGAATGGGACGGAACAGAGTGCCTCCGGGGGCCAGAGTGCAATACAAATGCAAAACATATAGACAGGGGATGACAGTGCAGTACAATACGATACAGTACAATACAATTAGTCTACTGTCTATTGAATCCCGCACTGCTTCAAGTCACCAATTTTACAGCAGAGACCTAAACTAAATCTCAGGTTCCTATTTAACATGTTCATGCAACTTAAAGTCGACAGTAATATGGAAATGGACTCGTGTCTGATCAGGTGATTTTAAGATGTTTTGATGTTGAAGGCACATGTAGCTAAATTATTAGCTGTCAAGGGTTGTCAAGGATTAGGGTGTCAAGGGTTCTGGAGAGGAGGCAGGAGAATGGGGAAAGATAGATCAGCCATGATTAAGTGGCGGAGTAGACTTAATGGGTCGAATGGCTTAATCCTGCTCCTATGACATGAATTTATGAACTTATTTCCATATCTCCACTCAAAATCTCTCTCCTCTCACCTGTGAATATATATATATATTGGTAGTGAATATTAATGGCAAAGAGCGAAATATTTTTCCACAGTTTGACTTCCAACCAGACGGAGATTGAAGCTCTCCGATTTCAGCCTCAGCATCAGCTGTGGAAGAACATCGCCTGTTAACACCTTGCGAATTACTTAATTCTTCAAGGCAGAATATCTCCGAGCCTCTCTGCGTGAGGTTGCCAATTAGAGCTGAGTCATGGAGAGTTTGTGAATTGGTTCTCCTTGGGCTGAGAATTAGGTTTAGACTGAGTTCATTTTCTCAGTCCAGGATCTGTAATCCCATCAGATAAAACCACTCTCTAATGATCAATATGCCCCCAAGCACAAGATATCTTTATTCATTCCCAAAAGTCAAACATTTCCTATTTCAGGTCGAATAACCAGCAAAGTAATGTTAAAGCAGAGATCGACAGGTTCTTGATTAGTACATGTAGGAAGGAACTGCAGATGCTGGTTTAAACCAAAGATAGACACTAAAAGCTGGAGTAACGCAGCGGCACAGGCAGCATATCAGGAGAGAAGGAATGGGTGACAATAGACAATAGACAATAGGTGCAGGAGTAGGCCATTCGGCCCTTCGAGCCAGCACCACCATTCAATGTGATCATGGCTGATCATTCACAATCAGTACCCCATTCCTGCCCTCTTCCCATACCCCCTGACTCCGCTATCATTAAGAGCTCTATCTAATTCTCTCTTGAAAGCATCCAGACAATTGGCCTCCACTGCCTTCTGAGGCAGAGAATTCCACTCTGAGGCAGAAAATTCAGGTAAAGACTCAAGAAGGGTCACCCATTCCTTCTCTCCAGAAATGCTGCCTGTCCCGCTGAGTTACTCCAGCTTTTTGTGTCTATCTTGATTAGTACGGGTGTCAAAGGTTATGGGGAGAAGGCAGGAGAATGGGTTTGAGAGGGAAAGATAGATCAGCCATGATTGATTAGCGGAGTAAACGTGATGGGCCAAAAGGCTGAAATTCTGCTCTTACGACTTTTGAACTTATGAACTTATGAGGCAGCAAAGTTTGTCGTGGCAATACATTTGGTTAGAACTGGCTTTCTGGTGACATTTTACTTTAAAGAACAATGGCTAATCTTGACAGAGGCAAATTGGGCCTTGTTTTCAGGTCCGCATGGTTAAATTACTTTCCCTTAGACTGCCCACAGATTGGGCTATTGATTTTTGGGGAGAATTCCTTAAATTGCGATCACATTATGGCATTGTTTAGGCAGCTCAGTGGCACAGCTGTTAGAGCTGCTGCCTCACACCGCCAGGGGCCCGTGTTCGATCCTCACCTTGCCTGCTGCCTGTGTGGAGTTTGTACATTCTCCCTGTGACCGCGTGGGCTTCCTCCTACACCCCAAGAAAGTGAGGATTTTTCTAGGTTAATTGGCCTCTGTAAATTCCCCTAAATATGTAGAGGGTGGATACGAAAGTGGGATAACATAGAACCAGTGTGAAGGTGTGATCGATGGTCAGCTTGAACACGCTGGGTCGAAGGGCCTGTTTCCATGAGGTATCACTAAACTGAACTGAACTGAACAAGAGAGGAATTGGGGTGGTAAAATATGCAAGCCATTGGGATCCAAGATATTTGACATTGGCCCATAAGGATGAAGTTCAGATGCAAATTTATACAGTGAGTGAGTTGGGTAGTCAAGTCAAGTCAAGTCAATTTTATTTGTATAGCACATTTAAAAACAACCCCCGTTGACCAAAGTGCTGTACATCTGATTAGGTACTAAGGAAAAAATGAAACATACAGTAGCACGCAAACATAACAGCACATACAAAACAGTTCACAGCGCCTCCTCAATGAGCCTCAAACGCTAGGGAGTAGAAATAGGTTTTGAGCTTGGACTTAAAGGAGTCGATGAAGGGGGCAGTTCTGATGGGGCGAGGGATTCTGTTCCACAGTCTAGGAGCTGCAACCGCAAAAGCGCGGTCACCCCTGAGCTTAAGCCTAGACCGCGGGATAATGAGTAGCCCCAAGTCGGCCGACCTGAGGGACCTGGAGTTAGAGAGGTGGGTTAGAAGATTTTTGATGTAGGGGGGGGAATGTCCATTTAGGGCTTTATATGTGAATAGGAGGAGCTTGAAGTTGATTCTGTACCGTACAGGGAGCCAGTGGAGAGAGGCCAGAATCGGCGTGATGTGGTCCCTTTTACCGGTACCCGTTAGGAGTCTCGCTGCGGCGTTTTGGACCAGTTGCAGGCGGGACTGGAACTGAGAGATATTTTATATATATTTAGTTATTCTCTGTGTGCAGTCCTTAGTTTGCCCACTTGGCAAAGCCCAGACCATCACACAGACCAACCTCCCTTCTATTAACTCCATCTACACCTCACGCTGCCTTGGAAGGCCAGCAGCATAATCAAGGACGAGTCGCGCCCCGGCCACTCCCTCTTCTCCCCTCTCCCATCGGGCCAAAGATACAGAAGTGTGATAACGCACACCTGCAGATTCAGGGACAGTTTCTTCCCAGCTGTTATCAGGCAACTGAACCATCCCACCAACAACCGGAGAGCAGTCCTGAGCTACGATCTACGTCGTTGGTGACCCTCGGACTATCTTTGGTCGGACTTTACCGGCTTTATCTTGCACCAAACGTTATTCCCTGATCATGTGTCGGTACACTATAGATGGCTCGGTTGTCATCGTGTATTGTCTTTCCGCTGACTGATTAGCAAGCAACAAAAGCTTTTCACTGTACCTCGGTCTACGCAACAATAAACTAAACTGGAAATTGAAGCTGAGATACTGCTTGTGGGACTGTTGATACCTGCCCACTGGAGGTTTACGATAGTTTAGTTTAGAGATACAGCGCAGAACAGGCCCTTCGGCCCACTGAGTCCACGCCAACCAGCGATCCCCGCATATTAACATCATCCTACACACACCAGGTACAATTTCTTTTACATTTACCAAGCCAATTCACCTACATACAGGGTGGCACGGTGGCGCAGCGGTAGAGTTGCTGCCTTACAGCGAAAGCAGCGCCGGAGACTCAGGTTCGATCCTGACTATGGGCGCCGTCTATACGGAGTTTGTATGTTGTCCCCATGACCTGGGTGGGTTTTCTCCGAGATCTTCGGTTTCCTCCCACACTCCAAAGACATACAGGTATGTAGGTTAATTGACTGGGTAAATGTAAAAATTGTTCCTAGTGTGTGTAGGATAGTGTTAGTGTGCGGGGATCGCTGGGCGGCGCGGACTCGGTGGGCCGAAGGGCCTGTTTCCGCGCTGTATCTCTAAATCTAAAAATCTAAATCATACCTGTACACTCTTTGGAGCGTGGGAGGATACCGAAGATCTCAGAGAAAACCCACGCAGATCATAGGGAGAACGTACAAACTCCATACAGACAGTACCCGTAGTCGGGATCAAACCCGGGTCTACACTGCTGCAAGCGCTGAAGGCAGCAACTCTACCGCTGCGCCACCATGACGCCCAATGTACTCATTCAATAGTGAGCATATACATAGAATAGTCGTAAAAATACAATGTATAACGCCCTATGGGCCTAGTACTATTTTAGTTTAGTTCAGTTGAGAGATACATAGAAATAGGCCCTTCCTATCGGGTCCACGCCGACCAGAGATCACCCCATGAGCTAGTTCCATCCAACACACCAGAGACAATCTATGGAAGCCAATTAACCTACAAACCTGCATGTCTTTGCAATGTGGGAGGAAACCGGAGCACCCAGAGAAAACCCACGCTGTCACATGGAAAATTCCATACAGACAGCACCTGTGGTCAGGATCGAACCCCGGTCTCTGGCTCAGTAAGGCTGCAACACTACCACTGCACCACTGTGACGCCCCATTTTCTGTCTTGGGATGGCAGGACTTTCATATGAAGAAAGATTGGATAGACTAGGCTTATACTCGCTGGAATTTAGAAGACTGAGGGGGGATCTTATAGAAACATATAAAATTCTTAAGGGGTTGGAGAGGCTAGATGCGGGAAGATTGTTCCCGATGTTGGGGAAGTCCAGAACCAGGGGTCACAGCTTAAGGATAAGGGGGAAGTCTTTTAGGACCGAGATGAGAAAACATTTCTTCACACAGAGAGTGGTGAGTTTGTGGAATTCTCTGCCATAGAAGGTAGTTGAGGCCAGTTCATTGGCTATATTTAAGAGGGTGTTAGATGTGGCCATTGTGGCTAAAGGGATCAGGGGTATGGAGAGAAGGCAGGTACAGGTTACTGAGCTGGATGATCAGCCATGATCATATTGAATGGCGGTGCAGGCTCGAAGGGCCGAATGGCCTACTCCTGCACCTATTTTCTATGTTTCTATGTTTCTATGTCTTGATTCTACTCTTCCTCAATGTTTAGCAGATCAGAATCTTCAGGTGCAAAGATCAGAGAAAATCCTGTTGTAAAACAGGATGGATTATGTTAGAGAATGCTTCCTTATAAACCAAGGACTTAAGAGTTTGTCCAATCCACTGATATTTGGAATTAATAGTTGCTAGACGCTGTGGTTCCCAGTGCCAAAGGACACTAGATCTCCATCAAAATGTTTCCCCTTACCCCACCAATCTCCTAGAGACTCACAATATCCCGTACATTATCTTCAAAATTATCTATGCCCCTTATAAAGTCTTCTGTAGCCGGTAAGAAAGGATTTCTAAGGCGTAGATTCAATCATCAAAGCACTACAAAGTGTTAATTGAATTGAATTGAATTGGATAAATTTTATTAGCCAAGTATGTATACATACAAGGAATTTGCCTTGGTGCTTTGCTCGCATGTGACAACACGATATACAGTGGACAATTACAAATAAAACATTATAATTTAAACATGTGAAGAATGAAATAAAATACCAGAGCGAAAGGAGGCTACAGTATTTTGGCTGTTGAGTAGAGCTACTGCTCGTGGAAAAAAAGCTGTTTTTATGCCTGGCTGTGGCTGCTTTGACAGTCTGGAGTCGCCTTCCAGAGGGAAGTGCTTCAAAGAGTTTGTGGCCAGGGTGACAGGGGTCAGAGATGATCTTGCCCGCTCTCTTCCTGGCCCTTGCAGTGTACAGTTCGTCAATGGGGGGAAGGTTGCAGCCAACAACCTTCTCGGTTGATCGAACGATGCGCTGCAGCCTCCGGATGTCGTGCTTGGTGGCCGAGCCAAACCAGACCACGATGGAGAAGGTGAGGACAGACTCTATGATGGCAGTATAAAATTGGACCATCATTGCCTGTGGCAGATTGTGTTTTCCCAGCAGCCGCAGGAAGTACATCCTTTGTTGGGCCTTTTTGACTGTGGAGTCGATGGTGGCCCCCCATTTAAGGTCCTTGGAGATGATGGTTCCAAGAAACTTAAATGACTCCACAGATGTTTCTGTGGTGTTGTTGATGGTGAGTGGGGGGAGGGGAGGGGGAGCTCTCCTAAAGTCTACAATCAATTCCACTGTCTTAAGAGCATTGATCTCCAGGTTGTTGCGATGGCACCAGGACGCCAGCTGTGTCACTTCCTGTCTGTAGGCAGATAGTGGTAGGAGGTAGTGTAAGAATTTCTGGGTCAAAATGTGGTCGTAGAGCAGGAGGGCAGGAGAAATCACAGAGGTAGCAGGAGGGCAGGAGAAATCACAGAGGTAGCAGGAGGGCAGGAGAATCACAGAGTAGCAGAAGGGCAGGAGGTTACTGAGTTACTCCAGCATTTTGTGAGTAAATACCAGAGGAGGTAGATGAGGTAGGTGCTATCGCAACATTTAAGAAACATTTACCAGGTACATGGATAGGAAGGGTTTAGAGGGATATGGGCCAAATGCAGGCAGGTGGGACCAGTGTAGAAGGGACATGTTGGCCGGTGTGGGGAAGTTGGACCGAAGGGCCTGGTTCCACGCTGTAAGACTCTGTGACTCGATAAATGCTGCTATATCGTTCTGGCTGAGAGCCAGGTTTTGAATAAGCAGACAGAGCCTATGCTCCTGAGTTTAGTAAAACGAGGAGTCAATCTCATGGAAAATTACAAGACTTCACATTGTTGTGTCTTTTTCGTCCGTCTGTTTAAATGTCATTTATACAGTGGGAGATCCTATTGAAGTGAGAGGTTATGCAAAACACTGCATGCAGTTAGCCTTAATGATGCTCTCTCGGGCTGTAGTGAAGCTGGTCACCAGACATATCAAAGCAGCAGAGCTCTTGCCTGGGGGCCTCCAGTAGTCTGTTTGATGAGGGCTCTTGAACTCTGAATAATTGTGGAGGAGTTCACCCCCTGCAATTATTATGTGCCAAATGCAAATAGACACGGCCTGTCACACACCGCAGGATAAGCAGCTGAATCGGTATTGAATCTAAGATGGACGCAAAACGCTGGAGTCACTCAAAGGGGCAGGCAGCATCTCTGGGTGGTGAATCTGTGGTGTTCTTGGCCTCAGAAATCTGCGGAGGCCAAGTCAGTGGATACTTTAAGGCAGAGATAGATAGATTCTTGATTAGTACGAGTGTCAGAGGTTATGGGGAGAAGGCAGGAGAATGGGGTTATGAGGGAGAGATAGATCAGCCATGATTGAATGGTGGAGTAGACTTGATGGGCCGAATGGCCTAATTCTACTCCTATTCTACTCCTTATGACCTTTTGAGTATGTGTGTATGTGTATGTATATATATATATGTTTATATATATTATATATATATATATATATAAACATATATATATACATACACATACACACATACTCAAAAGGTATATATATGTGTGGCATCTCAGGAGAGAAGGAATGGGTAACGTTTCGGGTCCAAAACGTCACCCATTCCTTCTTTCCTGAGATGCTGCCTGACCTGCTGAGTTACTCCAGCATTTTGTGAATAAATACCTTTGATTTGTACCAGCATCTGCAGTTATTTTCTTACACAATATATATATATATATATATATATATATGGCCAATCCCCATCGACCAACACTCTCCTCCGCCTAGCTGAGCTGGTTCTTACCCTCAACAACTTCTCCTTTGACTCCTCCCACTTCCTCCAAACCAGAGGCGTAGCTATGGGCACTCGCATGGGCCCTAGCTACGCCTGCCTCTTTGTCGGGTACGTCGAACAATCCCTGTTCCAGACGTACACTGGCCCCATCCCCGAACTCTACCTCCGCTACATCGACGACTGCATTGGTGCTACCTCTTGCACCCATGCAGAACTCACTGACTTCATACACTTCACCTCCAATTTTCATCCTGCCCTTAAATATACCTGGACTATCTCTGACATCTCCCTCCCGTTTCTGGACCTCACCATCTCCATCACAGGAGACAGACTAGTGACGGACATTTACTACAAACCCACCGACTCGCACATCTATCTGGACTACACTTCTTCCCACCCGGTCCCCCGCAAAAAGTCTATCCCCTACTCCCAATTCCTCCGCCTACGCCGCATCTGCGCCCGGGATGAGGTGTTTCACACTAGGGCTTCCGAGATGTCCTCGTTCTTCAGAAAACGGGGCTTCCCCTCCTCCATTATAGATGAGGCTCTCACTAGGGTCTCTTCTACATCCCGCAGCTCTGCTCTTGCTCCCCCTCCCCCCACTCGCAACAAGGACAGGATCCCCCTCGTTCTCACCTTCCACCCCACCAGCCAGCGGATCCAACATATCATCCACCAACATTTCCGTCACCTACAACGGGACCCCACCACTGGCCATATCTTCCCATCCCCTCCCCTCTCTGCGTTCCGCAGAGACCGTTGCCTCCGTAACTCCCTGGTCCACTCGTCCCTTCCTACCCAAACCACCCCAACCCCGGGCACTTTCCCCTGCAACCGCACGAGATGCAACACCTGTCCCTTTACCTCCCCCCTCAACTCCATCCAAGGACCCAAACAGTCTTTCCAGGTGAGACAGAGGTTCACCTGCACCTCCTCCAACCTCATCTATTTCATCCGCTGCTCTAGATGTCAACTTATTTACATCGGCGAAACCAAGCGCAGGCTCGGCGATCGCTTCGCTTAACACCTGCGCTCGGTCCGCATTAACAAAACTGATCTCCCGGTGGCCCAGCACTTTAACTCCCCCTCCCATTCCCAGTCTGACCTCTCTGTCATGGGCCTCCTCCAGTGCCATAGTGAGGCCCGCCGGAAATTGGAGGAGCAGCACCTCATATTTCGCCTGGGCAGTTTGCGGCCCGGTGGTATGAACGTCGACTTCTCCAACTTCAGATAGCTCCTCTGTCCCTCACTTCCCCTCCTCCTTCCCAGATCTCCCTCTATCTTCCTGTCTCCACCTATATCCTTCCTTTGTCCCACCCCCGACATCAGTCTGAAGGAGGGTTTCGACCCGAAACGTCACCCATTCCTTCTCTCCCGAGATGCTGCCTGACCTGCTGAGTTACTCCAGCATTTTGGGAATAAATCGATTTGTACCAGCATCTGCAGTTATTTTCTTATATATATATATGTGTGTGTGTGTGTGTGTGTGTGTGTGTGTGTGTGTGTGTGTGTGTGTGTGTGTGTGTGTGTGTGTGTCTATGTAAGTATGTGTATGTATACACACTAAACTTTTTTTCTCTTGTTTATCATATTGTTTACAGTGTACTATGTTTACATATTCTGTTGTGCTGCAGCAAGTAAGAATTTTGTTGTTCTATCTGGGACATATGACAATAAAACACTTTTGGCTCTGGACTCTTGACCTTATGAAATGGAATAGGTGATGTTTCAAGTTGGAACCCTTCTTCAGACGGAAAGATAGAGGTGTGGGGGGAGGGCGGGATGAAGAAACTGGATGCGAGAAAAGGTCAGAACAAATCAGAAGGTAGACACAAAATGCTGGAGAAACTCAGCGGGTCAGGCAGCATCTCTGGAGAGAAGGAATGGGTGATGTTTCGGGTCGAGACCCTTCTTCAGACTGATGTCAGGGGAGAGGGAGATACCTACATAAGGAAGTGTAAGGTGTGAAACAGTTTAAGAATAAGGGGTAGGCCATTTAGAACGGAGATGAGGAAAAACTTCCTCAGTCAGAGAGTTGTGAATCTGTGGAATTCTCTGCCTCGGAAGGCAGTGGAGGCCAATTCTCTGAATACATTCAAGAGAGAGCTAGATAGAGCTCTTATGGATAGCGGAGTCAGGGGGTATGGGGAGAAGGCAGGAATGGGATACTGATTGAGAATGATCAGCCATGATCACATTGAATGGCGGTGCTGGCTTGAAGGGCCGAATGGCCTACTCCTGCACCTATTGTCTATTGTCTATTGTCTATTGAAAACAGGACAAAGGGGATGTAGTTAACTTAAAATGAAAAAAAAAAACGAAAGTATTGCAACTCCTGGCTTTTGAATTTCTTTAAGTCTTGTTAGATTAATTCCTGGAGTGCAAAATATTTGCCAAGAGACTGAGAATATTTATCCCTTTTTTGCTTTCTCGAGTCATAGAGTCATAGAGTGATACAGCATGGAAACATAGGCCCAACTTGCCCACACCGGGCAACATATCCCAGCTGCACTCTGCCCACCTCCCCACGTTTCATCTATATCCCTCTAAACCTGTCCTATCCATGTACCTTTTTGACTGTTTCTTAAACTTTGAGATAGTCCCTGCCTCAACTACCTCCTCTGGCAGCTTGTTCCATGCACCCACCACCCTTTGTGTGAAACAGTTACCCCTCAGATTCCTATTAAATCTTTTCCCCTTCACCTTAAACCTATGTCCCCCGGGTCCTTGATTCACCTAGTCTGGGCAAGAGACAATGTGTATCTATCCGATCTAGTCCTCTCATGATCTTATTCACCTCTATAAGATCACCCCTCATCCTCCTGTGCTCCAAGGAATAAAGTCCCAGCCTACTTAACCTCTCCCAAAAGCTCAGAACAGTCCAATCCTGGCAACGTCCTCGTAAATCTTCTCTGTACTCTTTCCAGCTTGACAACATCTTTCCTATAGCATGGTGCCCAGAACTGAACACAATACTCTAAGTGCAGCCTCACCAACTTCTTATACAATTGCAAATTCTCTGCAATTGAATTGATTATTGACTGATTTTTTACCCCAGATATAGTTTTCTGCACTGACTACATATCCCTTGATCTCTTTAATATCAAAAAAAAATCTATCAATATTTGTCCTAAATGTACTAGCAACCACAGCTTTATAGACTTTTTGAGTAAAACATCTTAAAGATTCCCCCCCATCTCCGTGAAATAATTTCCTTTCTTCTCTGCCCTGAATTCCAACTACTTACTTTGAAATGATGGCTCTTGATTCTAGACACCCCAGCTATGAGAAACATCAACTCTGCATCTACCATGTCAACCTAAAGGTTTTGTAGCTCACCTTTTATTCTTCTAAACTCTAAAGTGTACGGACTGCTTAATTTCTCCTCTTTAATCAGACTTTACTGCACTTTTATTCCCAGTTGAGGGGAATCGAGAACCAGACGACCTGTGTTTCAGGGAAAGATTTAATCGGAACCTAAGGAGTGGGGATATGGAACGAGCTGCTGGAGGAGGTCGTTGAGGCAGGTACCATTGCAACTTTTAAGAAACATTTAGACAGGTGCAGTAAATGAAACGGACAGGTTTAGAGGGATATGGGTCAAACCCAGTCTGGTGGGACTAGTGTAGATAAGATTTGTTGCTCGGCGTGGGCAAGTTGAGCCGAAGGGCCTGTTCCCATGTTATGTATATGACTCCATGACTCTATCTTGCACTAAATGTTATACCCTTTATCCTGTATATGGACACTGTGGACAGCTTGATTGTAATCATGGATAGTCTTTTCACTGACTGGATAGCAAGCTGAATGCATTCAAGAGAGAGCTGGATAGAGCTCTTAAGGATAGCGGAGTCAGGGGGTATGGGGAGAAGGCAGGAACGGGGTACTGATTGAGAATGATCAGCCATGATCACATTGAATGGCGGTGCTGGCTCGAAGGGCCGAATGGCCTCCTCCTGCACCTATTGTCTATTGTCTATTGTCTTCGCTCTACCTCGGTACACGTGACAATAATAAATCAGACTAGTGGCGGCACACTACACAGCGGTAGAGATGCTGCCTTAGGGTGCCAGAGACCCAGGTTTAAACCTGACGGGCGCTATCTGTGTGGAGTTTGCACGTTCTCCCTGCGACCACGTGGGTTTCCTCCATATGCTCCGGTTTCCTCACCACATCCCAAAGACGTGCCCGTTTGTAGGTTAATTTGCTTCGTTAAAATTGTCAATTTGTTCCTAGTTTGTAGGATAGTGCTAGCGAATGGGGTGATTGCTGGTCGGCAAGGACCCAGTGGGTCGAAGGGTCTCTTTCAGCACTGTATCTCTAAAGTTAAAGTAAAGTCTAAACATTCACTGCGTGCAGCGCCTTTAGATTTAGATTTTAGATTTTAGATTTAGATTTAGAGATACAGCGCGGAAACAGGCCCTTCGGCCCACCGAGTCCGCGCCGCCCAGCGATAGACAATAGACAATAGGTGCAGGAGGAGGCCATTCGGCCCTTCAAGCCCCGCACATTAGCACTATCCTACATTTTACCCAGACAATTAACCTACATACCTGTACGTCTTTGGAGTGTGGGAGGAAACCGAAGATCTCAGAGAAAACCCACGCAGGTCACGGGGAGAACGTACAAACTCCTTACAGACGGCGCCCGTAGTCAGGATCAAACCTGAGTCTCAGGCGCTGCATTCGCTGTAAGGCAGCAACTCTACTGCTGCGCCACCGTGCCGCTTTTATTGTAAACATATCCTTCCATAGGAAGGGAGGACAGAATCACATACAATATTCCAAATGCACTTTTACCAAGGCTCTATATAAATTGGAGCAATATGTCTCTGCACTTACACTCAACAAACAGGTTGTAATTCTCGTTGCAGTTGCCTGGTTGTGACCTTTTCGTGATTTATGTACAAGGACACCCAGATCCCTCCGAATCTCTACCCATTACAAAAATACTCCATCATGTTACTCTTTCGAACTGGATGACCTCACACTATGGAGGGCGTGCAGCGTAGGTTCATTAGGTTAATTCCCGGAATGGCGGGACTGTCGTATGTTGAAAGGCTGGAGCGATTGGGCTTGTATACACTGGAATTTAGAAGGATGAGGGGGGATCTTATTGAAACATATAAGATAATTAGGGGATTGGACACATTAGAGGCAGGAAACATGTTCCCAATGTTGGGGGAGTCCAGAACAAGGGGCCACAGTTTAAGAATAAGGGGTAGGCCATTTAGAACGGAGATGAGGAAGAACTTTTTCAGTCAGAGAGTGGTGAAGGTGTGGAATTCTCTGCCTCAGAAGGCAGTGGAGGCCAGTTCGTTGGATGCTTTCAAGAGAGAGCTGGATAGAGCTCTTAAGGATAGCGGAGTGAGGGGTTATGGGGAGAAGGCAGGAACGGGGTACTGATTGAGAGTGATCAGCCATGATCGCATTGAATGGCGGTGCTGGCTCGAAGGGCTGAATGGCCTACTCCTGCACCTATTGTCTATTGTCTATTGTCTATTGTCTATTTTCTCCCCTATCTATCTATCTGTCACATCCTCACCCATTTACAATGTAGCTATAATCTCCCTGAAGCTTCCTTGTATTGCATTAAGGCCAAGGGGACATGATCATATTCAGAATGTTCAGAATCGGAGGATTCATAGGGTGCAGAGAGTCATAGAGTCTTACAGCTTGGAAACAGGACCTTCGGCCCTATTCACCCATCTGCACTAGTCCCACCTGTCTGCATTTGCCCCCGATCCCTCTAAACCAGTCCTATCCATGTACCTGTCTAAATGGTTGTTAAACATTGCAATCTAACCTGCCCAATCTACCTCCTCCGGCAGCTCATTCCATACACGTCCAACCTTTATGTGAAAAAGTTAACCTCTCAGGTTCCCATTAAATCTTTCTCCCCTCACTTTAAACCTATATCCTCTGGTTCTCGATTCCACTCCTCTGGGCACGAGACTCTGTGCGTCCACCCAATCTATTCCTCTCATGATTTTACACACCTCTGTAAGATCACCTCTGTAAGCGCCTGAGACTCAGGTTTGATCCTGACTACGGGCGCCGTCGGTACGGAGTTTGTACGTTCTCCCCGTGACCTGCGTGGGTTTTCTCCAAGATCTTCGGTTTCCTCCCACACTCCAAAGTATAGCCTACTCAATCTCTCTCTATAGCTCAGGATTCAAGGATATTATGAGATTTTTAGGAAGATGAGTAAATATAGTATTTGAGTATTGAGATAAATATAGTATGTGCAGGAAGGAAATGCAGATGCTGGTTTAAACCGAAGAAAGAGGCAAAAAAGCTGGAGTAACTCAGCTGGTCAGACAGCATCTCTGGAGAAAAGGAATAGGTGGCGTTTCGGGTCGAGACCCTTCACCAGTCTGAAGAAAGGTCTCGACCTGAAACGTCACCTATCCCTTTTTCTCCAGAGATGCTGTCTGACCCGCAGAGTTACTCCAGCTTTTTGGCTCTGTCTTCGAGATAAATATAGTATTGAGATGAAAGCCCAGACACGATCTGAATGAGGTTTGGAAGGAGAGATAGATCAGCCATGATTGAATGGCGGAGTAGACTTGATGGGCCGAATGGCCTAATTCTGCCCCTATTCCTTATGTCCTTATCTGTTGGAATGACAGAGTGAGCACAAAGCACCAACAGCTCCCATTTCTTCCATGCTGAAGTATCTTTAACGGAAATGCTGATCTGTGCATCTGTGGATATGCTTGTGCGGTTCTCCAGATTAGATCGTGGAGTCGTGTGATGTGCTTGTTAGACAACAATATCCCAGACACTCAAACTGCACAAGGAACCTGAAGACTTGATATGCAATTTTTTTAAGCTTTCTGCCTTGCAAATGATCCGTGACCTCTTCTGATGTTTTTATTTCAAAAGAACATGATCTTTTTTCTAATATAAAGATGTATAAAACATCTTTCGAAGTATTATATAAAACTAGACCAAGTGGATCCTTTGGGCCCAAACCTCTCCTGTATTGGTGCAGCATCCTGTCCTCTCCCCCTCCCCCTCTCCCTCCCTCCACCTCCCCTCACCCTCTCTCCCCCCCCCCCCCCTCCCCTCCTCCCTCCCCCCTCCCCCTCCCCCTCCCTCCCTCCCCCCTCCTCCCTCCCCCCTCCTCCCTCCCCCCTCCACTCCCCCTCCCCCTCCTTCCCTGCCCCCTATCCCTCTCCCTCCTCCCCATCTCTCCCTCCCTCCTCCCTCCTCCCCCCTCCCTCCACCCCCTTCCCGCCCCTCCCTCCCCTTCCCTCCCCTCCCCTCCCCTCCTCCCTTCCCCTCCCCCCTTCCCCTCCCCCCTTTCCCTCTCCCCCACTCCATCCCCCCAACCCCCTTTATCCTCCCTCCTCCCCCTCCCTCCCTCCCTAGGAGATAGATTTAAACTTTAAAATGTGAATAACAAAAAATATAACACCGATTTCAATGAAACTTCTTCCATTAGCACCAAAGGGACGACGGTGAGTAAGGTGGGCCTAAAATTGTCACGCTATCGCGTACTGTTTTGGCTGTAGTTCAGGAACAAACAAACAAACAAACGAGAGTTTTAGTACATAGATGCCACAATGCATTTCTGAAGGCAACACGATTTTTGGTTTTAAGTGTAATCGTTAACATAATGTAGAAAACCGATCAGCCAATTTGGACACAGCAAGTCCCCCCCAACAGAAATACAATAATGTCGGAAATTATACTGGTATTCTGGAAAGGCTCAGAGAAAACCAGTATCAATATTTTCACGATTCAAGGTTGGACATGTCAAGGAGTTAGCAGACCTGCATTGTTTTCAATGGAGAAAAGATAATTAGCTTTAGGTTTAAGTTTATTACTGTCACGTGTGCCAAGGTACAGTGAAAAACTTTGTTTTGCATGCTATCAAATCTGACCAAATTATACTGTACATAAATACAATCAAGTCAAACTCAAGTACAATAGGTAGAATCAATGGGAAGATACATTGCAGAATATACAGGGTAGTTCCCTCCTTTGTAGCACATCAGTTCCATAGATAAAGTCCAATGTCCACGTTGGGGCAGAGGTGAGTCAAACAGTGCCCTGGCTCATGGAAGGACCGTTCAGAAGCCTGATAACAGAGGAAGCTGTTCCTGAGTCTGGTGGTGCATGCTTTCAAGCTTCTGTACCGTTTTTCCCAAATTGGCTTCATGGAAGGAAGCAGGGGGTGATGGATAGTCAACATATCACTGAAAATTCTTACAAAACGTCTACAGGTGCCCTGCAGAAAATATCCTGACTGGTGCATGGATACGTACATGGATAGAACAGGTTTGGTACATGGATGGGACAGGTTTGGAGCGATATGGACCAAATGCAGGCAGGTGGGACTAGTGTAGCTGGGTGTGGGAAAGTTGGGCTGAAGGGCCTGTTTCCACCCTGTATCACTCTATGGCTCTCTATGACACTGTGGTTGCATTTTGGCCTGGTGCAACAAGTCCAATATACAGGAACACAAGAGACTGTAAAGATTGGTGGACTCAGCCTGGTCCCTTACAGGCACAGCTCTCCCCACCATCCACCTGAGGCCCTGCTTCAAGACGGTGTCATCTATCATCAAGGATCCGCACCATTCGGGTCATGCCCTCTCCTTGCTGTTACCATTGGGCAGGAAGTACAGAAGCCTAAAGACCCACACCAGCAGGTCCAGTATCAGCTACTTCCCTACAACCAAGGTGAAGGGGAAAAGATTCAACAGGAATCCGAGGGGTATCTTTTTCACGCAGAGGGTGGTGGGTGTGTGGAACAAGCCGCCAGAGGAAGTAGTTGAGGCTGGGACTATCCCATTGTTTAAGAAACAGCTGGACAGGTACATGGATAGTACAGGTTTGGAGGGGTCCTTCTCTCCCGAGACGCTGCCTGACCTGCTGAGTTACTCCAGCATTTTGTGAATAAATACCTTCGATTTGTACCAGCATCTGCAGTTATTTTCTTATACTACAGGTTTGGAGGGTTATGGACCAAGTGCAGGCAAGTGGGACTAGGGAAGCTGGGACATTGTTGGCCGGTGTGGGCGAGTTGGGCCGAAGGTCCTGTTTCCACACTGTACCACTCCATGGCTCTATAACCATCATGTATTTGAATCAATCCACACAACCCTAATCCCACCTCAGCAACGGAATACTACAAGCCACTTCATGCACCACCATGGACGTTTTCCAATTGTGTCTTTGCACTGAAGGATTGTTTTTGAACATTTTTTCTTTTTACCGTCTTGCATAATTTACGAGTAATCTATGTTTTTGTGTGCTTGCGTGCCGGTGATGCTGCTGCTTGAAAGGTTTTCATTGTAGCTGTGCTTCATTGTACTTGTCTGTAGGACAATAAACCCAACCCGAGAAGACCTGCTGAGGACAACAAGCCGGATCTGAGTCGTGAGATGTAAAAAGGGGGAGGAACGGTGGTGCAGTGGTAAAGTTATAGACAATAGACAATAGGTGCAGGAGGAGGCCATTCGGCCCTTCGAGCCAGCACCGCCATTCAATGTGATCATGGCTGATCATTCTCAATCAATACCCCGTTCCTGCCTTCTCCCCATACCCCCTGACTCCGCTATCCTTAAGAGCTCTATCCAGCTGTCTCTTGAATGCATTCAGAGAATTGGCCTCCACTGCCTTCTGAGGCAGAGAATTCCACAGATTCACAACTCTCTGACTGAAAAAGTTTTTCCTCATCTCAGTTCTAAATGGCCTACCCCTTATTCTTAAACTGTGGCCTCTTGTTCTGGACTTCCCCAACATTGGGAACATGTCTCCTGCCTCTAACGTGTCCAACCCCTTAATAATCTTATACGTTTCGGTAAGATCTCCTCTCATCCTTCTAAATTCCAGTATAAAGTTGCTGCTTTATAGCCCCAGAGACCCGGATTCGATCCTGACTACGGGTGCTGTCTGCACGGAGCTTGTACGTTCTCCCCGTGACCTGCTTGGGTTTTCTCCAGGCGCTCTGGTTTCCTCCCACACTCCCAAGACATGCAGGTTTGTAGGCTGATTGGCTTGGATAGTCAGGTGTAGGATAGTGTTAGTTTGCGGGGATCGCCGGACTCGGTGGGCTGAAGGGCCCCTTTTCCGCGCTGTCTCTCTAAACTAAACCTAAAAAACTAGACTGAAATCTGTGGAACTGTTCATGGTGAGTCAGTACATTGTATTATTTGTCTCTATTTTAAAGCAGCAGGCTTTATTAAAGTGTTTTTTTTTTTGCTCTCTTAACCCCCAACAGTCAATAACAGCACCTTAACACAAACCCTTATTTATAAATAGCTTCAATCAGTTGATGCTTGTCATCTGTGAGGCGTGCTGTCATGGTAACTAGCTGGAAGTGTTGAACTTGTTAAGAATGGTACAGCATGGACATTATAACTCCCGCTGCTGATTAAGATTAGAGTCCTCTGCAATCCTTTCTCCTTGATCTCATTTTCACTTTTATTACAGTCCTCCCCTCTACTTCAATGATAGATTTTGTTGCTGGGGGAGCTTGGCCAAGATGGCCATCCACTGGTCCAGGCAGTGGGCGGTCGACGGTCACCCCAGAGTCGACTGCCTGCCCCTCTTCCGGGACTATGTCCAGGCTCGCGTGTCCCTGGAGAGGGAACACGCGTTGCCCACGGGGGCGTTGGAGGCCTTCCGTGAACGCTGGTCGCCGCGGGGGTGGGGGTCTTTGTAGATAAAGATGGCACTATTGTATTATAATGATCGCCTGATGTGACGTAATGCTGAATAAAGCTCCTTGTTAGGAAGGACAAAAAAAGAAAAGTGCTGGAGGAACTCAGCGAGTCGGGCAAAATCCGTGGAGGGATATGGACAGACGATTTTTCGGGTCGGGACCCTTCTTCGGACCTTGTCATTTCCTTTTGTTGGTGCATTAACCTTTCCTTCATGTTCAACCTTTGACCCCCCCCCCCCCCCCCCCCCCAAGCTTGCCCTGTTCTCTCCGCTTGGAAAGGGCCATGGCAATACTCCATGCACGCCATAAATAGAGCAAATGCTGGAATCAAGGGCGACACGGTGGCGCAGTGGTAGAGTCGCTGCCTTACAGCGCTTGCGCCGCCGGAGACCCCGGGTTCAATCCCGACCACAGGTGCTTGTCTGTATGGAGTTTGTACGTTCTCCCTGTGACCGTGTGGGTTTCCTCCCACACTCCAAAGACGTACAGGTTTGTACGTTAATTGGCTAGGCATGTGTAAGTTGACCCTTGTGTGTAAGATAGTGTTAATGTGCGAGGATCGTTTGTCGGTGCGGAATTGGTGGGCTGAAGGGCCAGTTTCCGCACTGTATCACTAAACTAAACTAAATTAAACTAAACTAAACTAAACTAAACATCTAGCCCACTGCCCACCCAAAGGAACTGGCAGAGTTCCATTTCTGTTTATACCTAGGACCTTGCAACATCTGGTCAGAAAACCCCCCACCATTATAAAGCTGGGGGTGGGGGGAGAACAAAGGAGGAGCCGGCATGGGGGCACAGCGTGGGGGGGGGGAGAACAAAGGAGAACCTGGCATGGGATACTTTGTAACTTTGTCAGTGTCCTTTATGTGGTGACTATTTGCATACCTTAGGCATGCAAGAATAAAATTTCACTGTGCCTTGTCACATATGACAATCAACCATTCATTCATTCATTCATTCATTCATTCATTCATTCATTCATTCATTCAATAGACAATAGACAATAGGTGCAGGAGTAGGCCATTCAGCCCTTCGAGCCAGCACCGCCATTCAATGCGATCATGGCTGATCACTCTCAATCAGTACCCCGTTCCTGCCTTCTCCCCATACCCCCTCACTCCGCTATCCTTAAGAGCTCTATCCAGCTCTCTCTTGAAAGCATCCAACGAACTGGCCTCCACTGCCTTCTGAGGCAGAGAATTCCACACCTTCACCACTCTCTGACTGAAAAAGTTCTTCCTCATCTCCGTTCTAAATGGCCTACCCCTTATTCTTAAACTGTGGCCCCTTGTTCTGGACTCCCCCAACATTGGGAACATGTTTCCTGCCTCCAATCCCCTAATTATCTTATATGTTTCAATAAGATCCCCCCTCATCCTTCTAAATTCCAGTGTATACAAGCCTAATTGCTCCAGCCTTTCAACATACGACAGTCCCGCCATTCCGGGAATCAACCTAGTGAACCTACGCTGCACGCCCTCAATAGCAAGAATATCCTTCCTCAAATTGGAGACCAAAACTGCACACAATACTCCAGGTGCGGTCTCACCAGGGCCCGGTACAACTGTAGAAGGACCTCTTTGCTCCTATACTCAACTCCTCTTGTTACGAAGGCCAACATTCCATTGGCTTTCTTCACTGCCTGCTGTACCTGCATGCTTCCTTTCAGTGACTGATGCACTAGGACACCCAGATCTCGTTGAACATCCCCTCTTCCTAACTTGACACCATTCAGATAATAATCTGCCTTTCTATTCTTACTTCCAAAGTGAATAACCTCACACTTATCTACATTAAACTGCATCTGCCATGTATCCGCCCACTCACACACACAATGTGATGTTTCAGGTCCAGACTTCTCTTCAGACTAATCGGAAATCATCACCTATCCATGTTCTCCAGAGATGCTGCCTGCATCCAGCACTCTATCTTTTATTTCAGGACCGGCCCCATAGCAGAAGCATCCACGTCGCGGGGCTGGAAACCAGAGGTGTCCTGAGCTAATTCTGCTACCACCATCATCTATTGTAACAAGAGATGGCTCCCACTCACTGATTGTCGCCGGAAGCTTGTGTCCTTTTCAGGACGGACGATGACAGCGATGTCAACATTTGAAACGGAGAAAGATGGACACGAAAGAAGATTTCAGGACTTTGTGAGAACTGAAAAGTGTTGGAGACAAATGAGTTTTAAAATGCAGGGAAAGAGGAGGTGGGGGGGGGGGAAAGAGTGTTGAAAACTTGAATTGTCACTGACCTTGACAAGGGTTGTTTCCGATCCCTTATTCCCTCCGTTCTCTTCTCCTGAGCCCACAGCTCCGTGTGGCCAGATGGGGTAGATGCTGTAACCATCCACAGCGCATGGCTAGCAGGAAGTGTCACGTCACTTAGTTTTGTTTATCGTCACGTGTTTTGAGGTACAGTGAAAAGCTTATGTTGTGTGTTATCCAGTCAGCGGAAAGACTATGCACAAGCCATCCCCGAGTACAGATACATGATAAAGGGAATAATGTTTAGTGCAAATCCAGGTAGGGCACAGGGGAGAGGGATGGGGGTGGGGGGGAGAAAGTGAAGGAGGGGGGGTTGTTGCAGTTTACCTAAAATTGGAAAATTCAATGTTTATATTGTTGGGTTGTAAGCTAACCAAGCCCCTACAATCACTCTGAACAAGGGTCTCGACCAGCGAAGTCACCTGCCCATGTTCTCCAGAGATGTTCCCTGACCCACTGAATCCACCATTTTGAGTCCATTTGCGTAATTATGTATCGGCCCACGAACTCTGCTTATTTCTCCATAGGTCTAGTCTGGAGGTACGGCGTGAAGACAGGCCCTTCGGCCTACCGAGTCCACGCCAACTATCGATTATCCGTACACAGTAGTTCGATGTTGTCCCACTTGCGTATCCACTCGCTGTGCACTGGATAACACTGGGGCTATTTGCAGAGACCAATTAGCCTGCAAACCCCTAGGGAGGAAACCGGAGCACCCGGAGGGAACCCACGCGGTCACGGGGAGTACGTGCAAACTCCGTACAGGCAGCACCCGTAGAAGGGATCAAAGCCGGGTCTCTGGCGCTATGAGGCAGCAGCTTTACCAACTGTGCCAGTGTGGTCGGACCTGAGTAACGCCAGCAATTTACAGTTCAGATTTTAAGCATCTGCACTATTTAGCTTCTGAATTGCACAAACACTGAACAGGCTGACAACAATTCTGTTTGGGTGACAAACATTGTTTGCAGGAACATATTTTATTAAGTTTTTGAGAATACACTCATTTTTTTTAATCTCAATCATTTGACATATCAGGATAAACCCCAGTGGCTGCTCAACAGATCAACCAGTGAAATCCATTGCTATCTGCCTGGATATTAGCTGAAAGGAACTGTGGGTCCATTCTGAAATGGCTACAGTGTTTTGTTTGCCCCAATGTAAACACATCATTTGGAACGCTTTAGAAAAATGTGCTTTGTGTATGTAATAGATTCCCTTGTCACGGTTGTTTGACTCACTTCCATAGCCAATTACAGGAATACCTGTCAAGAGGCTACAGGTGGTGGGTTTATTGGCAAGTTCTCTTCGCTCTGACATCTCAGTTTTCTCCCGATTCATTAACTGTCGACGATAAGCTGTGGCGTACACAGGCAATGCTCCCTTTCATCTTTCAAGGCCAGTTCACAGGTTCCACCCCAGCACAACGTGAACGACCAGGAGGTAGCACATCCCAATAGTGGTGGAGACAAGCATCATTGGAAACCCCAACCTGAAAATTAAATAAGGAAGCAATGAGGTGAAAATTAATGACAGGTTACATAGGAATTCGGTGAAAATTGGAGTACCTCAAACTGCTACTAAATTTAGTTTAGTTTAGAGATACAGAGCCGAAACAGGCCGTTCGGCCCGCCGAGTCCGCACCGACCAGCTTCTTCTTCGTGCGTTTGAGGCAGCAGAGGTTATGTAACGCCCTCCAGGCGCTGTAGCCAGTGCAATGTGCTGTTGTCGAGGGCCGTGAGGTCCACCCCTCCACCAGGGGGACGGGTACGGTTAGGGGCTCATGCCGTGGTGTGAGCCCTGTCAACTGACCCCAGTCAACTGACCCCTAGTCAGGCGAACGACAACAAACAGAGACAGCAGAAGCAGAAATAAACAGCTTGCAGCCCAAATGCAACCGCCCAGCGATCCCCGCACACTAACACTATCCTTCACACAGGACAATTTTACATTTATACCAAGCCAATTAAGCTACAAACCCAAACGTCTTTGGAGTGTGGGAGGAACCAAAGTTCTCGGAGCAAACCCACACGGTCACGGGGAGAAAGTACAAACTCCATAAAGACAGCACAGCACCCATAGTTGGGATCAAACCCAGGTCTCTAGTGCTGTAAGGCAGCATCACTGCCGCTGTATCACCGTGACACCCTGTTGCTAGATGTATAAACAGACTGAGGGTGAGAAGCATTTTGAACACCAAGGCAGCTAAGTAAGGTAGGATTCATTAGGTGTAGGAAGGAACTACAGATGCTGATTTATATCGAAGATAGACACAAAATGCTGGAGTAACTCAGCGGGTCAGGCAGCATCTCTGGAGAAAAGGTATAGGAGATAAGTAGGGTTTTAGGGTCGAGGGCCTTCCTCAGTCTGAAGAAAGGTTTCGACCCAAAACGTCACCTATTCTTTTTCTCCAGAGATGCCACCTGACCCACTGAGTTACTCCAGCATTTTGCATCTATCTTCAAGATTATTTAGGTCTTTTGTAAGAAGGAAACGTCTTTTTTCTTGATTTTCCCTGAATGAGCATCAATGAATAGATTCTCAGAGGAGGAACATGACAATGTGAGTGGGTTAGCATATGGTGAGCGTTTGACAGCACTGGGCCTCGACTCGCTGGAGTTTAGAAGGTTGAGGGGGGACCTCATTGAAACTTACAGAATAATGAAAGGCATAGATAGGGTGGATGTGGAAAGGACCTTTCCACTGGTGGGAGAGTCTAGGACCAGAGGTCATAGCCTCAGAATTAAAGGGTGCTTTTTTAGAAAGGGGGTGAGAAGGAACTTCTTTCGTCAGAGGGTAGTTAATCTGTGGAACTCATTGCCACAGAGGGCTGTGGAGTCCAAGTCAGTGGATATTTTTAAGGCAGAAATAGACAAATTCCTGATTAGAACGGGTGACAAGGGTTATGGGGAGAAGGCAGGAAAATGGGATTAGGAGGCAGAGATCAGCCATGATTGAATAGTAGACTCGATGGGCCAAATGGCCTAATTCTACTCCTATAACTTGTGAACATGCGAATAAGTTAATTATTTTCCCACTAAGTTCATGCACAAAGCCAGATTTATGTCCGGGAGAATTTGAAGATCTATTCCTCCTTCTTCTGTTTATATTTTGTACAGGTCCCCTCTCTGTAAACCAAACAAAATAGTTAGGGTGGCAAAGAACGCTTTTGGTACATTGCCTTTCATCAGTCAGGGTATTGAGTATAGATGTTGGGTGGTTATGTTACGGTTGTACAAGATGTTCGTTGGGCCGCATTTGGAGTATTGCGTTCAGTTTTGGTCACCCTACAATACAATACAATATCTTTATTGTCATTGTACAAGTACAACGAGAATAGCAAGTACAAGTACCACCCTAATGTAGGAAGGATGTCAGTAAGCTGGAAGAAATGCAGAAAAGATTTACAAGGATACTGCCAGGAAGCTGAGCTACAGGGAAAGGTTGTGCAGACTCAGACTTTATACCAGTGACCTGGCCTACACAGCCGTCTGTGGCAATGAGTTTCACGGGTTCACCATCCTCTGTCTAAACATTCCTAACAGTTGTGTCAGCAACTGACTTAGACTTCTCCCAATTGACTATGTTGCTTTATTTCTTCTGCTCAGGAGAAACCAGACACCAATGAGGTTGACTGCCGCGTTTAGAGTATTGTGTTCAGCTCTGGGCACCATTGTTACAGGAAAGATGTTGTCAAACTGGAAAGGGTGCAGAGAAGATTTACGAGGATGTTGCCGGGACTAGAGGGTCTGAGCTGTAGGGAGAGGTTGAGTAAGCTGGGACTCTATTCATTGGAGCGCAGGAGGATATGGGGTGATCTTATTAGGGCGTATAAAATCATGAAAGGAATAGCTCAGGTAGATGCACAGAGACTCTTGCCCAGAGTGGGTGAATCGAGGACCAGAGGACATGAGTTTAAGGTGAAGGGGAAAATTTTTAATAGGAATCTGAGGGGTAATTTTTTCACACAAAGGATGGTGGGTGTATGGAACAAGCTGCCAGAGGAGGTAGTTGAGGCAGGGTCCATTTGAGAAGCAGACAGGTACATGGATAGGACAGGTTTGGAGGGATATGGACCAAACACAGGCAGGTGAGACTAATGTAGCTGGGACAAGTTGGCCGGTGTGAGCAAGTTGGGCCTAATGGCCTGTTTCCACACTATGATGCCATGACTGTCGGGGGTGACTTGAGAACTGGGGAGGATCAGCAATGATTGCATTGAATGATGGGGCATGCTTAAAGGGGCAGGTGGCAAAATCCAGCTTCTATTTTCTTCTCTTCCAGTGTTCTTGGATTCTAAGATCTTTCCTGATATCCCCTAATCAAAGGAACTTCTAAAATAGATTTAACTCACGGCCTTTCACATCTATGGGCGGCACGGTAGCACAGCGGTAGAGTTGCTGCCTTACAGCGCCGGAGTCTCGGGTTCGATCCTGACCATGGGTGCTGTCTGTACGGAGTTTGTACGTTCTCCCTGTGACCTGCGTGGGTTTCCCTCCAGGTGCTCTGGCTTCCTCCCACATTCCAAAGACCCACAGGTTTGCAGGCTAATTGGCTTGGTAAAATAGTAAATTGTCCCTAGTGTGTGTAGTATAGTGTTAGTGCACAGGGATCGCTGGTCGGCACAGCCTCGGTGGGCCGAAGGGCCTGCTTCCACACTGTATCTCTAAACTAAACCAAACTAAAGGCGAGGCAAAGACTGTATATGCTGAACATTATTCACGCTGTCTTATTTGTGTTTAGGTGGCAATGATAAAGAATACAGGCATTGTTTTACCAAGACTGAGACTGTTCTAGATATTTCTAACTCCACCATAGTCATCCCTCTGCCATAATCGTCATCACCTTGACAACAGGAGCCGTATCCTCAGTTTTATTATTTGTTGAGGCATTCACTGCAAACCTGTTTCCTTTGCCTTTCAAGTAAATGTCGATTTTAGTTTTTCACTTACTAAAAAGGAATAAAAATGAAAGACGAACGGGGATTATTCAACGTCTGGCACCAGAAGGCATCACTCAGGTAATTTTCATAGTCTAGACAATTCAAGTTCATCACCATTGAAAGGGCAGCTGTATCGCGAGCTCTGAAAGTCCGTGTTTTCTTTTTGCAGAATAAAAGTCCAGGGCAACATGAGGTGCTCTGGTCAAAGTCAGATGCTGGGAAAGATAGAAAAGAAATGTCCTCTGGCATAAGAAAATAACTGCAGATGCTGGTACAAATCGAAGGTATTTATTCACAAAATGCTGGAGTAACTCAGCAGGTCAGGCAGCATCTCGGGAGAGAAGGAATGGGTGACGTTTTGGGTCGAGACCCTTCTTCAGGTGTCCTCTGGCACCCGCTCAAATATACCCAAGCATAAAGACACAACAATTACCTATCGCACTGCAAATTGGAGGGACTGCGCCTCATATTTCGCTTGGGCAGCTTACAACCCATCAGTATGAATATCGACTTCCTGAACTTCAAGTAACCCTTGCTTTCACTCTCTCTCCATCCCTCCGCCATCCTAGTTCTCCGACCAGTCTGCCTGTCTACCTAATTACATTTTATCTTTGTATGCTTCGTTGGCACCTTCCCCGAGCTAATAATCTATAATCTAGTCTACATTTTCATTGAACTTAGTTCCCTTTGATGTCTCGTTTTCACACCTTGCCCTTCCATATCTCTGTATCTCCCTCTCCCCTGACTCTCAGCCTGAAGAAGGGTCTTGATCTGAAACGTCACCCATTCCTACTATCCAGAGACGTTGCCTGCCCCACCGAGTTACTCCAGCATTTTGTGACTATCTTCAGTGAAAATCCAGCATCTGCAGGTCTTTCCTACACAATTATCTATCGAATCATTGTTAGAATCCATCAGAGCATTAAATGCCTTGACATCAACCCTCGGACTCTTGAACAGTACACAGTACTACATTACACAATACCACCAGCACTAACCTTTGCCATAACGATTGCCAGGACTCGAGGGTCTGAGCTACAGGGAGAGGTTGAGTAGGCAGACTCTATTCCTTGGAGCACAGGGGAATGCAGGGTGATCTTATAGCGGTGCATAAAATCATGAGAGGAATAGATCAGCAAGACACACAGAGTCTCTTGCCCAGAGTAGGAGAACCAAGAACCAGAGGACATAGGCTTAAGGTGAAGGAGGAAGATTTAATAGGAATCTGAGGTGTAACTTTTTCACACTTTTTCACACGAAGGGTGGTGGGTTTATGGAACGAGCTGCCAGAGGATGTAGTTGAGGCAGGGGCTATTACAAAATTGAAGAAACATTTGGACAGGTACATGGATTGGTCAGCCTTGGAGTGACATAGCCAAACACAGGCAGATGGGACTAGTTTAGATGGGACATGTTGGTCTGTGTTGGTAAGTTGGGCCGAAGGGCCTGTTTCCACATTGTATGACTCTAACGATGAACTTCAATGGACTGTCTTTGTTTGCACAAAGGACTTCCTGTTTTTTGCCCTAATATATCACAATTATTAACATATTTCATTTTAAAAACATACATTATCTGTGAATATTGCACTAATGGAACTGTTACGCTGTTGCAAGCCGGAATCGCATGGTATGCTGTTGGTCCATATGACAATTGAGCACTCTTAACTTTTGACACCATCAGTGCATTATGGAATAAACAGGAAGATGTTTAATTCAATCATTGCACATCAATCTTTCCCTCTCAATCCCATACATAACATTGGTGCACCACAAACTGTTGATCGAGAAGCTGATACTGCCACCTCTCCTCGTGCCTGAGAATTTCTAACAGTCCATACAATAAATGGAAAAAAACCCTCAGGATGTGTGGCAGTTGTTGATCAAAAGTTACGGGTGGAAGGCAGGGGAATGGGGTAGAAAGGGAAAAATAAATCAGCCATGATCGAATGACGGAGCAGACTCTATGGGCCGAATGGCCTAATTCTGCTCCTAAGTCTTATGGTTCATCAGTTCACAAGTGATAGGAGTGGAATTAGGCCATTCGGCCCATCAAGTCTACTGCGACATTCAGTCACGGCTGATCTATCTCTCCCTCCGAAACCCATTCTCCTGCCTTCTTCCCATGACCCCTGACTCCTGTACCAATCAAGAATCTATCTATCTCTGCCTTAAAAATATCCATTGACTTGGCCTCCACAGCCTTCTGTGGCAATGAATTCCACAGATTCACCACCCTCTGACTAAAGAAATTCCTCCTCATCTCCTTCCTAAAGGAACACACTTTAATTCTGAGGCTATGACCTCTGGTCCTAGACTCTCCCACTAGTGGAAACATCCTCTCCACATCCACTCTATCCAGGTCAGGTGAATCAGGTGTGAAACAAAGAAAACAGAAATCCCTGATCTCTGAAACAGTTGCCTTGCACTAAATTCACCAAATTCAGACTTGGCCGATTGAACGTTAGATAGATACTGTAGGAAAATAACTGCAGATACTGGTTCAAATTGAAGGTAGACACAAAATGCTGGAGTAACTCAGCGGGTCAGGCAGCATCTCAGGTGAGAAGGAATGGGTGACGTTTCGGGACCCTTCAGACTGATGTCAGGGGAGGGGGAGGGACAAATATAGGATGTAGTAGGAGACGAGAAGACAGTGGGAGAACTGGGAAAGGGGAGGGGAAAGAGAGGGGCAGAGGAACTATCTGAAGTTGGAGAAGTCAATGTTCATATCGCTGGGGTGTAAACTGCCCAAGCGAAATATGAGCTGCTGTTCCTCCAATTTGCACTGGGCCTCACCATGACAATGGAGGAGGCCCATGACAGAAAGGTCAGATTGGGAATGGGAGGGAGAGTTGAAGTGCTGAGCCACCGGGAGATCAAATTGGTTAAGGCGGACTGAGCAAAGGTGTTGAGCGAAACGATCGCCGAGCCTGCGCTTGGTCTCGCCGATGTAGAGAAGTTGACATCTGGAACAGCGTATACAATAGATGAGGTTGGAGAAGGTGCAGGTGAACGTTAGATAGAAATATGCTGGAGAGGGAGGGCTGAAATCCCCGAGATCTCAGCTGCATCTGGAGTTCCCCTCCCCAGCCCGCACTCCCCACCCCCGTTCTTCCCCACTTACGTAGTTTGTGAGTACTCACACCTGTGCAGGCAGCATTGGGTTTAAACAACATGGGTCGTACCGAGAGCCGTTATGATTTAGTAAAGATTGACGTGTGGGTGTGTAGGTTAATTAGACTCTGTGAATTGCCTCCAGTGGGCAGTGAGTCGATGCGAAAGTGAGATAACATGGAACTCAGGTGATGGTCGGTGTGGGCTCGGTAGAACCAAGGGGCCTGTTTCCATGCTGTATCGTTTAATCTTCAATCAATAAATGGGATACCCACGGTGCTGGAAACAATGGCATTGTCAGCACACTAAACGGACAGAGAGCCTATATGGAACAAGGTGCCGGAGGAGGTTCTTGAGGCTGGAACTATCCCAACGTTTAAGAAACTGTTAGACAGGTACATGGATAGGACAAGTTGGAGGGATGTGGACTAAAGGCAGGCAGGCGGGACTAGTGGAGTTGGGACATGTTGGCCGGTGTGGGCAAGTTGGGCCGAAGGGGCCTGTTCCCACACTGTAACACTCTATAACTCTGTGAATTTAATAAGGGGAAACGATCATAGAAGACTGTTTTAAGAGGGGCAGCATGCACAATGTTGCCATTCCCAGCGTCACATTTAAAAAAAAAATTTTAAGCTGTCCATTTATTTGCAGTAAAATGGTCAAATCATTGCCCCTCACTCACTATGATCAGGGAGATACAGGGAAGCTGTTTCCAAGGATGGGGAAATCAAAACCAAGGGATTTTGAAATGAGCATCAAAATTTCCAGGAGCAAACTGAGGAAAACATCTTTTATATCTAGTTGAAAACTTTAACTGTCGGATCCAAAAAGCTTTGGAGGCAATTGCAGTTTGAAGAGGTTTCTGAGGGTTTTTTTTTTGCTTAGTTTGGAGAGATTTAGACAATTGGACATATAATCTGGATACGAAGTGTTGAGAAGGATTTGGACCAAATCTAGGCAAGTGGGACTAGCCCGGTATGCCATCTTGGTCAGCACGGACAAAGTGGGCCAAAGGGTCTGTTTCCTGGCTGCACAGTTCTATGATTTCTATGACTCTAGTGAGTCTAGGTTGGGGGTGATTAATTGCTTAGATTGATTGCTGAAGTGAGAGTGAACAATAGACAATAGACAATAGACAATAGGTGCAGGAGGAGGCCATTCAGCCCTTCGAGCCAGCACCGCCATTCAATGTGATCATGGCTGATGATCATGGCTGATCATTCTCAATCAGTACCCCGTTCCAGCCTTCTCCCCATACCCCCTGACTCCACTATCCTTAAGAGCTCTATCCAGCTCTCTCTTGAATGCATTCAGAGAATTGGCCTCCACTGCCTTCTGAGGCAGAGAACAACCACTTCAATAGTAATTTATTTGTCACATACACATAAATGTGCAGTGAAATTAACTAGGTCCTCATAAACAAGGAAATGCAGATGCTGATTTACAAAAGAAGACACAAGTGCTGGAGTAATTTAGCGGGTAATAGAGTCATAGATTGATACAGTGTGGAAACAGGCCCTTCGGCCCCACTTTCCTGCACAGGCCAACATGTCCCAACTATACTAGTCCTACCTGCCTTTGTTTGGCCCATATCCCTCCAAACCTGTCCTATCCACATACCTGTCTAATGTTGGGATAGTCCCTGACTCAAATACCTCCTCTGGCAGCTTGTTCCAGATTCCTATTAAGGCAGGCAGCATCTCTGGAGAATCAGTCTGACGAAGGGTCCCGAGCCGAAACGTCACCCATCCACGTCCTCCAGAGATGCCGCCCGACCTGCTGAGCTACTCCACCACTCTGTGGCTTCACTTAGATCTTCTCCTGATCCGATGTGGAATATCACAGAAACATCCAGTGGTCACCTGACCAAAATGGAGCAGGTTGCATCCATTAATATAGATGGAAAAGTGTGTTCCATCCCACCCACATCTCTGCGAGGCAATGCTTCGCACACGAACACCACAAGGCAGATCGATCCTCCAGGACTTCCCCTACAACTTCACACACATTTTCGCTGCATTCATCCCTCGGCAATTAGCAGAGAAACCCTCAGCAGCTCTATTCTAAGCAGCTGTTTCATTTACAGCTTTTAAGATGACATGGAGCAGCTCTAATACACAACACATGTTGCAACCTGATTATAAAGAAAGATATGGAAACATAATTGGTCTGCATTGATAGTCATGGACTGAAATGGTAAAAACCTATTATCTTTTATATTACTAAAAAATTGCCTTTAATTTTTGACAGCTGCAGTGTCAGTAAACCAATCATGTAACAATTCAGATTTTTATTATACCAATATAAATGGCAACAAGGCTTCAAAGCATCCTTAATTTAAAGCCTGAGGATAGATTTTGTTTGGCTTCGCCTTTTTGGCAGTAGATAGGACAATCGAGGGTGACTTTTTAAGACTTCATTTGATGGGTTTGGTTTAGTTTAGTTTAGAGATACAGCGCGGAAGCAGGCCCTTCGGCCCACCGAGTCCGCTCCAACCTGCGATCCCCGCGCACTTACACTATCCTACACGCACCAGGGACAATTTACAATTATACCAAGTCAATTAGCCTACAAACCTGTGCGTCTTTGGAGTGTGGAGATCCTTGAGAAAACCCACGCAGGTCAGGGGAAGAATGTATAAACTCTGTACAGACTGCGCCGGTAGAAAAATCAGGCCATTCGGCCCATCAAGTCATGACTGATCTATCTTTCCCCCCTAACCCCATTCTCCTGCCTTCTCCCCATAACCCCTGACTCCCGTACTAATTGAGAATCGATCTACCTGCCTTAAAAATATTCATTGACTTGGCCCCCAACAGCCTTCTGTAAACTGACAAAGCCCATCTCTTCTGCACAGTGGAACAACAGTGGGCATTGCTGCCTGACAGCTCAAGGAATCCAGGTTCACCCCTAACCCTGCGTACTACCTGTGTGGAACTTGGAAATTCTCACTGTGACTGTGCAAGTTTTCACCGGGTGCTCCGGTTTCCTCCCACATCCCAAAGATGTTCTGTTAGGTTAATTAATGAAAGTATGGCCATATAGAGTCATAGAGTGATACAGTGTGGAAACAGGCCCTTCGGCCCAACTTGCCCACACCAGCCAACAGCTACACTAGTCCCACCTGCCTACGCTTGGTCCATATGCTTCCAAACTTGTCCTATCCATGTACCTGTCTAACTGTTTCTTAAATGTTGGGATAGTCCCAGCCTCAACGACCTCCTCTGGCAACTTGTTCCATACACCCACCACCCTTTGTGTGAAAAAGTTCCCCTTCAGATTCCTATTAAATCTTTTCCTCTTCACCTTAAACCTATGTCCTGGGGTCCTCGATTCCCCTACTCTGGGCAAGAGATTCTGTGCATCTACCCGATCTATTCATCTCATGAAAGAGAATAAATTGCAGGGAAATGGAACTGATGAGACAGCTCCAGAAGCCAGGAAGGATCCAATGGGTTTTCGGTGGTGCAATAAGTAAGTTTTATTCTTGGTGATATTCTCAGGTCCTGGACATTAAAAAGACTTATTCCAATAGGCACTGTCTGCTAAAGTGCCATTTAAAGTGAGAAGGGGGAAAAAAAAACAGCCAAATGTAATTAGCAGGAATTCTACATTACCATTCAATATTCTACTTGTAATTTGCAGGTTGAAATTGCCCGTCAAAAAGGAAAGATGAAAACTATTGAAATCCACTTTAAATTAATAAAGAAAAAATCCTTTCTACGTGAATGATAACATGCTTCCTGAAATTGATCAACTAAAATGGAAACTGCACAATTTTAGATGCTATTAAATATCAGGCAATGTTCTCTGCAAATTCACTTCATTTAAGCAGCTTTGCTCTGGGTGTGGGTACATTTTAATTAAGTTTGAAAAACGTGGCAGGAGGATTCAGTGAGCAGGGAGCAGGCATCAGGGGGACCTCCTGCTTTCCCAGCTAATATGGTTGATAAGGTTTGCAAACACTCTTCAGATCTCAGCCCCCTCCTCTCAGCCTGGGCAAGAATAACGTTGACTTCGTCATCAGTTTCCGTCCAAGACCATGGGCGGCACGGTGGCGTAGCAGTAAAGCTACGGCCTTACAGCGCCAGAGATCTAGGTTGATCCTGACAAGGGGTGCTTGTCTGTACAGTGTTCCTACGTTCTCCCCGTGACCTGTGTGGATTTCCTCCCACACTCCAAAGATGTATGGGTTTGTAGGTTAATTGCCTTGGTATAAATGTGAAATTGTCCCTAGTGTGCGTAGGGAGGTGTTAATGTACGGGGATCGCTGGTCGGAGCAAACTCGCTGGGCCAAAGGACCTATTTCTGCGCTATATCTCTAAACTAAACTAAACTAAACCTCCAACATTCAATGAGGTTCCACACATGGACGCTATTCCCCCCCCCTTCCCCTTTCAACAATCCACAGGAAGAAGTTCACGTTGTCGACCTCCCCGTGGTGAGCCCTGTCAATTGACCTCAGTCAGGCGAACGACAACAGACAGAGACAGCAGAAGCAGAAGCAGAAGCAGCTTCATAACCTCTGCTGCCTCAAACGCAAGAAAAAGAATCCACAGGAATCCCTTCACAGCTGAGAGGAACATCTCTAGAACTAGAGGCCATCGGTTCAGGATAAAGGGTCACCCATTTAAGATAGAGGTGTGGAGAAATTTCTTCTTTCAAAGAATGGATAATTACTTTAGTTTAGAGATGCAGCACAGAAACAGGCCCTTCGGCCCACCGAGTCCACGCCAACCAGTGGTCCCCACACACGAACACTGTCCTACACACACTACGGACAATTTACATTTTTTACCAAGCCAATTAGCCTACAAACCTGTACGTCTTTGGAGTGTGGGAGGAAACCGGAGCACCCGGAGAAAACCCACGCAGGTTATGGGAGAATGTATGAACTCCGTGGTCAGGATCGATCCTGGGACTCTACCTCTGTGCCACTGTGCCGCACTTTGGAGTTCTCTGCTGCAGAGGGCAGTTGTTTCTGAGTCAATGATTAAGCTCAAGGTTGAGTAAGAAAATAACTGCAGATGCTGGTACAAATCGAAGGCATTTATTTCACAAAATGCTGGAGTAACTCAGCGGGTCAGGCAGCATCTCAGGTCACAAAATGCTGGAGGAACTGAGGTGCTGCCTGACCTGCTGAGTTACTCCAGCATTTTGTGAAATAAAGCTCAAGGTTAGACAATAGACAATAGACAATAGACAATAGGTGCAGGAGTAGGCCATTCAGCCCTTCGAGCCAGCACCGCCATTCAATGCGATCATGGCTGATCACTATCAATCAGTACCCCGTTCCTGCCTTCTCCCCATACCCCCTCACTCCGCTATCCTTAAGAGCTCTATCCAGCTCTCTCTTGAAAGCATCTCAACGAACTGGCCTCCACTGCCTTCTGAGGCAGAGAATTCCACACCTTCACCACCCTCTGACTGAAAAAGTTCTTCCTCATCTCCGTTCTAAATGGCCTACCCCTTATTCTCAAACTGTGGCCCCTTGTTCTGGACTCCCCCAACATTGGGAACATGTTATCTGCCTCTAATGTGTCCAATCCCCTAATTATCTTATATGTTTCAATAAGATCCCCCCTCATCCTTCTAAATTCCAGTGTATACAAGCCCAATCGCTCCAGCCTTTCAACATACGACAGTCCCGCCATTCCGGGAATTAATCTAGTGAACCTACGCTACACGCCCTCCATAGCAAGAATATCCTTCCTCAAATTTGGAGACCAAAACTGCACACAGTACTCCAGGTGTGGTCTCACCAGGGCCCGGTACAACTGTAGAAGGACCTCTTTGCTCCTATACTCAACTCCTCTTGTTACGAAGGCCAACATTCCATTGGCTTTCTTCACTGCCTGCTGAACCTGCATGCTTCCTTTCATTGACTGATGCACTAGGACACCCAGATCTCGTTGAACTCCCCCTCCTCCTAACTTGACACCATTCAGATAATAATCTGCCTTTCTATTCTTACTTCCAAAGTGAGATAGTTGGATTTTTTTTTTAACGGCTTTATGGGGAACAGGCAGGAAAGTGGGGGGAAACCAAGGTTAGATCAGCCGTGGTGGTACTGAATGACAAAGCAAGTTCAAGGGGCTGTCTGGCCTATTCACCAAGAGCCAAGAATCCCAGAAGCAGAAAGCAACAATATGTTTACAATTATAACCTTCATTGTGTGTGTGAAGGAAAGAAAATCCCATGGTTCACTAGTGGGCCAAGTAGCTCGAGTGGATTTATATCCCAATGCCTGAGAGCCACCATGAGGTCCATGAGACGGTATTTCATTGACAAATAAGTGTCGTTGGACAAGTCATTGGTGACAGGCAGACTATCTTTGATTGGACTTTACTGGCTTTACCTAGCACTAAACATTATTTCCTTATCATATATCTTATACACTGTAAGTGGCTCGATTGTAATCATGTATTGTCTTTCCACAACTGACAAACGTTTTTCACTGTACCTCAGTACACGTGACAATAAACTAAATTGAACTGAACAAGTGTTGTTGTGGGAGAGTCTCGGATCAGAGGGCACAGCCTCAGAATAAAAGGACGTACCTTTACAGTGGTGTTGAGGAGGAATTTCTTTTGCTAGAGGGTGGTGAATCTATGGAATTCATGGCCACAGACAGTGGTGCAGGCCAGGTCATTGGGTATTTTTAAAGCGGAGAACGATAGGTTCTTGATTAGTAAGGGTGTCAAATGTTACTGGGATAAAGCAGGAGAATGGAGTTGAGAGGGGAAAATAGATCAGCCATGACCAAATGGCGGAGCAGACTCGACGGGCCGAATGGCCCAGTTCTGCTTCTATGTCTTATGAAGGCCCAAGCATCTTTTTTAAGTGTGCACAGAATTATTGTTGTACAAATCTACATGTTTGAGTGGAATTATGACAATCATCCAGCAAAGTTATGGTTTTAGAGATACTGTGCAGAGAAACAAGCCCTTCGGCCTACCGAGTCCGTGCCGACCAGCGATCCCCTTTCAGCAGCACTATCCTGCACACACTATGGACAATCTACCAAACCCAATTAACCTACAAACCTGTACGTCTTTGAGTGTGGGAGGAAACCGTAACAACCAGAGAAAACCCATGTGGTCACGGGGAGAACGTACAAACTCCGTACAGACAGCATCCGTAGTCAGGATCGAACCCGGGTCTCTGGCGCTGTGAGGCAGCAACTCTACCGCTGCGCCATCGGGCCGCCCTTTTAATTAGTGGATGAAGCCTTTGAGACATTCCAGTTCTGGAGATAAATTGTTATCTTTTGAGGCCTCCAAACATGTTAATCCTGGGGTAGGCGCACCGAAAGAGGCCGAGCGTGGTCGAAGCACTCTCGCGCATGCATGACACATGTTTCGGTTACTGTGATAAGAGGGACAGTCAATGCATTAAAACAAGATCAGGAACAGCAGCTGCTTCAGCACTTTGCTGTCTTCACTGCAAAGCAGTCCCCTTGGCTATTTTGCAAAGGATTATGATTAAGCAGCATCTTTGCAGCTGGATGTAATATTCTGGTGGTCTGGGATCGTGTAATCCAGGCAGCATCGTTTCTTCTGCCAGCAGGCCAGTTCAAGAGTATGGAGTTAAAAGTAAATTGTAGAAGCTCAAGTCAGTAAATAGTTCTTGAAACCATCAGAATGGCATTGGAACCTAATTACTATTAGATTTAGATTTAGAGATACAACGCGGAAGCAGGCCATTCGGCCCACCGAGTCCGCGCCGCCCAGCGATCCCCGCACATTAACACTATCCTACACACACTAGGGACAATTTTTACATTTACCCAGCCAATTAACCTACGTCTTTGGAGTGTGGGAGGAAACCGAAGATCTCGGAGAAAACCCACGCAGGTCACGGGGAGAACGTACAAACTCCGTACAGACGGCGCCCGTAGTCAGGATCGAACCCGAGTCTCCGGCGCTGCATTCGCTGTAAGGCAGCAACTCTACCGCTGCGCCACCGTGCACTGTGTAGCAAGGAACTGAGCGTTCCCTAACCAGAAGCCTTGGATGAAGTAGAAGTTCGTAATCTACTGAGGGCCATATCTCGGGCATTCAGGTCTGGTGATACAGGGTCATTTAAGGTAATCCAGGCCTGACCTCGACATGGCCATTGAGAAAGCCGAAGGGTTTCAGTTTAAACTGGAAGATCAGGCTGATGTTCAGCAGCTGTGGCAGGGCTTGCACCACTATTATATCCTGTTAAACAAAGGTATCACAAAATGCTGGAGTAACTCAGCGGGTCAGGCAGCATCTCAGGAGAGAAGGAACAGGTGATGTTTCGGGTCGAGACCCTTCTTCAGACTGATGTCAGGGGAGGGGGTGGGACAAAGAAAGGATGTAGTTGGAGACAGGAAGACAGTGGGAGAACTCGTCGGAGAGAGGAGGAGAACTCCTTCAAAGTAGGCATACCTTGGGGAGATTTCGCAGTGGAGCAGACAAAATGTGTAGGATGGAACTGCAGATGCTGCTTTACATCGAAGAAAGACACAAAAAATGCTGGAGTAACTCAGCAGGTCAGACAGCATCTCTGGAGAAAAGGAATAGGTGACGTTTCGGGTCGAGACCCTTCTTCAGACTGTGAGTTAGGGGAGAGCGAAACTAGAGGTATGAAAAGGTACAGAACAGACTAGATATACTGTGGTAGCTGAGTGACAGTGATGCATCACTCCAGGACGAGTTCAATGCCTTCTATGCTCACTTCGAAAGGGAGAACATTATTCCACCTTCTCAGGCCCCCAGAGGCTCTGACGACACTGTAATCTCTGATACCGAGGCCAATGTCAGAAGATTCTTCATGAGGAATATCTAGTTGTTCTCTGGTCAGGCACAATTTAATGGAGGCGCTTGGCTCAATCTGGTTTACGCAGAGTGGTGGGTGCCTGGAATGCGATGCTCGTAGTGGATGCAAATACAATGGTGGCCCAGAAAAGGCTTTTGGAAAGGCACATGAATATGCAGGGGAATGAAGGGATGTGGATCATGTAAGGACAGAGGAGATTAGTTCAACTTGGCATCATGTTCGGCATGTTCTATGCTCCATGTCCCAGTGGGATTTAAACTCATGTAGGCGGTCCATTATTCCAGATTAGGACTTCCAGTAAGGTAATATAACCATGGCAACCACCCCAACTCAGTGATTGTTGAGACTATCAACTTTTTGAAACACAAGCTTGATGGCGGTGGAACTGCAAGTAAAGACGGGCAGGATCACAAACAGGGAAAGTTGAGCTTTTATGTAAAAAAAAAAAAGGAAAATTGAAGCCATCTATCAGGCGACTTCCTGCACAGTGCCAGAAATGTCAAGGGATTTTTCATTCCCCTAAGGTGAGCAAGGATCCCACCACCTCACCAACTGTCGTCATTCCAACGTCAGACCACACAACAGATGAACAGGTGAAAGACACAAAGTGCTGGAGTAATTTAATGGGTCAGGTAGCATCTCTGAAGAACGTGGATCGGTTCAGAACTTGGTCCAAGAGCAGGGGGAGCAGCAGGAGTTATGGCCGGAGAGCTGTGAGTGAAGAGAGTTCACAGTGGAGCTGTGAAATGGAGACACAAGTTGCGACTGAGATGAGGAAAAACTTTTTCAGTCAGAGAGTTGTGAATCTGTGGAAGGCAGTGGAGGCCAATTCTTTGAATGCATTCAAGAGAGAGCTAGATAGAGCTCTTAAGGATAGCGGAGTCAGGGGGTATGGGGAGAAGGCAGGAACGGGGTACTGATTGAGAATGATCAGCTATGATCACATTAAACGGCAGTGCTGGCTCGAAGGGCCGAATGGCCTCCTCCTGCACCTATTGTCTATTGTCTATTGACTGATGCTGGTTTGCCAGATGCTTGTCACCACTTCCATGCAACAAGTCAGTGGATATTTTTAAGGCAGAGCTAGTTAGTTTTGTTAGTTTAGTTTACTTGTCATTCCACTCCTTACAGATCATGCAACGAATGGGACGGAACAGAGTGCCTCTGGGGGCCAGAGTGCAATACAAATGCAAAATATATAGACAGGGGATGACAGTGCAGTACAATACGATACAGTACAATACAATTAGACAGTGCAATACAATACAATACATGTAGACAGGGGATTAAAGCATGTAGACGGTAAAAGATAAAGCATTTAACCTGGCGTTTAAAGCATGTAAACGGTATTGTATTGTACTAAAAGATAGATAAGTTCTTGATTAGAATGGGTATCAAGCGTTATGGGGAGAAGGTAGGAAAATGGGATTAGGTGGCAGAGATTGGCCATGCTTGAATGGCGGAGTAGACTCGATGGCCCGAATGGCCTAATTCTACTCCTATAACTTGTGAACTAACAACACTGATAGAGCGCAGAACGTCGACAAGGTCCCGAAGTGTCGCACGCCCAACGTCGGGGGCCCCGCGGTGGGAGCCGGAGGTCGGACAGGCCCACGGTGGGAGGGAAGGTCGAAGGACGGATGAGAACGCGCCATCGGGAGAACAAAGAGGGACCCAGCATGGGGGGTGTGTGGTGGGGGGGGGGGGGGGGGAGGCATCGAGAGAACAAAGACTGACCCAGCATGGGGGGTGTGTGGGGGGGGCCGTCGAGAGAACAAAGGGTGACCCAGCATGGGGTGTGTGGGGGGGGGGGGGTTGTCGAGGGAACAAAGGGGGACCCAGCGTGGGGGACTGCAAAAAGAACAGATGGACCCAGTGTGGTTGGGGGGGGGGGGGGCGCCGAGAACAAAGAGGGACCATTGAGACTACAGTGAATGCTTTGTAACTTTGACAGCAGCCTATACGTGGCGACTCTTTGCATACATTGTGTATGGCATACGAAACGAAGCATTTCACCCCCACGACATGTCACATGTGATAATAAAGTGTCAGTCATTCATTCAAGGAATTGTAAACATACAAGGACCTCTATGAGAAATCTTTGAAAGTCTGTTCTTGATAATCTGCTCCTCCTGATCAACTCCAGGTGGAGTTACCAGTTCCCCTGATGTGCTCCTGCAGGTGTGAAACAGATGTGTAGGAAGGAACTGCAGATTCTGGTTTAAACTGAAGGTAGACACAAAATGCTGGAGTAACTCAGCGGGACAGACAGCATCTCTGGAGTCCAGGGCCAGGAGCCACAGTTTAAGAATAAGGGGTAGGCCATTCAGAACGGAGATGAGGAAAAACTTTATCACTCCGAGAGTTGTGAATCTTTGGCACGGTGGCGCAGCGGTAGAGTTGCTGCCTTACAGCGAATGCATCGCCGGAGACTCAGGTTCGATCCTGACTACGGGCGCCGTCTTTACGGAGTTTGTACGTTCTCCCCGTGACCTGCGTGGGTTTTCGCCGAGATCTTCGGTTTCCTCCCACACTCCAAAGGCGTACAGGTATGTAGGTTAATTGGCTGGGCAAATGTAAAAATTGTCCCTAGTGGGTGTAGGATAGTATTAGTGTGCGGGGATCACTGGGAGGCGCGTACCTGGTGGGCCGAAGGGCCTGTTTCTGTGCTGTATCTCTAAATCTAAAAAAAAAAATCTGTGGAATTCTCTGCCTCAGAAGGAAGTGGAGGCCAATTCTCTGGATGTTTTCAAGAGAGAGTTAGATAGAGCTCTTAAAGATAGCGGAGTCAGGGGGTATGAGGAGAAGGCAGGAATGGGGTGCTGATTGTGGATGATCAGCCACGATCACGGTGAATGACGGTGCTGGCTCAAAGGGCCGAATGGCCTACTCCAGCACCTATTGTCAATTGTCTATTGTCTATAAAACGAATAGGTGACATTTCGGGACAAGACCCTTGTGTCAAGCAAATTCCTCTCTTTTGTTGACGTCACAGGGACATGCCAAAATGATTCAATCATTCTGCGTTACGCTTCACCATTCCAGGAAACTTGCAGAGCGAAGCAACAGGCAGTCAGGTGGGTGTAAATCCTGCCACGCTGCCTCAGTTCCTGATGCAGAACCATGTAAAAGTAATGAGTTCGCCTCAGAGTACAAAGTAAAGGGCAAATACATTTAATCTGAAACTAGCCACATCTAGTTATTAAATTGATTCAACAGTGCTAAGTAATTGTAAAGGGGGCATGGCCCATTATGGCAAGGTGCCAATGCAAAGGAGGAAAAAAAAACAACTCCCATCCAATCGGCAAACTGCCAATGAGTCGGCACGGTGGCACAGCGGTAGAGTTGCTACCTTACGGCGCCAGAAACCCGGGTTCCATCCTGAATGTGGGTGCTGCCTGTATGGAGTTTGTACATTCTCCCTGTGACCCCGTGGGTTTTCTCCGGGTGCTCCGGTTTCCTCCCGCACTCCAAAGAGTGCTGCTTTAACCACTAACACCAGCAGTGTGTTCCAGGCACCACCCTTTGTGCAAAAAAATTGTCTTAGAGTTTCAGGGAGACTTTGTAGAGATACAATGAGGAAACAGGCCCTTCAGCCCATCGGGTCAGCACCAAACAACGATCACCCCATAGAGTAACGCTAATCCTACACGCTGGGGACAACTTATATATTTTTTCCCTAAGCCAATTAAACCTACAAAACTGTATGTCTTTGGAGTGTAGGAGGAAAATGGAGAATGACGTCAAAGGGAGAACGTACAAACCTGTACAGGCAGCACCCATAGACAGTTGTATCACACATCTCACTCGCACCAGCTTCTCGTTATCACCCAACAAACAACTAACAATGGCCTGTTTCCTTTATCAGCGTTACTTTTTGCATATCTTTTATTCATTGTTCTTTATCTCTCTACATCATCGTCTATATCTCTCGTTACCCTTATCCCCTAACCAGACTGAAGAAGGGTCTCGACCCGAAACGTCGCCCATTCCTTCTCTCCAGAGATGCTGCCTGTCCCGCTGAGTTACTCCAGCTTTTTGTGTCTATCTTCTTTTAAACTTTACCCCTTTCACCTTGGAGTTGTGCCCTCTGAACATCACAATCTGGTTTAAGGAACAGCTCTGCCCAGGACAGGAAGGCTCTACGGAGAGTAGTGCATTCAGCAGAACGAACCATGGGAACTACACTCGCCCCCTTGCAGGACCTATACATCAGGAGGTGCAGATCCAGAGCCAGCAACATTATGGGGGACCCCTACCACCCCAGCAACGGACTGTTCCAGCTGCTACGGTCAGGCAAACGCCTCCGCTGTCACACTGTGAAAACAGAGAGGATGGGACGGAGTTTCTTCCCACAGGCCATCAGGACTGTTAACTCTCATATCACCAGGGACTAATTTAATTTACTGTATCAATTTATTTTTTGTGTTCATTTTTTTTTTCTCCATTCTGTTTTGTAGTTTAGCACAATCCACAGGCATAGCCACTTTCATTTCACTGCACATCTTGTATATGTATGTGACAAATAAACTTGACTTGACTTGACTTCTAATATTCGATCTTCCTATCGTGGGGAAAAAAGATTCTTGCTTTCTACCCTATCTACGCCTCTCATCATTTTATATTCTTCTCTCTGGGCTCCCTTCAATCTCCAGTGTTCCAGAGAAAGCAATCCAAGTCTGTACAATCTATCTATCCCTATTGTTAATACCCCCTATTCCAGGCATCACTCTGGTAAAACCTCCTCTCCACCCTTTCCTAAGCCTCCACATACTTCCTGTAACGAGGGCAACCAGATTATCTTGACAAAAGAAGCTTTGCCTGCCACTGAATGAATCAGTGATGATAGTCACAGAAGAGATAAACGGCATGTATTCATTCCAACAGCAGCTGCAGAAGCGTGATTGACTACTTTTAATAAGAAGTCATGAAGCAGTCCCCAATACTTGCCAGCATCACAGGGAAAACAAACTTTTAAGTATGGAATGTATCATATTTAACAGACTGATACAAGCTGCCTTCTGAGAAACTTGGCCCATAAGTGTGTATTGGAAATTATAGGGCCTAATGAAAGGGCGGCACGGTGGCGCAGCAGTAGAGTTGCTGCCTTACAGCGCTTACAGCGTCGGAGACCCGGGTTCGATCTTGACTACGGGTGCTGTCTGTATGGAGTTTGTACGTTCTCCCCGTGGCCTGCGTGGGTTTTCTGCCACACACCAACGACGTACAGACTTGTAGGGTAATTAGCTTGGTGAAAGTGTAAAATTGTCCCTGGTGCGTGTTGGGTAGCGTTAATGTGCGGGGATCGCTGGTGGGCATGGACTCGGTGGACCGAAGGGCCTGTTTCTGCGCTGTATCTCTTAAACCAAAAACTGATTCCTCCGGGAATAATCTCGCCCTCCCTCTTTTTGAGAAAGAGTCACAACAGTTTGCACAACCATTTAGTCTTCCCCTCTAGCACAGTGCAGGTCAATTTGTTCTTGTCCCAGTTTAATGAGAAGCTCATTCACTGATGTTCCTTGTTGCCAAAGGCCTCAGCACAAATCTTGATCTGAAGTGAAAATTTGCAGGGGACGTTTTTTCTCTTGCTATTTCACTACGAAAGAGTTTCCAAGATGGCAACTTCGAGGCATAGATAGGGTAGACGGTCAGAACCCGAATAAGGGTCCCGACCCGAAACGTCACCTATTCATGTCTTCCATGCATGTTACCTGACCCGAAGATAGAAACAAAAAACTGGAGTAACTCAGCGGGACAGGCAGCATCTCTGGAGAGAAGGAATGGGTGACATTTTGTGTTGAGACCCTTCTCTCCAGAGATACTGCCTGTCCCGCTGAGTTTCTCCAGCTTTTTGTGTCTATCTTCGGTTTAAACCAGCATCTGCAGTTCATTCCCACATATGTTGCCTGAGCCGTTGCGTTGCTCCAGCACTGTGTGTTTTCTTTCACCCGTGTTACTTTCTTTTGAACTTATTTAATCTGATTCCATTCCTCCCAAGCCTGGCAGCAACTAAATCATAAAACCAAATAGCTGCATCTTTCATTGGTGCTCAAACGGACCTCCAGATTAATCCCTCCTTCGGAAGAAACGCGACCAAGGAGAAACCCCTTGAAAATGTATTGGAGGCAGATGAACACTAATCAGTGAGAAAACCGCCAAGTTCTCCATGTTAGCAACGGAAATGTGAGGACTAGAAATGTTATTGAAATTTCTGGCTGAAATAGCTGCAGCAAACTGTTGTTTCCTTATTTAATAGACACAACCGCTGAGATGCATTCGGATTTGAGATTCTTTTCACGGAAGTATTCTCATGTAAATTTAGAACTCAGACTGCACCTGATTCCAAACGTATTGAGTGCGTATTGGGAATATTGGGAATATATTGGGATGTATTCAAGAGACAGTTGGATATAGTTCTTAGGGCTAACGGAATCAAGGGATATGGGGAGAAAGCAGGAACAGGGTACTGAGTCTGAATGATCAGATGAGTCTGGATACCAGATTGATTCCTGGGATGGCAGGACTTTCATATGAAGAAAGACTGGATAGACTCGGCTTGTACTCGCTGGAATTTAGAAGATTGAGGGGGGATCTTATAGAAACTTACAAAATTCTTAAGGGGTTGGACAGGCTAGATGCAGGAAGATTGTTCCCGATGTTGGGGAAGTCCAGAACAAGGGGTCACAGTTTAAGGATAAGGGGGAAGTCTTTTAGGATCAGTCTGAAGAAGGGTCTCGACCCAAAACGTCACCCATTCCTTCTCTCCCGAGATGCTGCCCAACCTGCTGAGTTACTCCAGCATTTTGTGAATTAATCGATTTGTACCAGCATCTGCAGTTATTTTCTTATACTTTTAGGACCGAGATGAGAAAGTTTTTTTTCACACAGAGAGTGGTGAATCTGTGGAATTCTCTGCCACAGAAGGTAGTTGAGGCCAGTTCATTGGCTATATTTAAGAGGGAGTTAGATGTGGCCCTTGTGGCTAAGGGGATCAGGGGGTATGGAGAGAAGGCAGGTACGGGATACTGAGTTGGATAATCAGCCATGATCATATTGAATGGCGGTGCAGGCTCGAAGGGCCGAATGGCCTACTCCTGCACCCATTTTCTATGTTTCTATATTTCTATGACTTGTTAATGTGACAGTTCCACCAATTTATATATCATTTGCCTTTGTCAGAGAGGATTACTTTGCAAAATCAATTGTACTGAGATTATTAAATATAGCGTCATCAGATATATAATTTTAGCACTAGTATAACGCAAATCTTTTGCATCAAGCATGCAATTAAACATAAAGGTAGACTGAGTTGACGTAGCTCCTACCATTGGGAAGGTACAGGAGCCTGAAAACCACGACCACCAGATTGAAGAAGTTTCTTCCCGACTACCATCCGGCTCTTGAACATGGTGGCACAGTGGTAGGGTTTCTGCCTTGCAGCACCAGAGACCCGGGATTCGATCCGGACTATGGGTGCTGACTGTTCACGAGTTTGTACGTTCGTGCTGTGACCTCATGGGCTTTCCCTGGGTGCTCCAGTTATCTCCCCACACTCCAAAGGAGTGCAGGTTTGGAGGCTAATTGGCTTTGATAAAGCTTGTAAATCGTCCCGGATGTGTTGGATAATGTTAGTGTACGGGGATCGCTGGTCGGCGTCGGACCTCGATGGGCTGAAGGGCCTGCATCCTGGGCGCTGTATAAGCTAAACTAAACTAAAGAATATACAACCATTGCCTCAACTATGAGCTGTGCTAAGGACTTTGGGATTTTTTTGCACTAGTAATATGATTATTCATTCATTGAATGCTTCATTATTATCTGTGTGAATTACGTTAGCAGGCCTGTTAAGCCTGTATAGGCATTTTGCAAGAAAGTTATTTCATTGTTATGTTGTCAGTACATATAAAAATTAAGCACTCTTGACTCTCTTGATATAGTTGAGGAGCAAAGTTCTGAATTGAAGAGAATATGAATGTAACAAGACAATGATTAAGAATTCTGAATTTTGTTTCACAGCTACAAAAAATTAAATTTGTAAATAGAATTTGCTGTACTCTTTGTTGAAGTATCTGCTTATTAGAAGATAGGCACAAAATGCTGGAATAACTCAGCGGGACAGGCAGCATCCCTGCAGAGAAGGAATGGATTACTTTTCGGGTCAAGATCCATTCCTTCTCTCTGGAGATGCTGCCTGTCCCGTTGAGTTACTCCAGCATTTTGTGTCTATCTTCGGTTTAATCCAGCAACTGCAGTTCCTTCCTACACATTTTATAGACAATAGACAATAGGTGCAGGAGGAGGCCATTCAGCCCTTTGAGCCAGCACCGCCATTCAATGTGATCATGGCTGATCATTCTCAATCAGTACCCCCGTTCCTACCTTCTCCCCATACCCCCTGACTCCGCTATCCTTAAGAGCTCTATCCAGCTCTCTCTTGAATGCATTCAGAGAATTGGCCTCCACTGCCTTCTGACGCAGAGAATTCCACAGATTCACAACTCTCTGACTGAAAAAGTTTTTCCTCATCTCAGTTCTAAATGGCCTACCCCTTATTCTTAAACTGTGGCCCCTTGTTCTGGGCTCCCCCAACATTGGGAACATGTTTCCTGCCTCTAACGTGTCCAACCCCTTAATAATCTTATACGTTTCGATAAGATCTCCTCTCATCCTTCTAAATTCCAGTGTATACAAACCTAGCCGCTCCAGTCTTTATCTGCTTATTTTGCTTATCTGCTCCACATTTTATGTTGCCAATCTGCCATTTCAGCAGATAACGGAAAGGTATTTTTATTTGTACAATATTCTATGATAAATGAGCAATTATTTGACCATTTGTCACATGATAGCTTGCTTTCTAAGTACTCAAGAGCTTTAACCAAGCATGCCTCTACAATTCATGCTGCCCACATTTAAGTGGAAATTAGCAGTGGGAAAAACTAAATGAATAAAGTGACAATAAACTAAACTGAAATAAAACCAAAAAAAGACACAAAGTGCTGGAGTAACTCAGCAGGTCATGCAGCATGTGACCTGTCCATCTTGTCCAGAGGTGCTGCCAGACCCGTTGAGTTACTCCAGCACTTTGTGGGGGGTTTTTGTAAAGCAGCACCTGCAGTTCCCTGTTTCAGAGGAAGGATAAATCCAACACATCCCAATAGCAAAGTCATTCTGGCTGGCTGTGGATAGGAAAATCCACCATGTATCACAATTTTGGTGGTAAATATGATATTGGCCAAGAGTTGTGGGTTTCAACAATACAATCTTTCCCAATTGAAGCTGAAGAAATTAAAAATCGAGGAAGGTAAAATGGACTCCAAAATCACCACTGTTCATTTTATATCAGTGTCCTCATAACAATCTTGGGGTTTATATCATCAAACCATAAGGACAGCTCAACAGTGCAGCAGTAGAGTTGACGCCTAACAGCGCCAGAGATCTGGGTTCAATCCTGACTACGTGTGTTGTCTCCAAAGAGTTTGGACATTCTCCCTGTGACCACGTGGGTTTTCTCCGCGTTCCTCCCACATTCCAAAGATCTGCAGCTTTGTAGCTTAATTGGCTTTTGTAAATTGTCCCTAGTGTACAAGATAGAACTGGTGTACAGATAGATAATAGACAATAGGTGCAGGACGAGGCCATTCGGCCCTTCGAGCCAGCACCGCCATTCAATGTGATCATGGCTGATCATTCTCAATCAATACCCCGTTCCTGCCTTCTCCCCATACCCCCTGACTCCGCTATCCTTAAGAGCTCTATCCAGCTGTCTCTTGAATGCATTCAGAGAATTGGCCTCCACTGCCTTCTGAGGCAGAGAATTCCACAGATTCACAACTCTCTGACTGAAAAAGTTTTTCCTCATCTCAGTTCTAAATGGCCTACCCCTTATTCTTAAACTGTGGCCCCTTGTTCTGGACTCCCCCAACGTTGGGAACATGTTTCCTGTCTCTAACGTGTCCAACCCCTTAATAATCTTATATCGGCGAAACCAAGCGCAGGCTCGGCGATCGCTTCGCTGAACACCTGTGCTCGGTCCGCATTAACGCAACTGATCTCCCGGTGGCCCAGCACTTTAACTCCCCCTCCCATTCCCAGTCTGACCTCTCTGTCATGGGCCTCCTCCAGTGCCATAGTGAGGCCCGCCGGAAATTGGAGGAGCAGCACCTCATATTTCGCCTGGGCAGTTTGCAGCCCGGTGGTATGAACGTCGACTTCTCCAACTTCAGATAGCTCATCTGTCCCTCCCTTCCCCTCCTCCTTCCCAGATCTCCCTCTATCTTCCTGTCTCCACCTATATCCTTCCTTTGTCCCACCCCCGACATCAGTCTGAAGAAGGGTCTCGACCCGAAACGTCACCCATTCCTTCTCTCCCGAGATGCTGCCTGACCTGCTGAGTTACTCCAGCATTTTGTGAAGAAATCGATTTGTACCAGCATCTGCAGTTATTTTCTTATACCCTTAATAATCTTATACGTTTCGATAAGATCTCCTCTCATCCTTCGAAGTTCCAGTGTATACAAGATGTCCGTTGGTTGGTGTGGACTCGGTGGGTCTGTTACCTCTCTGTATCTCCAAACTAAAGACTATTGATAGTTTAGTGTCCCTAACTGACCCTATCTGGAGATAGATGCAAAAAGCTGGAGTAACTCAGCGGGTCAGACAGCATCTCTGGAGAAAAGGAATAGGTGGCTTTTCGGGTCGAGACCCTTCCTCGATCCTTCCCTATCTGGAAACCCATTGAACCCAAACCAAAGGGCCTGTTTCCACGCTGTGTCTCTAAACGAAACTCAACTAAACGAATAACATTGCAGAAGCTCAAAAGTTCACCTGAATCCAAAACCTCAGCCTACTTCAACCTATAAGCTTGCTGCCACTGTGAATAATAGGTGCCATCATATACTCACAGTCAATGCACTCTTGCAGAAATTGATGAGTGCGGGTGTCAGAGGTAATGGGGAGAATGCAGGAGAATGGGGTTAGGAGGGAGAGACAGATCAGCCATGATTTTGAATGGCGGAGTGGACTTGATGGGCCGAAGGTATCACAAAATGCAGGAGTAACTCAGCAGGTCGGGCAGCATCTCTGGAGAGTGACATTTCGGGTCGAGACCCCTCTTCAGAACTTGATGGGCCGAGTGGCCTGATTCTACTCCTATCACTGATGATCTTATGAAATGAAGAGCCAGCAGATTCACTCTGAGAGACAGTCACTGTTTGCAACTGAAATAGAAATCGAGGACCCAGAAGTGGAGACAGAAGTGTAGATGGAAGATACGAAGAGATAATATCAAAGCAGCAAAAGAAAATTGGGAATAATAGATCTTGCCGCAAAATAAAATGCTTGAATTAAAACTAAATCAAGAAAGATCTTGTGATTTAATTAGTTCATGCTTTGAATAATAAAAAGTCTTTTCAAGAAAATAAATTTATTTTAGATTGAGGGTAAAAGTCCAAATCATTGTTCTTTGAAGCCTTCCTGTTCAGTACTTGATGTATGAAGAACACTGTCTCACTCAGATTCACTCATATCACAATGCAGCACATTTAATTGTTATATTAGCAGGGAAGCGAGATCAGCACTCAAGAATGATACAAAACGACCGAGTGCCATAGATAGGGTAGACAGTCAGAACCTTTTCCCCACGGGTGGAACTATCAAAGGCTGGAGAACACAGCTTTTAGGTGGGAGGTGCAAAGTTTAAAGGTGAGTCAGAGGTGAATCTGTGGAATTCTTTGCCATAGAACGCTGTGGAGGCCAAGTCAGTGGATATATTTAAGGCAGAAACAGATAGATTCTTGATTAGTATGGGTGTCAGAGGTTATGGGGATGAGGCAGGAGAATGGGGTTAGGAGGGAGAGATAGATCAGCCATGATTGAATGGCGGAGTAGACTTGATGGGCCGAATGGCCTAATTCTACTCCTATCACTTATGACCTTATGCATGGGCAGGTTTTGTTTCTACACAGAGGCAGATGGGTGCCAGGAACGCGCTGCCATGGGTGATGTGGAGGTAGGTACAATAGTGGTGTTTAAGAGGGTTTTAGGGGGGCATTTGGATACGAGGGGAACGGAGGAGATATGGATCATGTGCAGGCAGATGAGATTAGTTTATCTTGGTATCATGTTCGGCACAGACATTGTGGGCTTGTCCTGTGCTGCACTTTTCTATGTGCGATAGTTCTAAGAGAAAATACAGAAACGTAGACAATAAAAGAGTTGGCTGAAGAGACGTGGAGTTGGTTCATGCAGAGCAAAGGCACCAGAACGAATATCAACAATCTTTCAGCAATTTTGGGGCCTTTATGCTCTGCCTGACTATACTCTCATGAGGTTAAGCATAACAATATCACCTTTGCTGTAACATTGCTCACTCGGTGAACCCACACAGATCATCCAAAGGATGAGATAGAACTGATAATAAATTAGGGTATTTAATGGTTCCTCAAGTATATAATAGAAGCATAGAAAAATAAAAAATAGGTGCAGCAGTAGGCCATTCGGCCCTTCGAGCCAGCACCGCCATACATTATGATCATGGCTGATCATCCAAAATCAGTACCCCGTTCCTGCTTTTTCCCCATGTCCCTTGATTCCTAAATCTAACTCTCTCGTGAAAACATACTTGTGTGGCCCCTCAAAGGAATATACTCAAATATAACCTGGTAGAAGTGGTGTTGGAAGGAACCGCAGATGCTGGTTTATAACAAAGGTAGACACAAATTGCTGGAATAACTCAGCAGGTCAGGCAGCATCTCTGGAGAAAAGGGATAGGTGACGTTTCGGGTCGAGACCCTAAGAAAGGTTCCTGAAGGAACCTGAAGAAGGATTCTGACCTGAAACCTCACCTATTCCTTTTCTCCTGTGATGCTGCATAACCTGCCGAATTACTCCAGCATTTTGTGTCCATCTCTGGTCAAAATGGTGTCACGTATTAATTTTCATCATTAATTCATAAACTGTGGAGGTGCAAAGGAATACAAATCAGGCATAAATATACTATTATAGAAAAAGGCCTTGAACTCAAGGAATAAAAAGAAAGCAAAATCATGTTCAGATTACACTTTGTGTTGGATAGATGCCATTTGGATTCATCAACTTGCTTTGAACATCACACTTCAAAAATATATATTGACCTTGAATCTGATGTGGTCTGATTCACTGGGGTGAATCATTGAGGTTTACAATCAGATCCTGGGGACTCCCAATACCTTGACATCTATTCGTAAGTTCATAACTCATAGGAGCAGAATTGGGCAATTCGACCCATCAAGTCCACTCCACCAATCAATGATGGCTGATCTATCATTCCCTCTCATTCCCATTCTCCTGCCTTGTCCCGATCACCTAATTTGGTAACATCGGGCTTAACCTGCTCAGTGCCACCCCAAAGTATACTCGGGTCATGGCCAATAGTCAAAAGAAAACTTGGAAGTAAACAGGTTACAAAATCATCGCATCAACCTCTATTTTGCTATCGACCCTACTATACCTGACCCTCATGAATATCGACGAGTGTGTTTGCACCTGTGTTGGCCCAATCACAATACATACTTGTATGCAAAAATGCATCTGGGCACAGTAAATATAAGATCCAAAAAGATTGAAATTTATTTCCAAGGCAATGCACTTCCAACTTTTCTCCAAGATTATGGCAAATAATTAGGGAACAAATCCCCTAAAAGTTCCCCAGACACCCTGAAACTATGATCGATTTTCGCTGGATATTATTCAAGTCTTATAGTGTTTAGTAATGCACAGCACTTTATTTACATCAAGGACGAGTGCTCCAAAATTGTCCACAGGCTTTAATCCTTTACCTGCCCTAAATTCGCATATGTTGCAAATCCATTGTCAACAGTTTGCAATTACACATACGTTTGTGTCTGGCCATAGCTGAATGTACTCAATGCCGATGAAGCATGTGTACAATAATTCCACATTGCCATGGGTGATATGCAACTATCTGGGGCATTGAAGTTTACACACAGAATCTGAAAGTTGAACTCAGACCTGTGGATCAAGTCGCACTCTGAGGCAAAGCACCACTCTGTAGCATCCTTTCCAGTTGCTGCCTCACAGAAAGAATACAAAAAAAGTCTGATTTTACGAAAAGATACTGGACAATTCATCGTTGACAATAAGATGAAGTCAAAATGTGGCTTTGGTTGCTTAAGGTCTTTTCAAATCATTCTTCTTTAAGGCCTTTACAAATTATTCTTCCTCAAGTCCTTCTTTGAAATCTGCCAAACTGGTCACAAATCTTAATATCTCCTCCTTTACTGTACATCCTTTGGGCACCACAGTGGCCCTCAGTAGAGCTGTTGCCTTAAAGCGCCAAAGACCTGGGTTTGATCCTGACCACAGATACTGCCTATACAGACCGTGGCCACGAGGGCTGGTCTCCCCGCACGTTCTGGCGCTGTAAGGCAGCAACTCTACCTCTCGCCACCGCGCTACCCCTTCAAATGTCCGAAATATTAATTCCTTAGTGGCCAAGGGGGGGCGGTGTGCTATTTAATATAAAATTGGACATTTCACAGTTTAGCGGAAGCGTTGCTGCAAAGATTTCACGTTTCTGACCCTCCATCGACATTGTGGAATTGGAAAGAATGGACAATGTACGTACTTATGCTCGCCCTAACAACCGGGTACATCGATAGGAAAGATTTAGAGGAATACAGGCCAGACACGGGCAAATAGACTTTAGATTTTAGATTTTAGATTTTAGAATATTTAGATTTAGATTTAGAGATACAGCGCGGAAACAGGCCCTTCGGCCCACCGAGTCCGCGCCGCCCAGCGATCCCCGCACATTAACACTATCCTACACACACTAGGGACAATTTTTACATTTACCCAGTCAATTAACCTACATACCTGCACGTCTTTGGAGTGTGGGAGGAAACCGAAGATCTCCGAGAAAACCCACGCAGGTCACGGATAGAACGTACAAACTCCGTACAGACGGCGCCCGTAGCCAGGATCGAACCTGAGTCTCCGGCGCTGCATTCGCTGTAAGGCAGCAACTCTACCGCTGCGCCACTGTGCCGCCTTAGATGGAGCATGTTGGTCTGCATGGATGAGTTGGGCCGAAGGGTTTGTTTCCATGCTGTATGACTATGTCTCTCCATATAGTGGCTTTCAAAGCCACAAGATGACGCAAGGAATTCTGCTGGCAATGAAATACTCCTGAATTGTAATGAAGCCAATTTGTGTACAGCCATCTCTCCTAAATACATTGACAGATGAAAGCACAGCGCCAAGCTAATTTTGTTTGATGGAGCGTGCTGTTGGCAATCTTAGGTGATTCAGGACTGGTTATTGTCACAAAGCGAGACACAAAAAGCTGGAGCTACTCAGCGGGTCAGACAGCATCGCTGGAGAAAAGGAATAGGTGATGTTTCGGGTCGAGACCCATCTTCAGACTGAGCCAGGAGAAAGGGAAATGAGAGATATAGACGGTGATGTAGAGAAATATAGAACAAATGAATGAAAGACATGCAAAAAAAGTGACAAATGTAAAGGAAACAGGCCATTGTTAGCTGTGGGCTAGGTGAAAACGAGTTACAGACAATGAGAGTCAAAAAGCCGACTTTGAACCTACTAGAACAACTTGGGTGGGGGAGGGACAGAGAGAGGGGGAATGCAAGAATTGCTTGAAGTTAGAGAAATCAATAGTCATTCTGCTGGGATGTAAGCTGTCCAAGTGCAATATCAGTTTGGTAGTGCTCTAGGGGCTAGCGGAATCAAGGCATATGGGGAGAAGGCAGGCACAGGTTACTGATTGTGGATGATCAGCCATGATCACAATGAATGATGGTAGTGGCTCGAAGGGCCAAATGGTCTCCTCCTACACCTAATTTCTATGTTTCTATGTAACAGTGTGTTAATTTGCCATGCAAACTCTCTGCTACATTCACAATCCAATGCTGAAAAAGTGAACCTTGGCTTAACCGAAGATATCTATTGTTTTCTTAATCTTTCATGAGAATGCATTTCAAAAGAATCAGTCACAGAAAGAAGGGTAACAGCAACTTGCACTTAAATAGAAGTTGATATCAACCTGAGGCAATTTGTTCAAAACTGTTGCATGTTATAAATTGGTTTGAGGTTGGCCTAAAATGGAAGCTATTCTGTAATTCCAACAAATAGATCAAAACCACCAATCATCTCTAAACCAGAGCAACAATTTATTGACATTGCCTCTGGGCTGGAGTTTTTATGCTTTTTTTTCAGCGGTTTACCAAGTATCAATTATGATTCCATACGTTTCATTATCCCCAAGGGCAGCCATTGCAGGTTAACAAAAAACATCTCACAGGATACTAAAGATAGACAAATAAAAGCTGGACTAACTCAATGGGTCAGGCAGCATCAGTGGAGAAAAGGAATAGGTGTCGTTTCAGGTTGTGGCCCTTCTTCAGACTGAGAGTCAGGGGAGAGGGAAACGAGAGGTATGAAAAGGTACATAGAACTAATGAATGAAAGATGTGCAAAAAAACCCAAATCAAAGCCAGCCACGACGATGAAGGAAAGGTGGGCCCCACAATGGTCCATTGGCTGTGAGGAAGGTGATAACGTGTGATTCAAACAGTGCAACTCAGCAGGACGACAGTGAAACTAGAATGACGACTAGAGTGGAGGAGGGATAGAGAGAGAGGGGATAGAAACATAGAAACACAGAAAATAGGTGCAGGAGTAGGCCATTCTGCCCTTCGAGCCAGCACCGCCATTCATTATGATCATGGCCGATCATCCAAAATCAGTACCCCGTTCCTGCATTTTCCCCATATTCCTGGATTCCATTAGCCCTTAGAGCTAAATCTAACTCTCTCGAACGCATCCAGTGAATTGGCCTCCACTGCCTTCTGTGGCAGAGAATTCCACAGTTTCATAACTCTCTGGGTGAAAAAGTTTTGCCTCATCTCAGTCCTAAATAGCCTACCCCTTATTCTTAAACTGTGACCCCTGGTTCTGGGCTCCCCCAATATCGGGAACATTTTACCTGCATCTAGCCCGTCCAATCCCTTAAGAATTTTATATGTTTCTCTAAGATCTCCTATCGTCTTTCTAAATGCAAGGGTAATTGAAGTTAGAGAAATCAAGAGTCATACCATTGGGAGGTAAGCTGCCCAAGCGAAATACGAGATGCTTAAAGAGATATTTCAACTCTTGATATCCCCTCTCTTTATATTCCACACCGAAATTAGTTTTCTTGCAATTAGTCTTATTTATATTTCCCTATGCTTCAGCAGTGGAAATATGTTGTCATCCACTCTTCACACAATGTGTAAGAAAATAACTGCAGATGCTGGTACAAATCGAAGGTATTCATTCACAAAATGCTGGAGTAACTCAGCAGGTCAGGCAGCATCTGTGGAGAGAAGGAATGGGTGACGTTTCGGGTCGAGACCCTTCTTCAGACTGAAGAAGGGTCTCGACCCGAAACGTCACCCATTCCTTCTCTCCGGAGATGCTGCCTGACCTGCTGAGTTACTCCAGAATTTTGTGAATAAATACTCTTCACACAATGAACCACTGATGAAATTTTGGACATGATAAGGATTTCTTTTGGGAGTTTCCAGTGCTCCCATTTTATCCATGGCATTTCATTTTAACTGTAAGAACAACTCCCTAAAATTCATCACTTGATGAATGCTACATTTTGCAGTGATTATATTCACTCCCACATTAGCTCAGAGAATACTTTAACTTCCTTATTAAAGACAGAGCCGGGTCTGCGGTGAGTCGAAGTAGCTAATTAAGGATATAATTAAACTTATAAAGGTAAGTTTTTAATTTGTGATAGTTATCCAATTAAATTTCTCAGGGTGTACTTATTGAGATCACTGAAGCATCACCTCAAACATTGGTCAGAGATCAGCGATCGAGATGTCATGAAGCCTGGCTGCCAAGTTAGTAATTAAAACAAAATCATGAATGCAAATAACACCAGATAAGACCAAAAGCTAGTTCATGCAAAACGACGTGAAGATAATGCAAACAATGCAATCTCCACTCCTCAGATCTGAGGTTGCTAATGTGATGAATGTATTCGGAACTGAGATTGAGACATGTTTTTGTATTGGAAGGAACTGCAGATGCCGGTTTAAACCAAAGATGGACTCAAAAAGCTGGAGTGACTCAGTGGGTCAGACAACACGTGTAGGAAAGAACTGCAGCTGCTGGTTTAAATTTCTGCTCCGCTCTTGCTCCCCCTCCCCCCATTCGCAACAAGGACAATTTATCCCATCAAGTCTGTGGTGACTCACGGAGCAACTCCATTAATCCCATACCTTCTTATCCTTCCTTGCATTCCCATCACCAACCCCTTGTTCCCCTCAAACCCAGATAGTATCACTGACCTAAACATTAACATAGAAACACAGAAAATAGACTCAGGAGTAGGCCATTTGTCCCTTCGAGCCAGCACCGCCATTCAATAGACAATAGACAATAGGTGCAGGAGGAGGCCATTCGGCCCTTCGAGCCAGCACCGCCATTCAATATGATCATGGCTGATCATCCAAAATCAGTACCCTGTTCCTGCTTTCTCCCCATACCCCTTGATTCCGTTAGCCCTAAGAGCTATATCTAACTCTCTCTTGAATACATCCAGTGAATTGGCCTCCACTGCCATCTGTGGCAGAGAATCCCACAGATTCACAACTCTCTGGCTGAAAAAGTGTTTCGTCATCTCAGTCCTAAATGGCCAACCCCTTATTCTTAAACTGTGACCCCTGGTTCTGGACTCCCTCAAAATGGGGAACATTTTTCCTGCATCTAGCCTGTCCAACACCTTAAGAATTTTATATGTTTCTATAAGATCCCCTCTCATCCTTCTAAATTCCAGTGAATACAAGCCCATTCGATCCATTAAGGCCAATTAACCTACCAACCCACATGGTTTGGGTAAGTAGGAGGACACCAGAGCATCTGGGGAAACCCACACGGGGAGAATATACAGCAGAGTTCAGATTTGAACCCAGGTCTCTGAAACTGTGAGACAGCAGCTGCACCATTCTGGTGGGATTGAACAGGTCTGGCTGGACAGGTGGACCAAAGCAATGGTCTAACAGATGAGAAAGATGAAGCAAACCAGAAGGTTAGAGCAGGCAAGGCCAGTGGATGGGGGGATTTGCAAAAAAACCTCTAGTACAGTGGAAACATTGCTGGCAAAAGAAGAAAAATCCCGAAGGGAGTTAACTTTAAAAACACCATATCCTTGTACATCATGTCAACAGTATAAAGGATCTTTCAGATCGATTGGTGTTTCCCAGAACTTGTGATCTATACAAATGTTTTCCCTTCCACCTTTGTCCAAGGCTATCAGAATATCCTTTTATTCTGATTGTGTTTTATGTGTTTTATTTATCCAAGTCCCCTTAAATCCACTTCTGCTATTCAACTCAATTACTGCAGTATCACATCAACCGTTATCACTACCTTCTGGGTAAAGACATTTCTGTTCAATTCCCTATTAGATATATAGATGCTAATAGATTCGTATTTTATGTTTATGGCCTCTCCTTCCTTATTTGCTGCAAGATGAAACCTCTGCCTTAACAAACTCTTCCGCTGTCAATTGGGTCATCCTTTATTCTTTCCCTTTTTTTAAAATTAAGGACTGCAGGTCTGTCGAGCCTTTTTCCCCAATTAAGAATTGCAAATGTGTTTTGCATCTTTGTCAATGTATCTATAACCTTTTCACACTATGGAAACCGGAACAGCACAGAGCACTTCAACATGACGAGGCCCAAGTTAACATAGGACATAGAACACACAACAGTACAGCACAGGAACGGGCCCTTCGGCCCACAATGTTTGTGCCAAACATGATGCCACTTTCAATATGTCTAACAATTGATTCTCAGCTTTATCCCACTATAAACGTGCCTTAACACTTGCTTTACCTCTTCAAGACTTTATTAACTCATGCCACAAGTGATTTATTCAGTGTATTTCTAGACCCCTTTCTTTTCCAACCTATGTAAGCACTTTGCATCCAAGCAAAGTATGACCTCTTTATTCATCATGCCCCAGTGCACCACATCACACTTGCCAATGGTGGAATTAATTACACGGCGGTTTTGTGCATTTATTGCTAGGTTTTATCGTTTAGACAAAGTTGTTAAGCAAGTTTTACCTGAAAAAGGCCATGAAGGAGAAGCCATAGCCATGTTGTTCTGCTATCCCAGCACACACTACATTGGCTGAAGCTCCAATCAATGTACCATTGCCTGGAAATGAGAAGAAAAGTTATCAGAAGCTCCAGAGCAAACAAGAAATGAAATATCTGTAATCACTCCATACTTTACGAAACTTCATTCCGAGGACAAAAACAAACCAGCAAACCCTGCAAACTCTGAAAGATATTTGTTAGATATTATAGCTTCAGCATGTAGCTAGAAATGAGCACAGGTTTTCAGTACTCGCTGTTGCCAGAGAAGGGGTCTTCTTTATTTTACAAAAGTACACTGAGCAAACTCACACATATTCATGAGACTGATAAGACGTTGAATATATCACATGACACAAACCATACCTTGCTGGTATTTATTTCACAAAATGCTGGAGTAACTCAGCAGGTCAGGCAGCATCTCAGGAGAGAAGGAAGGTCCTTATGCCCCCCTAAAAAGCAACCCTATCTACTCCCCACATCGGTCCTCATGCCCCCCTAAACAATCTTGGAACATACCTTTCTGGTAGTTCTTAAAGTTGCAGTTACCATTATATACACTACACCGCTCTCCCCTTAGAAAGTAAAATAACTTGTAAATTAGACAAACAAGAATAATTTTATAAATTTAATCTGACGACTAGTTTACGCACTCTTTCTGATCTCCTGAGTGGTTTAGGGGAGTATCAGGTTGTTCTAAAGGAGAGCCAAGTTCAGGTTCACTTGTATACACTGGAATTTAGAAGGATGAGAGGAGATCTTATCGAAACGTATAAGATTATTAAGGGGTTGGACACGTTAGAGGCAGGAAACATGTTCCCAATGTTGGGGGAGTCCAGAACAAGGGGCCACAGTTTAAGAGTAAGGGGTAGGCCATTTAGAACTGAGATGAGGAAAAACTTTTTCAGTCAGAGAGTTGTGAATCTGTGGAATTCTCTGCCTCAGAAGGCAGTGGAGGCCAATTCTCTGAATGCATTCAAGAGAGAGCTAGATAGAGCTCTTACGGATAGCGGAGTCAGGGGGTATGGGGAGAAGGCAGGAACGGGGTACTGATTGAGAATGATCAGCCATGATCACATTGAATGGCAGTGCTGGCTCGAAGGGCCGAATGGCCTTCTCCTGCACCTATCGTCTATTGTCTATTATCTATCATTTACCTTTGTCTCTACATTCTTTGGAGATTCTGCTCTTACATCTGAACTTGGAATAATACCAAAGTCTGCCAGACCTACTTCTTCGTCTATGCTTTGCCCTTGTGCCGGTTCATCCCTTGCTGGGATCGTATGGTTTATGTGCACACTTCTAGCACGTCCTCCAATTTCTACCAAGTACCTCCTGTTACCTCCTTGTCAAAAGTGCCTAGTCGGCCAATGTATCCCAAGGGCGCCATCTTGCCATGGAGTCACAACACAAAGATAGCCTGACAAACTCGAGACGATTTGTACAGCTGCTGTTTTAAACTACAGTCCCATGCAGAGACGGATCTGTCGTGTCCAGTTCGCAAACAACTGCGGCACAGCTCCGTATTTGCTGTTTAAAATGTTAAGCAATACTGCATATAGCAAAACAGTCCTGCACTGTATTTAAAGGCTGAGTTCACAAACTCTATCCAATCCTCGTCGCCATTGTAAGGTATTATGACTTCAGCGTGTAGATAGAAGCAAGCACAGATTTTCAGTACACGCTGTTGCCAGTTTGGGTCTTCCTTACTTTACAAAAGTATACTGCCCATACTCACACATATTCATGAGACTGATAAGGTATTGAATATATCGCATGACACAAATCATACCATTCCAGCACTCAGTTCTTAAAGTTACAGTTACCATTATATACCATTATTTCACAAAATGCTGGAGCAACTCAGCAGGTCAGGCAGCATCTCAGGAGAGAAGGAATGGGTGATGTTTCGGGTCGAGACCCTTCTTCAGACTTCTTCACACAAAATCTGGTGGGTGTATGGAACGAGCTGCCAGAGGAGATAATGGAGACAGAGACTATCGCAGCGTTTAAGAAACAATTAGACAGGTACACGGATAGGACAAGTTTAGAGGGGTATGGGCCAAATGCAGGCAGGTGGGACTAGTGTAGATGGGACAAGTTGGTCGGTGTGGGCAAGTTGGGCCGAAGGGCCCGTTTCCACGCTGTATGACTCTATGATTGATTTTCAGTGAAAAGAGGAATTAAGTTTTATAGGGAAACGTGCATGAAAGCGGAACCGAGGACACCAGCAGTGGTTTCGTTTAGTAGCCAAAGAGGTTCAAGGAGGCATATGGTGTACACCTGTTCCTACTTCATACGACCTTATGTACTTTTTTACTTGAGGCCAAAGTAAAATATCCAGGATACTAGAAGAGTGGAGAGAATTGATAGGTGCCTAGGGCAAAATTCAACCAGCAGTCATCATCTACTGTTAATGGTCCATTCAATCCTTTTGCTGATTTTCATTACTTGAAACAACATCTTCACATCACAAATGTTTCATTGATTGTAAAGTGTGTTCTCAAGTGATTTGAAATGCACAATGGGTATCTGTACTTTTCCACAATATTTCAATTCTCCTCAATCGCCGAGGCTCTATTTCGTGCAGTGGTACTCACCACTCTTCTCTATGCCAGTGAGACCTGGACTGTCTACAGCAGACATGCCAAACAGCTCAACCACTTTCACTTGAGCTGCCTACATAGACTCCTTCACATCAGGTGGCAGGACAAAATTCCCGACACTGAGGTCTTGGAACGGGCCGGAATCCCCAGCGTCCACACCCTCCTACGGAAAGCCCAAGCCAGATGGGCAGGCCATGTCGTCAGAATGCCCAAGAGTCGGCTGCCAAAACAGCTTCTGTATGGAGAACTGTGTCAGGGCAAGCGCTCAGTAGGAGGACAGAAGAAACGGTTTAAGGACTGCCTCAAAGTGTCCCTCAAAGACTTGGACATCAACCTCAGCACTTGGGAGTCTCTTGCTCTGGACCGTCCAACCTGGCGTAGCAAGCTCACCACAGGAGCCCGTGCAGCAGAGAACAGACGCACTGCAGAGGCCCAGAGGAAACGCACCGCGCGCAAGGCCCGGGCTACCTCCACTTCCTCTGCAGCACCCATCCACTTGTGTCCTAGGTGTGGGCGTGCCTTCCGGGCCCGGATTGGCCTCACCAGTCACTTCAGGACCCACAGTCACCAATCATGGTCATCTTCGAACCCGAAGGACGAACAACATTTCCTACAATTTAGTTTTCAGCCTTTACGTTCCTGAACCTTAACACCAACCCCTCTCTCATTTCCACCAATGTTAGGATTATTTCAGCATTGCTCTTCATTTTTCAAAATTTCAATTGAACCGTTTAGTTTAGTTTCAAGATACAGCACAGAAACAGACCCTTCGGCCCATCGAGTCCCGCCGAGCAGCGATCCCCCCACACTAACACTATTCTCCACACACGAGGGACAATTCACATTTATACCAAGCCAATTAGCCTACAGACCTGTACGTCTTCGGAGTGTGGGAAGAAGCCGGAGATCCCGGAGAAAACCCACACGGGTCACGGGGAGAACGTACAAAACTTCGTACAGACAAGCACCCATAGTCAAGATCAAACCTGGGTCTCTGGCGCTGAGAGGCAGCAACTTTTTAGCTTAGTTTACTTTGGAGATACAGCACAGAAACAGGCCCTTCTGCAGATGCACTAGAGAAAGCATTTTATTAGGATGCATCACAGCTCGGTTTGGGAACCGCTTCATCCAAGATATTGCAGCAAATTGTGGACGCAGCCCAGTCCATCACACAGACCAACCTCCCTTCCATTGACTCCATTTATACCTCACGCTGCCTCGGAAAGGCCAGCGCCATAATCAAGGACGAGTCGCACCCTGGCCACTCCCTCTTCTTCCCTCTCCCATCAGGTAGATTTTCAAAGTCTACAGAGAGACTTGGGCCTTTTGGAAGGGTGGGCTGAAAGATGGCAGATGGAGTTTAATGTTGATAAGTGTGAGGTGCTGCATTTTGGTAGGACAAATCAAAATAGGACGTACAGGGTAAATGGTAGGGAATTGAGGAATGCAGTGGAACAGAGGGATCTGGGAATAACTGTGCATTGTTCCCTGAAGGTGGAATCTCATGTGGATAGGGTGGTGAAGAAGGCGTTTGGTATGCTTGCCTTTATAAATCAGAGCATCGAGTATAGAAGTTGGGATGTAATGTTGAAATTGTACAGGGCATTGGTGAGGCCGAATCTGGAGTATGGTGTGCAGTTCTGGTCGCCAAATTATAGGAAGGATGTCGACAAAATGGAGAGGGTACAGAGGAGATTTACTAGAATGTTGCCTGGGTTTCAGCACTTAGGCTATAGAGAGAGGTTGAACAGGTTGGGTCTTTATTCTTTGGAGCGTAGAAGGTTGAGGGGGGACTTGATAGAGGTTTTTAAAATTTTGAGAGGGACGGACAGAGTTGACGTGGGTAGGCTTTTCCCTTTGAGAGTGGGGAAGATTCCAACAAGGGGACATAGCTTCAGAATTGAGGGACAAAGGTTTAGGGGTAACATGAGGGGGAACTTCTTTACTCAGAGGGTTGTGGCTGTATGGAATGGACTTCCGGTGGAAGTGGTGGAGGCTGGCTCGATTTTATTATTTAAGAGTAAATTGGATAGGTATATGGATAGGAGGGGATTGGAGGGTTATGGTCTGAGTGCAGGTAGATGAGACTAGGTCAGGGAGAATGGTCGGCGTGGACTGGTAGGGCCGGACAGGCCTGTTTCCATGCTGTAGTTGTTATATGTTATATATATGTTATAGGCATAAGGTATAGAAGTGCGAAAACGCACACCACCAGATTTGGGAACAGTTTCTTCCCAGCTGTTATCAGGCAACTGAATCATCCTACCACAACCAGAGAACAGTCCTGAACCACTACCTTCCTCTTCGGTGACCCACCGACTATCGTTGATTGGACTTTGCTGGCTTTACCTTGCACTAAACGTTATTCCCCTTATCATGTAACTAGATCAACTAGATGGGAGGAGTTGGCTGCGCCTAACGGCTGCGGCTCTCTGGCAGTCTGTTGTCTTTTTTTCTTTTTTTTTTTTTTTTTTTTTGTTTGTGTCGGTGTTGGGATGGTTTTTGTTTCTGTTTTTGGCTGTGTATGTGTGGTGGGGGTGTGTGGTGGGGGTGTGGGGTGGGGTGGGGGGGTGGGGCGGGGGGAAACCTTTATTTTATTAGGTCTCTTCCCCGGGGCGCGGCTCGGCTGCGGGCCTTAACATTGCCGGCGCAGCTCGGCTGCGGGACGTTTCAGTGCCCGGTGCGGCTCGGCTGCGGGCCTTAACATTGCCGGCGCAGCTCGGCTGCGGGACGTTTCAGTGCCCGGTGCGGCTCGGCTGCGGGCCTTAACATTGCCGGCGCAGCTCGGCTGCGGGACGTTTCAGTGCCCGGTGCGGCTCGGCTGCGGGCCTTAACATTGCCGGCGCAGCTCGGCTGCGGGACGTTTCAGTGCCCGGTGCGGCTCGGCTGCGGGCCTTAACATTGCCGGCGCAGCTCGGCCGCGGGACGTTTCAGTGCCCGGTGCGGCTCGGCCGCTGGACTTAACATCGCCCGGTGTGGCCGCGGGACGTTTCAGTGCCCGGTGCGGCTCGGCCGCGGGACGTTTCAATGCCCGGTGCGGCTTGGCCGCTGGACTTAACATCGCCCGGTGTGGCCGCGGGACGTTTCAGTGCCCGGTGCGGCTTGGCCGCTGGACTTAACATCGTCAGCGCTGTTCGGCCGCGGGACGTTTCGGTGCCCGGTGCGGCTCGGCCGTTGGACTTAACATCGCCCGGTGTGGCCGCGGGACGTTTCGGTGCCCGGGGCGGCTCGGCCGGGGGGCCTTCCATCCCCTTGCGGGGGCTGTGCGTGTCGTTTGCCTCGGTAGGGGTCGAGCTGCCTGTCCGTGGGTGCGGGGGGAAGAGAGGGGAAGTTTTGTTGCCTCCATCACAGTGAGGGGGTGTTTGGAGTCACTGTGATGGATGTTTGTGTTGGGGTCGGGTGTCCTGTGTTCTTTTCTTTTTGCTGTATTTTGTGTGACTGCTGAAATTTCGCTCGGTGTTGTGCCGAGTGACAATAAAGTGTTGTTATGTTATGGTATTGTCTTTCTGCTGACTGGTTAACGCACAACACTGTATCTTGGTGAGGCTCTTGCGTATAGTTTGGGAGAAGCAGGTCATACCAAGGGTTTGGCGTAGAGCAGGGGGGATTTTCATTCCCAAGGAGAAAGAGTCTTTAGAGTTAAGTCAGTTTTTGGCCTATATGTCTCTTAAATGTAGAAGGCAATATTTTTTCATTGTAATCTAAACTAAATAATATGATCCGTACATTGAAGAATGGGAAAAGACACAAAGTGCTGGGGTAACTTAGCATGTCATACCATCTGAAGAAGGGTCTCAACCCGAAACGTCATTGATCCTTGTTCTCCAGAGAGGCTGCCTGACCTGCTGAATGACTCCAGAACTTACTTTGTGTCCTTTTATGTATTAACCAGCATCTGCAGTTCCTTATTTTCTACATTGGGGAGATTCCACCTCTGACCGAGAAGATCAGATGGAGAAGGATGAGGCTCGCTGGTCATTGCCACCGCCATCCAGAAATACCAGCAAAACAAGATTGTGCTGTGGGAACCCACCCATGGGAAACGGAACCCCGGACGACCAAACAAGACCATGCCGAAGACACTGGTGGAAGACGCATATGTGGGGACAAAAGAGGAGCTGGCCAGCTGTATGAGGGACAGAGATGTGTGGGGCGTCCATCACCGTGCCCGTCGGAAACCAGCACCAACAGCGTCGCTAATGTTTTCAACGATTTTAATTAATTAAAACGAATTAAATTAATTACATTGGTGAATGGGATGAGTGTAGGACCGTGGAGATTTGTCACTTTCACTCTCTGCCATCTACGCACACTGACCTCTCTATCCCCAGAGTATAATTAAAGTTCAAAATGAGCTTGAAAAAAGGCACTATTTAATTTCGGCTTAATATACCCTCCGATTCAGCCACTTAATTCAGGAGCGTCCGGGCCTCAAGGTCATAGAAAGGTTGGAGAGCAGTTGCCCTCCAAGTCATACATTATAATTACTTGGAAATATCTCATTACATGTAGGAAGGAACTGCAGAATCTGGTTTAGATAGACACAAAATGTTCATACGTTCATGTTTTCGGAGCAGAATTCGGCCAATTGGCCCATCAAGTCTACGCTGCCATTCAATCATGGCTGATCTATCTTTCCCTCTCAACCCCATTCTCCTGCCTTCACCCCATAAACCCTGACACCCTTATGCCGGAATGACTCAGCGGGTTAAGCAGCATCTCTGGAGGATAAGATTCGGTGACATTTCGGGTCGGAATCCTTCTCCAGACAGAAAGATAGAGGTCGGGAGGGGGAGGGGAAGGTGGGGCTATATATCATTATGAAATATATCATATTTATAAATATATATAATGAAATATATCACTTTCTTTGTTGAGACCAGTTCTAAATCTGGGAACTCCTTGTCCAACGCTGTGGGCAAACCTTCACTAGAAGGATTTCAGCAAATCAAGAAGGCAGCACCATCTTCAGGAAATCAGTTCAGTGGGGACAATAAAAGCTGGTTGTGCCAGAAGTGTCCACATTATAAGTAAGAATGTTTTAAAATGTGGACAATGATATCACTCACAGCAATTTCAAGGTTAACTGTTTCACTGGATAGACTCGGCTTGTACTTGCTGGAATAGATTGGATAGACTCGGCTTGTACTCGCTGGAATTTAGAAGATTGAGGGGGGATCTTATAGAAACTTACAAAATTCTTAAGGGGTTGGACAGGCTAGATGCAGGAAGATTGTTCCCGATGTTGGGGAAGTCCAGAACAAGGAGTTACAGTTTAAGGATAAGGGGGAAGTCTTTTAGGACCGAGATGAGAAAGTTTTTTTTCACACAGAGAGTGGTGAATCTGTGGAATTCTCTGCCACAGAAGGTAGTTGAGGCCAGTTCATTGGCTATATTTAAGAGGGAGTTAGAAGTGGCCCTTATGGCTAAAGGGATCAGGGGGTAGGAGAGAAGGCAGGTACGGGATACTGAGTTGGATGATCAGCCATGATCATATTGAATGGCGGTGCAGGCTCGAAGGGCCGAATGGCCTACTCCTGCACCTATTTTCTATGTTTCTATGTCTATGGTGCAATTTTATTTTCAACATGGGCACCTAATGATCCATTCAGCAGATTTTAATTAGGACGTTTGCACATTTTTCAATGTAAAACAAGCGAACAGGAAAGGTTTAGAAAGAAGGTAGACACAAAATGCTGGAGTAACTCAGCGGGTCATGCAGCATCTCGGGAGAGAAGGAATGGGTGACATTTCGGGTTGAGACCCTTCTTCAGTCTGAAGAAGGGTCTCGACCTGAAAAGTCACTCATTCCTTTTCTCCCGAGATGCTGCATGACCCGCTGAGTTACTCCAGCATTGTGTGTCTACCTTCGATTTTAACGATAGCGTCTGCAGTTTTTTTCCTATACAAGGTTTAGAGAGATGCGGGCTAAACGCAGGCAGGTGGGTCTAGTGTAAATGGGGCATGCTGGTCAGTATGGGCAAGTTGAGCCGCAGGGCCTTGTTTCCATGCTGTATGACTCGATGACCTGCAAGTCTACTTCATGTCATCCTTTCCAAATAACAATAAAGTTTCCAATTGCTCAGTGAGAATCAAACTGGGACACTGTAAAGAGAGTCTTGTCCATGCTCCTGCTCATTCTCCACTGTGTGCCTTAGCATCTCCTTCATCAAGTGGACTGAATCAATGTTCACCTGTTTAAATAGGTGATAGTCTGGTATACTGACTACCCATGCAACTGGGAAAAAAGCAATCAGCGGTTGACATGAGCAGTGGTGATTAGGTCACAGTGTTATAACTAGCTTTTTCTCTCCTCTTTGCCACGTACTGTACCAATTTTCAGCTGGCCCACATGCTTACACCATACCTCAGAGGAATAAAACGACTGCCTAAATAATTAATCGCACTGCAACAGAAATATGAACATTTCTGTAACATTTATTTGAGAGTAAGACAGCCTAGTAGTTAAGTCACCACGCCTTCATGCTGAGACCAAATCTATCGTTCAAAATACATGAGTTTATATAGCAAGTAGACAACCATTAAATAAGTTGAAATGTAGAGCTAGTACCAGTCATGACTGTTGGTTTGTTGTAAATATCAATTTGGCTGATAAAGGGAAGGAAATCTGATATCTTAACCAGATTAGTTTATATATGACTCAATGCTATTTATGAAAAAGGGTCCAGGCCCAAAACGTCACCTATCCATGTTCGAAGATAGACATAAAATGCTGGAGTAACTCAGTGGGACAGGCAGTGCCTCTGGAGAGAAGGAATGGGTGACGTTTTGGGGCGAGACCCTTCTTCAGACCCCAAAAAGTCACCCATTCCTTCTCTCTAGAGATGCTGCCTGTCCCGCATTTTGCGTCGATTTATTCACAAAATGCTGGAGTGACTCAGCAGGTCAGGCAGCATCTCGGGAGAGAAGGAATGGGTGACGTTTCGGGTCGAGACCCTTCTTCAGACTGATGTCAGGGGGGCGGGACTAAGGAAGGATATAGGTGGAGACAGGAAGATAGAGGGAGATAGACAATAGACAATAGACAATAGACAATAGGTGCAGGAGTAGGCCATTCAGCCCTTCGAGCCAGCACCGCCATTCAATGCGATCATGGCTGATCACTATCAATCAGTACCCCGTTCCTGCCTTCTCCCCATACCCCCTCACTCCGCTATCCTTAAGAGCTCTATCCAGCTCTCTCTTGAAAGCATCCAACGAACTGGCCTCCACTGCCTTCTGAGGCAGAGAATTCCACACCTTCACCACCCTCTGACTGAAAAAGTTCTTCCTCATCTCCGTTCTAAATGGCCTACCCCTTATTCTCAAACTGTGGCCCCTTGTTCTGGACTCCCCCAACATTGGGAACATGTTATCTGCCTCTAATGTGTCCAATCCCCTAATTATCTTATATGTTTCAATAAGATCCCCCCTCATCCTTCTAAGATCTGGGAAGGAGGAGGGGAAGGGAGGGACAGAGGAACTATCTAAAGTTGTGGTCAAGATGTGGTCGTAGACCAGAAGGGCAGGAGAAATCACAGAGGGTGGTCAAGATGTGGTCGTAGAGCAAACCTGCTGAGTTACTCCAGCATTTTGTGAATAAATCGATTTGTACCAGCATCTGCAGTTATTTTCTTAAACCGCATTTTGTGTCTATCTTCGGTTTAAACCAGCATCTGCAGTTCATTCCTACACCTATCCACGTTCTCCTGAGATACTCCCTGATCCGCTGAGTTACACCAGCACTTTGGGTCTTCTTTTGTAAACCAGCATCTGCAGCAGTTCCTTGTTTCTACACTATTTATATTTGATTCTAGATCCACCGGAACATAGAACATAGAAAAAGTACAGCATAGGAACAGGTTCCTCACTCCGCAAAGTCTGGGCCAAACATGATGCCAAGTAAATCTAAGTGAATCTTCTGCCTGCATGTGATCCTTATCTCTCGATTCTCTCCAAGCTCATGGGCCTATCTAAACGCTGTTTTATTGCCACTAACGTATCTGTTTCTATCCTGACAGCATGTTCCAGACACCCATCAATCACTGTGTAAAAAACACAGTCCACACATATCCTTAAACGTTTCCCCTCTCACCTTAAATCTATACCGTCTAGTCTTTGACATTTCCACTCTTGAAGAAAGGTTCTGACTGTCTACCCAATCTAGGCTTCTCATAAATTATACAATTCTACTATATCTCCCCTTAATCTCTGACGCTCCAGAAAAAAACATTGGTTCAATGCATACACTGATTTTTACGGTCAGTAAATATGCATACTTATTATTCAGTAAGGTATGAACATTACTGACAAGACCTGCTTCCAATATTTGTCTCCAGTTAAGTTAAACATCCTGGGTGCCATTTCACCAGCTAGAGAGCAGTCCTGACCTCCCATCTACCTGAATGGAGACCATTGAACGATCTTTAATCAGACTTCAATGTCATATCTTTGTACTAAATGTTGTACCTTTTATCCTTTATCTGTTCACTGTGGACGGCTTGATTGTATTCATGTACAGTCTTTTCTTTGACTGGTTAGTGTGCAAACAAATTATTTTCACAGGACCTTGGTACACGTGACAATAATTAAATTTAGTTTAGTTTCGTATTGTTTAGTTTAGTTTAGAGATACAGCGCGGAAACAGGCCCATCGGCGCACCGACCAGCAATCCTCGCACATTAACACTATCCTACACTATGGCCAATTTTTACATTCATACCAAGTCGGCTAACCTACGTCTTTGAAGTGTGGGAGGAAACCGAAGTTTCTCAGAGAATCGAGTCGGGATCGAACCCGTGTCTCTGGCGCTGTAAGGCAGCAATTCTGCCACTGTGCCAATCGTGAACTAAACTAAACTATTACTTGAATAGGAAAATAACTGCAGATGCTGGTACAAATCGAAGGTATCACAAAATGCTGGAGTAACTCAGCAGGTCAGGCAGCATCTTGGAGAGAAAGAATGGGTGACGAAGGGTCTCGACCCGAAAGGTCACCCATTCCTTCTCTCCAGAGATGCTGCCTGACCTGCTGAGTTACTCCAGCATTTTGTGAATAAATACCTTCGATTTGTACCAGCATCTGCAGTTATTTTCTTATATAAACATGTGTTGCTCAGTCATTAGACCAAGCCTGTCAATTACCCCTCTGGCAACAACCACAATGCTACCATAAGCATGATGAACTCTTGCTTTCTTCAACAAGCTTGGTTTAGCAAAGTGAACAGCTTTCTCATCATTATCATTGGACCATGGGAGCATTAATTGGGTTTATTTCCTTACACACTTTGTGAAATTTGTGTTCAAATGTTCGGAAGTAACTTCATTTGGAATGCAATATCTAGAAAATTGCCTTAGTGGAGGTACCAGTGGATTGAAGCCACCAAGAAAATGAAACATTCGAAATGTTCTTACCTGCTACCTGCTACACTGGTGTAAAGTACAGCTTTGGTTAAATGCACAATTATATTTGGAATTGATTATCTTAACTGCATATAAGTTTAAAGTGAAATGCATTCTACCATGATTAAATATTGATTTTAAAATGCAAATGGGCATTTGCTTGGATTATTGCACAATTTATTTCAAAATACGTTGTACTTTTGATATTAGTCTACCCTGTCTGCAATTTGTGCCACTAACATGCTGTAAGAGATATCTTCCATCAGCTTTTTGGGGATTTTTGAAATCCTTGATACTTTTAATGTATTTTATTAGAAATTTGAGCTACTTTCAGCCTCTGCCGATCCCATATCATCATATCTGTTCTGCCACATTGGCAAATGGTACAGTGTAGTAAGGAACTGTGGATGCTGGTTTAAACCGAAGATAGGCACAAAAAGCTGGAGTAACTCAGTGGGACAGGCAGAATCTCTGGAGAGAAGGAATAGGTCGAGACCCTTCTTCAGACTAGTCAGTGGGAAAGGGAAACAAGAGATATAGACGATGATGTAGAGAGTTATAGAACAATGAATGAAATATATCCCTTTTTTACATATCTTTCATTCATTGTTCTATATCATTCAGAGAAGTGGAGGCCAATTCTCTGAATGCATTCAAGAGAGAGCTAGATAGAGCTCTTAAGGATAGCGGAGTCATGAGGTATGGGGAGAAGGCAGGTACGGGGTACTGATTGAGAATGATCAGCCATGATCACATTGAATGGCGGTGCTGGCTCGAAGGGCCAAATGGCCTACTCCTGCACCTATTGTCTACTGTCTATCTCTCTACATCATCGTCTATATCTCTCATTTCCCTTAACCCTGAGTCTGAAGAAGGGTCTCGACCCAAACCATCACCCATTCCTTCTCTCCAGGGATGCCACCCGTCCCACTGGGTTACTCCAGCATTTTGTGACAAATGGCACAACATGTTCACAAATATCTGACCATCCTTGTCAAACTGAGCTGTCAGATTTGGCCAAATGCCTTCAAAGCAACAGTTTGGTGCACTGTAGTTTGTTTTTTTGTACTCTGCTTTTGCAATGTATGTCACACATTTTGTCATCTTGGTGGGTACTCATACAATGGTAATTTTCTCCGGCATGTGATTTTGTGCACCTGCACATTGGTGACATTTGTGGCCATTAATTACAGTGCTTGCCAACTCTTTCTCCAGTGGAATGCATTGGTATCTGATTGTAATCACTCCAGTGAATCAGCCTACAGGACCACATAGCACAAAATCTATTTTTAAAACTGCACGATACAAAGGTTGGAAGCAATCAAAGAGTTGAAAACAACTGGTTAATGAAGAGTGTAGGAAGAAGAAGGGAAGAAGAAGTGTCTGAAGAAGGGTCTCGACCCGAAACATCACCCATTCCTTCTCTCCAGAGATGCTACCTGTCCCTCTGAGTTACTCCAGCTTTTTGTGTCTATCTTTGGTTAATGAAGAGAACTGGCTGCAATAACTTGCCCCATGATCGGGTAACCAAAGACATCGGTTTACGTTAAGAGATAAGGAGTTTTGAGAAGATTTGAGGAAGAACCTTTTCAGGAAAGGTTTGAGGAAGAACATTTACATGGATGGGACAGGTTTGGAGGGTTGTGGACCAAACGCTGGCAGGTGGGACTAGTCTAGCTGGGACATGTTGGCTGGTGTGCGCAAGTTGGGCTGAAGGGCCTGTTTCTACATTGTATCACTCTATGACTCTAACTCAAAGGTGATTGAAATCTGGGATACGCTGCTTGAGGGAAAGTAATTTCACATCATTTAAGAAGTGTATAAATGAGCATTTGATAAAGCATGGAAGGCAACAGACCAGATGCTGGTTAAGAGAGTTAGATAGAGCTCTAGGGGCCAGTGGGATCAAGGGATATGGGGAGAAGGCAGGCACAGATTACTGATTCGGATGTTTCTTTTGTTTGGTGTTAGTTTATGACTGTATGTGTTATTGCATTTTTATTGATTATTCTTATTGGTCTTATTGTTGAACTGCGGGTAGTTTTTCATTCCACTACACATTTATGTGTATGTGACAAATAAATGACTATTGACTATTGATTGTGGATGATCAGCCATGATCACAATGAATGGCGGTGCTGGCTCGAAGGCCCAAATGGCCTCCTCCTGCACCTATTTTCTATGTAAATGGAATCAGCCACCATGGATACAATGGGCCAAAGGGCCTGTTCCTCTGGTATAAGTTTGGACATGCATATACAATGGGCGGTGTTGTCATGTAATAAAATCACGCTGAGGAAACACCTCGGAATATCAATGTTATTTCTCTTTGGCTTGCTCATCGTCAGCATTTCAATGTCTCTGTTTTATTTGCCAAACATTGCAAAACATGAAAGCTTTCACTTTTCTCTGGGGACTAACACTACACTAAGTCTGCTTCAGGTTACTATTATAGTTATCTTTGAGCCATTCAACTATTCTAGAGTCATAGGGTCATTCAATAGAGGAACAGACCCATTGGACCATGGTGATCACCATGTAGCCACCCATACTAATCCCATTTGTCAGTACCCGGTCCGTTCCCACCCATGTTTTGCCATACTTGTTCAAATGCACATTTAGATACTTCTGAAATAGCCATAGCCAGTCATAGTGATACATCGTGGAAACAACCCCCTCGGCCCAACTTGCCCACACCGGCCAACATGTCCCAGTTACACCAGTCCCACCTGCCCGCGTTTGACCCATGTCCCTCCAAACCTGTCCTATCCATGTGCCTGTCTAACTGTTTCTTAAACGTTGGGATAGTCCTTGCCTCAACTACCTTCTCTGGCAGCTTGTTCCATACCCCCCACCACCCTTTATGTGAAAAAGGCACCCCTCAGATTCCTATTAAATCTTTTACCCTTCACCTCAAACCTCTGTCCTCCGGTCCTCGATTCACCTCATCTGGGCTAGAGATTCTGTGCATCTACCCACGTGGATACATGTGAGGTTATCCACTTTGGTGGCAAGAACCGGAAGGCAGATTATTATCTGAATGGGGTCAGATTAGGAGAAGGGGAAGTGCAATGAGACCTGGGTGTGCTTGTGCATCAGTCACTGAAAGTAAGCTTGCAGGTACAGCGGGCAGTGAAGAAAGCCAATGGCATGGTTGGCCTTCCTTGCGAGAGGATTTGAGTTTAGGAGCAAAGAGGTCCTACTGCAGTTGTATAGGGTCTGGTGAGATTGCACCTGGAGTAATGTGTGCAATTTTGGTCTCCTAATTTGAGGAAGGCCATTATTGCTATTGAGGGAGTGCAGCGTAGGTTAATTCCCGGGATGGCGGGACTGACGTATGATGAAAGAATGGGTCGGCTGGGCTTGTATTCGCTCGAATTTAGAAGGATGAGAGGGGATCTTATAGAAACATATAAAATTCTTAGAGGATTGGACAGGGTAGATGCAGGAAAAATGTTCCCGATGTTGGGGGAGTCTAGAACCAGGAGCCACAGTTTAAGAATAAGGAGTAGGCCATTTAGGACTGAGATGAGGAAAAACCTTTTCATCCAGAGGTTGAATTCTCTGCGGCAGAAGGCAATGGAGGTCAATTCACTGGACGTTTTCAAGGGAGAGTTAGATTTAGCTCTTAGGGCTAAAGGAATCAAGGGATATGGGGAAAATGCCAGAATGGGGTACTGATTTTGGATGACAGCCTTGATCATATTGAATGGCGGTGCTGGCTCGAAGGGCCTAATGGCCTACTCCTACACCTATTTTCTATGTTTCTATGTTACCCGATCTATTCCTCTCATGATTTTATATGAAATGACATGAAATTCCTTCCCCTCAAGTAGCACATCCCAGATTTCAATCACCTTCGAGTTGAAAAGGTTCTTCCCAAAATCTCTAAACTCCTTATCTCTTAACATAAACTATGCCTTTGGGTACCAGATCACTGGACACGGTATTGCATCCAGTTCTCCTCATTAACCATTTGTTTTCAACTCTCTGATTGCTTCCAACTTTTGTATGGAGTAGTTTTAAGATTTACGTATAGTTTAAGATTTTGAGCAATGTGGTCCTGCAGGCTGATTCACTGGAGTGATTGCAATCCATCAACAGATACTGATTAGTTAGCTATTTTTTGTGTTCTATGAACTATAAGCTCTGCAACATAAGTACTGCATTTTCTGAAGAACGTAAGATCTCAGTAATCTATCTCTGAATCGTTCACCTATTATTCTGACCACAGATGTGTCTTTAATGAGGCTACCTACTAGGATCTGTAACGCAAAGGCTTAGTTTTTATTCATCCATTATGTATTAATCATTCTTTCCTGCCCATGCCTGGAGCTTTATGTTAACACATATTCTGCATAAGAAATGTTATTTAAAAAAGATAACATATGCCTAAAAACCAATCCATTTATCTTTTCCTTTACAATACCCAAATGTATTATGCATATCCACCACCACTGGTCTGAGTACATGATAATTTTATAACAATCTCATCATTGATCATGAAATCTTGAACATTGCAGAACTCCTATGGGCGGTACATAAAAATTGACTGTATACATCTTAGGCAGATAACTGCTTTGAATGGATTTAGGGATAATTGAAAGAATGGAGGTAATCTTTTTAGGAGGCTTTTGAAGATGGTAAAATAGGCAGCAATGCACAATGAATAAGATGATAATTCCAAAGTTGTACTCCAGGACAGAGATGCAACTAAAACTATAGACAAAGTTACAATGCTACTATTATACCGTGGCTTAACATTTGTAGTTTACATAGAAACATAGAAAATAGGTGCAGGAGGAGTCCATTCGGCCCTTCGAGCCAGCACCGCCATTCATTGTGATCATGGCTGATCATCCACAATCAGTAACCTGTGCCCAACTTCTCCCCATATCCCTTGATTCCACTAGCCCCCAGAGCTCTATCTATCTCTCTTAAATTCATCCAATGATTTGGCCTCCATTGCCCTCTGTGGCAGAGAATTCCACAGATTCACAACTCTCTGGGTGGTTTAGTTCAGAGACACGGCATGGGAACAGGCCCTTCAGCCCACCTAGCCCGTGACACCTGTACACTTGTTCTGTTATCCCACTTTCGCATTCTAGGTAGACAATAGACAATAGACAATAGGTGCAGGAGGAGGCCATTCGGCCCTTCGAGCCAGCACCGCCATTCAATGTGATCATGGCTGATCATTCTCAATCAGTACCCCGTTCCTGCCTTCTCCCCATACCCCCTGACTCCGCTATCCTTAAGAGCTCTATCCAGCTCTCTCTTGAATGCATTCAGAGAATTGGCCTCCACTGCCTTCTGAGGCAGAGAATTCCACAGATTCACAACTCTCTGACTAAAAAGTTTTTTCCTCATCTCTGTTCTAAATGGCCTACCCCTTATTCTTAAACTGTGGCCCCTTGTTCTGGACTCCCCCAACATTAGGAACATGTTTCCTGCCTCTAACGTGTCCAACCCCTTAATAATCTTATACGTTTTGATAAGATCTCCTCTCATCCTTCTAAATTCCAGTGTATACAAGCCTAGTCGCTCCAGTCTTTCAAAAAATGATAGTCCCGCCATTCCGGGAATTAACCTAGTAAACCTACGCTGCACGCCCTCAATAGCAAGAATATCCTTCCTCAAATTTGGAGACCAAAACTGCACACAGTACTCCAGGTGCGGTCTCACTAGGGCCCTGTACAACTGCAGAAGGACCTCTTTGCTCCTATACTCAACTCCTCTTGTTATGAAGGCCAACATTCCATTGGCTTTCTTCACTGCCTGCTGTACCTGCATGCTTCCTTTCAGTGACTGATGCACTAGGACACCCAGATCTCATTGTACGTCCCCTGTTCCTAACTTGACACCATTCAGATAATAGTCTGCCTTCCTATTCTTACCACCAAAGTGGATAACCTCACACTTATACTCGGTACGCGGGGAAATTTACAGGAGCCAAGTAACCTACAAACCTGCACGTCTCTGGAAGGTGGGAGGAAACCGAGCACTCAGAGGAAACGCATGCGGTCACAGGGAGAACGAACAAACTACGCACAGGCAGCACCCAAGGTCAGGATCAAACCCGGGGCTCTGGCACTGTGAGGCAGCAACTCTACCGATGCACCACTGTGCCTTTGAATATACAGTAAACACACATTATAACGGAGCATGGTTGGTGGAATGGTGTCCGTTGTTGCTGATTGTCCACTGTAATCGGGTAAGGGGTTATACCAAGTAATAGAGTATCACCGTATTAGAAACAAGGAACTGCAGACGTTGGTTAATATACAAAAAGGGACAAAGTGCCGGAGTAACTCGGCAGGTCAGGCAGCGACACTGGAGAACAGGGGAAGGTGTGATGTTTCAGGGTCGAGACCATTCTGGAACTAATCCAGGTGAGTTAAGGCAAGGATCGGCGGAGGCATTGGCCCTGGCCCACAGGTGGCCTTGATGCAGGTAAGGATCGACGGCAACAGTGGTGGTGGTGGCAAGCACAGCCTGGCAGCAGCTAGGGAATGGAGTCGGCAGCCTGGCCTGGAAACAGCCGGTGGTGAAGATCGGTATAACTAAACTAACTAAGTCCGCTATAACTAAAATCCATTATAAAGAGGTCCTCAATAATGAGGGTTTACTGTACATTCAAAACAAAATTAAAACAAAATTAATTTGCAGGCAAAGCTCAAGTTGGAAAGGTTTTTCACAAGTATCTTAAACCAACTAACCATTCCATCTTACACTGTGATGATTAAGAACTGCAGATGCTGAAAATTTGAGATAAAAACAGGGGAGTCTGGAAGCATCCAACAGGTGAGGCACCATTAAAGAAAGAAAAATAGAGTCAATATTTCAAGAAAGGGTGTTTGACCTGAAACGTTAACTCTATTTATCTTTGCACAGATCTTTAATGAGGAGGACAATGAAACCACTCGGAGAACTCGGATGGGGGAGGGATGGAGCAGCTGTAAATCAATTCCCTCGGCGGATTGATCCATGCCTGACTTTCGTATTGCTGACCTGACCTATGATCCATGCCTGATTTTTGTAGCGTTATCTGTATTATGCTGCTGATTAAATTCATTTAACTTCTATATAAGCGTTTTATTACAAATACAATGCAGAGAGCAGCTGAGAAAACCTCTTACAAAGTGAAACAAATTTAATCAGCAGCATAATACAGATAACACTACAAACATCAGGCATGGACCATAGGTCAGGTCAGCAATACGAAAGTCAGGCATGGATCAATCCGCCTAGGGGATTGATCGACAGCACCTACTGAGTATTTCCAGCAGTTTCTATTTTTATTGTACTTCCTACAATTTCCCGTCCTATGACTTTCCTCAGTGGCCCATGCTTGCTGTGGCAATGAGATGTTTATAGCAGGGAAGTCACATACTACATCTGTAGTCTTTATGGAGATAATTGTCCCAATTCTGAATGTTACGGAGCTTAGAAGCAGTGCCTTTGGCCCACCGACCATCGATCACCCATACACTCATTCCATGCTATCCTTTCCTGTGCACTAGGGGCAATTAACAGAAGCCAATTAATCTACAAACCTGCACGTCTTTGGCATGTGTTAGGAAACCGGAGCGCCCGGAGAAAACCGAGTCAAGCAGTCACGGGGAGAACGTGCAAACACCGCACAGACAGCACCCATAGTCAGGATGGAACCCGGGTCTCTGGTGCTGCAAGGCAGCAACTCTACCGCTGTGCCACTGCGCCGCACGATTGTAAAAAAAATACCAACTCTGCTTTATTCTCTCACTGAGGAGCACGGCAGCATGGAAGACACATGAGGATAAAGAGTCTAGCGTTAAGGCTACTGGAGATAGATACCAAATGCTGGAGTAACTCAGCGGGTCAGGCAGCATCTCTGGAGAAAAGGAATAGGTGTCTTTGAAGGTCAGGACTCTTCTTCTGACAGTCTGAAGAAGGGTCTCGACGGGAAACGTCACCTATTCCTTTTCTCTGGAGATGCTGCCTGATCCGCCGAATTACTCCAGCATTTGGTGTCTATTTTCGGCGTACACCAGCATCTGCAGTTCCTTCCCACATGTTAAGGCTACTGGACTATCCACGTGGAGACTTGAGCTGAATTCACGCAACAGCAACTGCGGAATTGAGTGTAAGCAATGCGTGTGTAAGTAAAGTGCATGACATCTGGAATTAAAGGACTGCTACCAGCAATGGAGACCATGCCGTTTCCAAGTTGGTGTAATGCCCCATCAAGTCATCAGGAAAAAAAATATGCCATCCTCACCTACAAACTTCCCAAGGCTCCAGCACACCATTCAGTTCAATCGGGTGAAGACAACAAATGCTGGTTAACCGGTAAAGAAATATATATATATATATATTGTATATAAAGAAATGTACATATATATATTTATGTATATATATATATACACATATATATATATATATATATATATATATATATATATATATATATATATATGTATATATATATATATATACATATATGTATATATATGTATATATATATATATATATATATATACACACATATATATATATATATATATATATATATATATATATATATATATATATATGTATATATATATATATATATATATTTCTTAAAGAAGGTCTGCTTAGAAATGAAGA